>NW_020825345.1:1200000-1555113 GCF_003286085.1 Drosophila persimilis
ATGGACGCCGAGGATCCGCTCTTCATGCTCTACACAAGCGGCTCCACCGGCAAGCCCAAGGGTGTTCTCCACACCACCGCCGGCTATCTGCTGTATGCAGCCACCACTTTCAAGATCGTCTTCGACTATAAGCCGGGCGATATCTACTGGTGCACTGCTGACGTGGGCTGGATCACTGGACACACCTACGTGGTGTACGGGCCCCTGGCCAACGGTGCCACTTCAGTTATTGTAAGTGTTTTGATTAGCCCAGCCCTGTCATGTGACCCAGAAACTAACATATTGGTATTGGTTTTGGGTATTCCAGTTCGAGGGCACTCCCTTCTTTCCCGGAAACGATCGGTACTGGAGTGTCATTGACAAGTACAAGGTCACGCAGTTCTATACCGCCCCCACGGCCATTCGTGCTCTGATGAAGTTCGGCGAGGGACCGGTCCTCAAGCACAACTTAAGTGGTCTCAAGTGAGTTTCATATTTTAATCCTTGGATCCCTGAATCTCTAAAATGAATCCTCGTTTCTTTGCAGAGTTTTGGGCAGCGTTGGGGAGCCTATCAATCCGGAGGCCTGGCTCTGGTACTATCGATACATTGGCAAAGAGCAGTGCTCAATTGTGGACACCTTCTGGCAGACGGAAACTGGCGGTCATGTCATCACACCTCTGCCAGGTGCCACGCCCATGAAGCCGGGATCAGCTGTAAGTAATATAACAAAACAATAAAACCCTTAAGCAATCTTTATCCCATTCTTTCCATAGTCGTTCCCATTCTTTGGTGTCAAGCCCATTCTGCTGGATGAGTGCGGCATTGAGATCAAAGGCGAGGGCGAGGGCTACTTGGTGTTCTCTCAGCCCTGGCCAGGCATGATGCGCACTCTGTACAACAATCACGAGCGCTTCGAGGACACCTACTTCTCGAAATTCCCTGGCTTCTATTGCACTGGTGATGGTGAGTGCCACAACTCTATTCCTTTGGTATTTATTCAATTAATTTCCTACCCAAAAGGTGCTCGTCGCGATGCTGATGATTATCTATGGATCACTGGTCGTGTCGACGACATGTTGAACGTGTCGGGACATCTCATGTCCACTGCCGAGGTGGAGTCCGTGCTCACCGAGCATCCACGCGTGGCCGAGTCCGCTGTAGTTTCGCGTCCGCATCCGGTGAAGGGCGAATGCCTTTACTGTTTCATCACGCCCAATGAGAACGAACCCTTCGATCAGAAGCTTATCTCGGATCTGAAAAAGATGGTGCGCGAGCGCATTGGGCCGTTTGCCCAGCCCGATGTTATCCAGAATGCCCCTGGCTTGCCCAAGACCCGCTCCGGCAAAATAATGCGCCGTGTGCTCCGCAAGATTGCCGTAAACGATCGCAACGTGGGCGACACTTCGACCCTGGCTGATGAGCAGATTGTGGAGCAGCTGTTTGCCAATCGACCCGTGGAGGCCAAGTAGATGGCCCAGCTATCCCCCCTCACTACCAGGCTTTCTATGACTTGTCCTTCACTCTGCCATTGTCCTACGCTGACGCATTTCAGCCCCCGGGCCCTGGACACTAGTCCAGTGCTTATACGTATCCCCATTACGTGTCCTGTAAATCTCGCCCTACAGATATACCTACCTATATATGTAGTGTATACTTAATGCTAAATGTTGGTCCCGTTCAGTTCCGGGTTTCGGCGTGGTTAACTCTTTCTAAATTCTACTTAGTTCTTAAGACGTGTGCGTAAGTAAGACGTTGGCGGGCGGAAACGGAATAGAGATCTTGCCGGATCCCCCTGCTTGTGGGATGCGATCTATGTATCTCTCTCTGTGTATTGCCATTGCCCAATCACCGTAGGTAAACATGCTCAGCACGCACACACACACACACTTATTTTTTTGCAGTTCTTTTTTTTTCTTTGTTGTAGTCGTAGCCTAAGTTCTTGCTAATTCGTTGTGATACAAATTTAATTATATATCTTTACACTTATGTATGTATGTTTAGTAGAATTGATATGATACAAAATATATACACGATTCCAGTTATAGCCACAAAAAACACACCTATCACCACTTTTCAGTTGTATGTTCTTATACTTTGTAGCATGTATGTATCTTTGTGCCCTTCCTTCCTTCCTTCGTTCGATCCTCACACATTTTTCAGCCACGATGCAGGCCCACACGTAAGTCCGGAACTTGTCCCTGCGTCCCTTTTTTCCCTCTTTTATAATATAAGATTGTAAACGATACATATCAGTGGGGCATATAAGCTTGATATCATTCCTACATAGAGTCTACTTACAATAGTTATAGCGAAACACTACTGGGATAATCTACGAGTATATTACTATATACATATGTTTATGTATGTGTTATATGGTCTGAAGACTTACTGCAACGAAACATATCATTGACGTTACTGCTGCAAACCTATAAATATTATACTGATTATTATTGTTGTTAATTGAGATCTACCTATCAGGAGGATAATGGAAGATGGATCATGAATGATGAATGAGACTATGGGTGGGGCAGCTGCAGCTGTCCCTAGAACGGGTGTAAAAAGTTTGTTAGTTTTACAGAGTGTTGGCAAGGTCTAAATATACATATACGAGTATATATTTATCGGGGTACATACATATAAATGAATGTGTATATCTACGTATGTACGTGTATAATAAAGTTTATTGTTTCAATCTGTTTGGATATGAATATACGAAAGATATATGCGGATAGATCATTTCTTCATTTTAGTTTAGTTTGCTAACGATTCGAATTTCATAGATACTCGTATGTTCTACTATTGGCGATCTCATTGGCCTGGAATAACACTTCCAGAATGAGCATTCCAGTCTAAACATCTAACACAAACACGAACAAAATTTTCGGCTCTGCTTAGGCGTGCGACTTTTTGGTGGCAGTGGGGAAATAGTTAGTGGCCAGATCAGCAGAATGGCTGACCAAGACGAGAAGAAAAATGACAGTAAAGAAACCCCACGGCCCACGAATGCAGCCACAGAATTTGGTCTGGAGGACCATATAGCCACACAGCAGGATCCACGAGTGGCGGCTCTGAAAAAGGCTGACGACGCGCGGCGACTGTCGACGCAGAGTGGCAGATCGGTCAGGCGTGCTACGTCTCAGCATAGAGCTCCAGTAACGCCCCAGCCTCAAGTTGCGATTACCCCAACACTGCAAACCGAATCTGTGCCAGTGACCGAACCTGAATCGCAGTCAATGTCTCCGCTCCCTCATTATGAATCTCGGATAGAACCACAGCCCCATTCCGATAAACAGCCCTACAATGCTGCCACGGATTTCGGCTTGGAGGACACTAGAGCCACAGCTCAGGATCCTAGGGTGGAGCGCATCATGAAATCCGAGCGAAGGCCAAAGGTAAGGCTATCTTTTGTATTGCCAAGAACTTTTCCCATAATGCCCACCGTAAAAACAGGCAACTAAGGAACGTGTATCGCAGTCACAGTCACGGCTGCAATCACAGCCGGTATCACAGGCGGATATACAGAGACAACCACTGGTAGTGCAGCCGGCAGAAGCAACACAGAAAGCGGAACCTTCACCCCCTTCACCACCTTCACCACCTTCACCAGCTGCACCACCTTTGGAAAAAAAAGAAGCTGCGTTAGAAGCTACACAACCGAAGCCAGAAAATCCCAATATACCTGCACCACCTCTGAGGCCGGAGGACGTGCGAATGCCACCGCCCACAATTTATAGTAGTGGCTGTGTTACGGGTGCTTGTCCTCTGCCAGGAAGAGGACAGCCACGCGGTAAGACGACTTGCAGCCCGGCTTGCGGTCTGCCATGTAGGAGTAATCCGATAGATGAATGGAAAGACCCGGAGGATGAACCGGATAACAACAAGAGGGTTAACACCGACTATACCATCGATCCGTCGAAGGAGTTTACTCGGACAAGGACAAGCACTAAACCCCTGCCAGATGAGAGTGAAAATGTTAGTACAGAAGCTAATGATGTACCAGCGACAAAGAAACCGCTAATGCATAAAGAAGTTAGTGAAAGCCATATAGCGGGGACAGCAACACCAAAACCGTATGAAAAAGGTTCTCTAGAAAATAGTGGAAGTGATATGGCGTTGACAGAGACACCCTCTCTGACTGAGCTCTTCAAGGTGGCCAGCAAACAGGTGAAGGCGGCGGGTGTCATGGCGCTGGAAGCGAACAAGGTTAGGCAGGAGTACACAACCAAAAAGCATGACCACGATATCCTGACCCGCACCGATAACGAGGTGGAGGAGAAGTTCATACGAGAGATGAGCGCGCGGTATCCAAGCCACAAGTAAGTTCAGGTCTACCACTACGTGCAAGAGGTCAACTGTATCCCTCTTCGTAGATTCATTGGTGAGGAGGCCATATCCAAGACAGATACTGGCCAGGTGGAGCTCACAGATGAACCTACCTGGATCATCGACCCTATTGATGGTACGATGAACTACGTGCACCGCTTTCCCTACTACTGCATCTCAGTGGCTCTGATAATCAATAAGCAGCCCGAGTTCGGTATCATTTACAATCCACCAATGAACGAAATGTACACGGCCCGTAGGGGAAAGGGCGCTTATCTGAATGACTCGCCCATCAGGACAAGCGGGCAGAAGAGTCTGGAGCATTCCCTCGTCCTACAGGAGTACAGCACGGGAATAAACGAAGATCGCAATACGATTGTCCTCAGCAATACCGAGCGTCTGCTCAAGAAGACCCATGCGTAAGTAGTCCAATTCCAAGTCCAACCAACAAGGTCCAGGATCGAAGACCATGTCCCATCTCTTTGATTGCAGGATGCGTTCCATTGGCTCCTCGGCCATGGGCCTGGCCATGGTTGCCTCGGGAGTTGCCGATGCATTCTACTACTTTGGTCTGCACATCTGGCATATGGCAGCGGGCGTGATCCTGGTTCAGGAAGCCGGTGGAGTCGTTATCGATCCTGCCGGTGGTGAGCTGGACCTCATGTCCAGGCGCTGTCTAGCAGCCGCCTCCATGCCCTTGGCCAGAGAATTATCCGATCAGTTGGACCAAAGCTATCCCTCACCACGCGACGACCAGCCAATATCCAAAACCCCGAAAGTCGAGACTAAAGATTTTATCGCACAAACTGACTTTACCGACTCATCCGATTCCCTAGTCTCGAGTAGTGAGTCGCCGACCCGATCCAAACCACCAGTGACTGCTAACCAATAAGTCTAAGCCAATAAATGATTCAGTTACTAACTAAATATAAATGGAATAAAAATGTAGTTCAAATCCCATTTCAAAACGTTAGTTATCGATAACGCAACGTGTTAAAACAGAAATAGGGTATAGCTATGTCCAAACTCCTGTTGACGTTGTTGCCACTGTTTTTTTGTTGACCTTTTTTATTTACACCTTGCTCTAGTCGAAATACAATAAATGGGAGTACTTAAAAATAGCCAATCTTGTAGAAAATGTATTCATCAATGGCCCAAAATTATAACTAGAAGTTAGCCAGAATATTTCAACGGAATATCAAAATTGAGCAATAATAACGATTTTTCTCTTACGGTTTATTTGTTTGACCTTCTTCGGTAAAACCTTTTTTTGGATTAAATCCAACAAAAGCAAGAGTTTAAAATAAACCAATCAAGTGGAAAATAGATTCATTAATTGTATAAAATTATGTGGGCATAGCTGGGCGTTCTTTCTAGCTAGTAATATTCGACGGAATATCAAAATATAGAAATATGAACGACTATCCTTCGTTTGTTTTGTTTGCCCATTTTCGCTAAAACCTTTTTTTTACCTATTTCGCTATAACCTTTTTGACGCAAAATCCAATAATAGCAAGTATTAAGAATAAGCCAGTTAAATAGAAAAATGATTTATCAATCGTAAAAAACTATGTGGGCATGGCTTAATGTTATATCTGAAGTATTTATCCGAAGTAGTTGAACTATTTAAAAAGAGGGGGCTTAAGTGAGCTAAGTTCGGTTTTGTCATCATACGACGCTATATTGAGGAACAGCAATCGCCGTAGCAAGAAAACAAGTCAAGTATTCAAAACAAAGTGGCCAAGTAGAAAATTGATTCATTAATCGAAAAAAATTATGTGAGCAGGGCTAAATGTTCTATCTAGCTAATAATGTTCGACGGAATATAAAAATCGAGGAATATAGAACTTGAATGAGACGGTATATTTTGGTATATTTCTGAGAGTCGGACGGTATATTTTATCGCTAAGTCCACTCAGCTGATCGCATGTTCTTAATTAAATTAAAACGAATTATAACGCCGAAAACAGCTCCATTCTGTTTCTACAACGCGAACGCGGCGAAACACCACACAATGGGCGATAACGTGGACTTGGAGAAGTGCTTCGAAGTCATTAGCAACGTCGTGACAGAGGCTGGACGCGTAAGTGGTGGAAATAACACTTGAAACTTTCCTGCGATGGAATTTTCCCTTGCAGTTGATTGCCCGCAACAATGAGACGCGTCAAGAGTTTGTGTGCAAGAGTGGAGATATTGACTTGGTCACCCAGACGGACAAGGATGTGGAGAAGCTCCTAATGGATGTCGTTCGTCGGCACTTTCCCGACCACAAGTACACGCAAGCAGGAAGGAGCAGGAAAACGATATGGTAATGTTGACTCTTTTGCAGGTTTATTGGCGAGGAGGAGAGCAGCACTGGAGCCGGTGTTAACAAGCTTACCGATGCGCCCACCTGGATCATTGATCCTGTGGATGGTACCATGAATTTTGTTCATGCTTTTCCCCATTCATGCATCTCGGTCGGTCTGAAGGTTAACAAGGTAACGGAGATCGGCATGGTGTACAATCCCATACTGGAGCAGCTCTTCACAGCCCGTCGTGGTCATGGCGCCTTCTACAACGGACGTCGGATCCATGTGAGTGGCCAGCAGGAGCTGGGCAAGGCTCTGGTTACCAGTGAGTTCGGAACCACTCGCGACGAGGCCAAAATGGAGGTGGTTAACGAGAATTTCGCCAAGATGGCCAAGCAAGTGCACGGGTAAGTTCTCATAGAACGTCATACTTTGGCTTTTCGTTAAATTTTCTCTCGAATAGTTTGCGCGTCCTGGGCTCTGCTGCCCTGAACATGTGCATGGTGGCTCTGGGCGCCGCAGATGCCAATTACGAGTTTGGCATCCATGCCTGGGATGTGTGTGCCGGCGACTTGATAGTGCGCGAGGCGGGCGGCGTTGTTATTGATCCCGCTGGCGGAGAGTTTGACATTATGTCACGTCGTGTTCTGGCCGCCGCCTCGCCCAAGCTGGCCCAGGATATCTCAAAGGTGCTCACTCAGTTCCATCCCCAGCCTCGTGACGACTAGCCAATCTACTTGTAAATGGTAAATCCATTCCGTACTAACTAATATGCATTTGAATTATACCGACCGTGTACCTAAAACTATAATGCGAAATTGTTTACTCATGAAAAATTCCAAATAAAACTCATGTATAGAGTAATCTATATTATCAACATACATACATCGTATCGTGTCGTCTGTTCTGAATGGTGAGTGTACTATTCTACAGATGTCTATCGATTTATTCAAAGACGTTTGCTTGTTTGTTTGTTTTTCTGTAATTTTATTACAATCTGCGTATGTTTTTCATTCAGATTAGTTTTTGCAGTGTTCTTATCGTCTTTTGCTTATTTGTTGCTGTAATTTGTTTGCGGCTTAGTGTTATGAATATTGTTTTTGTTTTTTCCTATTTCTTAGTATGTTAGTAAAGCGAGCTTGCCTCATATCTTTATGGAGCTCATACCCTGTACTCCAGACCAAAATTGTAATAGGCTCTCATGTAAATTTAAGTGTTCTCTGGGATACAGGGCATAGCGTGGTTGAATGGTTTCCGACTCATTTATGGGTGTGTATTCCTAAGCAATGCTTTTTTTTTGGATATTGATATATTTTCAGTATTCATACGTATACATAAATATGTATATCTGGCATATTTCGTTTTTTTTTGCACTGTATTTGATTTCGAGTGGAGCGATGAGCGAGAGCTTTCGGTCGTTCGTAGGATGTCGGCGTTTGTTCTTTGTCAATTTTCAAATTTGATCAATTTTTCTTTCTTTATTTATGCGCTGTAGTTGTAGAGAGTTCGAGTATTATGGACTATCGTTAATACCATTTAAAATTTGACACATCATTGAAAAATGTAATCAAAGCTACAGTAGGTAAAAAATTGTATCTATATATTTATTATAATATATATACTCGTATGTGTATATGTATATCATATATGTATTTTATGTATGTATAAGTTAATTAGGTAATTTAAAAATCTGTTCTTGTTGTTCTGTTGTTGTTAATGCTACATTCACAAAGTTCCATTATGCGCACTGGTTTACAAAATTAACACAGAGATTTGTTAGGTTGGACTTGGGTTTGCTTTGAAATCATAACTAAGGTCATGGGGTCGAATATTGTCGAAGCGGGAGGAGACTTAATAAAATCTGTGCTAGCATATTAAGTGGTGTGTGTTTCTTCTAAGATATTGCAAGTCATAGTCTATATATATGTATGTATGTACGTATATATAGTATATTGATTTTCGATACTCTAATTCAATAAGCGAAAGGTACACATGGAGCATAAAATGGTAGCTACGCCCAGTCGAGGGCCCGAACGATCGCTCTGGATCGTAGCTTCCTCTACATTCAATATTTTCTTTTGTCACACTAATAAAATGTACAAAATTCTATATTGTTCTATATAAATTCAACAATCAATGCAGAGCTTTAGAGAAGGATCCATTTTTGATTTTTTGATTTTTACAGACATATATTTGATATATGGATAGATTTTATGTAGGTATGTATATATTTAGTTTAGTTTAGTTTAGTTTTGTTTTGTTCTGTTTCATTTCTGTCTGTTCTTTTTTTTTATTTGATTTCAATGTAAACGTAACACACAAATTTAGCACCAATCTATTCAAAAATTGATCAAACAATTTGATTGTTCCAAGTTATACAAACGAAGCCTTAAAGCACTTAAACTATTGGTTCTCTAACCGAAAGATCTTAATCGTAGGCATGTGAAAAGTTTTGATCTTAAGTGAATAACTGAACACTTTCAATGGAGGCTGTTGCCGTAGACGATCTATCCGAGATTGCGTCTGGAGAGATCATCGAGCAACTGATTGGGGCCATTTTGGGGGATAAATAATAATCAAGTCGCAGCAAGTTAATGTTAGAAGTTAATTTAGATTTATTTACACGCAGATACAATAAACGCATCGGTCATCATAGGCATTGGTTTATCAGATTGCGATATCAAGTTATATATGTACTCGTATATTATATCGATTCAATCCTCAACTTATTCAAGCAAAAAAAAAAAAAAATGGGTCTTTATGCTTTCAGACTATTCTAAGTCCGTATCTCTAGGTGTACATATACATACGTATATGGTATATCATATCCGATAACGTATCCGATTAATAGTAATTTAAGATTATTAAAAAAAAACTTTTTATCGAACTTTAACGCTCGCTCTTCAGTCGAGTTCTGTATAGATAGATGCCTTGGGTTAGCTGGCCAATGGTTATTGTTGGATCCTCCAGTCAGTGCTTAGAGCGGGGTCTGGGATTGCTCGAGGAGGGTGCCGCCGGATGGGACAGGACAGGATGGGAATTGGATGATGTGATGTTCAGAGTGGAGCTTGATGATGGTTTAACAATGAAATAAATAATTTATGTTTGCGCATGGATATGTTCAGCGGGGAGTTCTAGTCCATCTTCGATCGTCTCAATCGCTGCGAACGCCTTTAACATTGCTAATATGCCTTTAAGCTTAGGTAACTACTCGTAATTCCAGTTAATCTTGGATGCTGCTGTCTCCACTACCTCTTCGCATCGTCTCTTCTCTGTTAACGCTAAGTTCTTAAGCCTACAAGTTGTAGAATATTTGTTGCGGTTGCTTTGCACGGCCCTGGGCGCCTCGGGAATCTTCCTTCTGTGTGTCCCCCCTACAGCTCGTCGTCGGCCTTGGGTATATCGAAGATCTCCGCGAAGAGCGGCGGCAGTCGCAGCTTGGTCCAGTTCATCCGTAGCCAGTCTAGATGGGAGAAGTGCTTGGCCCCCAGCGAGCGCAGTTCGGGGATCTTAGCCTCCAGCGCGGGCATCAGCTGTAGCGCCTGCGGGGATCCGGCCCGGGAGCGCAGGATCTGAACCCGTAGCGCCTCGGCCACTAGCTCCCGAGCCCGTCCAATCACCTTTGGCTCACTGAGTCCGGTCCGGTCCGAGGCCAGCAGCACCATGGCCGAAAATAGGCCGATCTCGGTGTCGCTCAGCCCGTAGGCATTCAGCGTATTGGCAAAGTTCAGCAAGGCATTGACAAAGTCGGTCTGAAAGAAGTGGCAACATTAGAGATACGCAATGCATGGGTGGTCAGGGGGATTTCCTTACATCATAGAGTATCTCCAGCTGCTGGCGTGTCAGATAGGCGCCATCGTCCAGCGTCAGAGTCGTGTCGTTGATGAGACGCGCCACATGGGTGAGCCACACCTCGAAGAAGCCCAGTTTGATCAGGATCAGCTGGTCATCTTGCGTGAAATCACAGAAGCCAGGTACGCGTTTCGCAAACTCCACAATCCGCTGGACGCCAGGCGTCACCCTGGCCGAGAATTGCTGCCAGAGCCAGATCTTCTGAAACTCCAGGCTCTCCGCTACTGTGGTGGCAATCTACAAAGAAGAAGGGGAGAATACATTAGGAGGTGGCCAAGGCTGACAAGAGAGGGCTTCAGTACTTACGCCATTCTGTGGCACCGTCACTGGACGTCGCATCAGTTCCCGCGTCAGCTCCTCCGTGTAGGAGCAGTTGAGGCGATGCGCCTGCGAGACGCAAACGATCACATCGTAGACTGTCAGCTCGTTGGCCGTGCCGGCCATGCCGTCGTGGCACATGGTCACCTGATGGCCACCGACATCGGTATGGGCACCCACGCCCATTTGCTGGTGTCCGCCGACAACTACAACGCCCACGCCCACGCCGCTACCCCCGCTGGCATTGCTGCCGTTGTTGTTGTTATTGTTGTTGGTGGCACTATTGCAACCGCCCAGCTCCGATGGCGAGGAGGCAATCGAACACATTTGTGGCGTTTGTGGTGTACTCGGTGTCTTCACACGGACGCTGTTCACGTGCGGCGGCTGCTGCTGTAATATTTGTTGCTGTTGCTGTTGTTGTTGTTGCTGTTGCTGTGGCTGCAGTTGATTTGTATGCAAATTGTTCACCGTGGAATCATCCACATTTAGCGGCGCACCGGCCAACAAAGGGCATCCAGATGTGGAAGTGGCTCCAGATCCTCCTGCAGTGGACCCTGCTCCGTTCAACTCACGGGATCGCTTGGGAACGCGACCATAACGTACAGCTGTAAGAGAAAGGTAGTGGTATAGTGGTAAAGTATATTTTCCCGAAACAGCCCGAAACTATGCAACATTTTTGAACTTCGTACGAGAATACGTGTAGAAATCATGTATGATTCATGTAGAATACATGTATAAATAATGTAGATACCCGAGTTGGGGGCATGCCTGACCTCCAATAGGGATAGGCATTTAAAGTGTTAATCTTTTTAGAATCGTCTTAAAAACAATGCAGTGAAATTACAACTCTTTTAAGAAATACCTAATCTTCTAGAAAATGTATTAATATAACGTTTAAAAGTGTGTTTTTTCTTCTAGATAGAGCATGAATACGATTACTTTTAGTTCGGTTTGTTTTTTTCTGCAGATTAGTCACAAAACTATTTCCCATTTAAATATATAGTTTTCTCTACAAAATAGTCAATTAATATTAACATGATAGCACTTCTGGCATCCCATACAGATTTATATATACATAGGTATAGTATTTATTCAAATCCCCAGCAATGGAAAAGAGAACTGGCACACGCATAAATCTTATAAATGCGTCACACACCGGTAGATACATATGTATCTTTGGCTTTGGCTTTGTAGCAAATTGCCAACATTGCTATGCTATCAACTAGAAAATTTCGGTGTCCTACAACTTGTTGAAATGGAAAGGCAAGCAGCCGTCTGTCGGGGGAAAATATTTCAATTTCAATATATGTATTTCGCATTTTGAAGTGATGTTCATTAGCCTGAGGTTTTTTGGCCATTTGAATTTTCTTTTCGTAAATTGCACAACATGAAATTTCCTTTGTGCAACCAAATACTCGCGTCTGAGCATGTTTTATTAATTAAAATCGCATTTGGCTGGCAGACAGTCTGACAGTCAGACAGACACACAGACAGACAACGGGCAAAAGCAGACGCAGCTGCTCCAGTTGCTGGCTTTCAGCTGGCGCTGGCGCTGCGGCTGCGGCTGTTACTGTCTGTGGCTGTGGCTGTGGCTGGTCGGCGGACACGGGCACCACGCTCACTTTATCAGTGGGACATTGACCCACTGTGCTCAATATGAAAACGGAGGCAAGTGATTTTGTTGTTGCTGCTGCTGTTGCTGCTTCTTTTTTTCGCCTTATATGTGTATTTCTGTGTGTATTTCTTCAGCTTTGTCTTGTTATTGTGGTCCGTTCGGTAGCCGGCGGCGTCCGTGGCGATGGTTTCCAAATGACGAAAGCCTGCCCCAGCCCCTCCGCTGTCCCTGCCCTGCTCTACAGTGGTGTGGTGTGGCCACTATGCGTCAGCATTCAAGACAAATAATATCGTAAAATAAAGCAGCTAAAGTGAAAGAAACTTCGCATGCATTGCGCATACGCAGCGTGGCCGTGGCCGATGCCGGAAAAGTCTTGATCACGCAAAGCACTGGCCACAGCATCATGCAAAGTGAAAGATGGCCATTAGCCGATACTGGCCAACAGCACACTGACCCACATATTTCCCCACAAGAATGAAGGATCAGAGGTCGTTAGCGGACGGTTGCTGTATTTCTGGGCCAGAGTTTTCCCCTGACCACGCACCAACCTTGTCACAGTTACACTTTGGAGTTCTCATTGGCCCGAGAGTCACGCCTCTCAACGCCCACCCACACACCACAAAAGCCATAAAGACTTGGCGTTTCGTTGGCGTTAATTGTCACAGCTCGTAAATTAATTATGGCATAATATAACTATGGCACAAACACACACCACTCCCAGTAGTGGCTGTGGGGTGGTGGCTGTCCAGCATTGGATTTGCATTATGGGGCAGACGTGGATGCCACCTTCAAATCGCAGTCAACGCTAATTGCTTGTGGCGGGCACTCGGCGTTCTTGCTCTGTTTCTTTTGAGGTGCTTTCAATTAGCGGCTCATTGCCCATCGCACCACACTCGTACATACTTGTGTCCATTGATTTTGCAGATTTCAAAGGCGAATCTCTGGAGTCTGCCCTCGAAAAGTGCGAGCTTGAGCAGCGGTTTGAGTTGGGGAGAAGTGGAGCAGAGCAGAGCAGCTCAATGGATCGATGGATGAGTGTGAATCCATAATGGAGAAGTATCTGTCATTGAGCGTACGAGTGCGAGTGGACTGGGAGTACATATCTGATGGAGCCTCTTCGCTATAAGAGAATTAACCCACATTACTCTTTTTCCACCCATAATCCCCCATCATTACTTATTCAATCTTTGTGGAGCCTGGCCAGCAGTATCATCTCCACATTCGCCTGTCACCTGTCACCACCCACAGAGTCTCACACAGCACACCCATCGCACGCCTTGGCTCGATGGCACGATGGCACGATGGCACTTTGGTTCAGGTCAACATCATCCATTACACACGTTCCATGTCCGGACCAGGCCCATTCAGGGGAGCCAACATAAATAAGTGGAGCATTGCTGGCCTAAGCTGAAACTTTTTCCCATCGCTGCTGCTGCTGTTGCTGCTGCCAGCTAAAAGCATCTTAAGTGATTTAGTGCAGCCAAATGACGAGCAGAGTGGCGGGGAGCGGAGCAGAGGCGGAAGAGGGCCAAGAGTGGGCCAAGAAAGAGAGAAAGATGGGAGTAGGGGGGGAGCAAACTCGTTTAGGCCATAGCCAGAACCATAGCCAGGGCATCCGCATACAAGTGCGGTTCAAGCCAAGCCAAGCTCCCACTTCTGGCCAGGGGGAAAAGGATTTGGGTCACCAAAATCTGTGGCAGCACCATCAGCAGCAGCAGCAGCAGCCGTAAAGTGGCCAAATGTTGCCCGCATTTAGCTTACTTTTCCTACCCCTCCACCCCCAACCACCGTCTCTCCCTCGGACTGGAGCAGCGGCCATTAGCATGCGAAGAGAGGGCCAACTGGCGGAGCGCTCCAGCAACACATACATACATACATCCATATGTACGATTATGTGGATGGATATACATATAATGTATAGTTGATATTTTTTTGGGCTTTAGCGTGCGCATGAATGGCCCTGCCCTGCCCTGTCCCCGACCCCGTGCCTCTGCTGTTGCCGCTTCTGCTGTTGCTGCTGCCTGACCTCGTTTGAGGTCGTTCGTTCACCTGTCGTCGCTGCCTGCACTTTATGCACTCTACATTTGCATGACTGCATGGGAGTATCAGTGTGAGTGTGTGTCTGTGAGAGCTGGAGAGTATGTGTGTGTTTACCCAGTTACGAAATTGTCCAAAATGCTGCGGCTTACTGCCGGGTGAAAGTTTGTTGTTTGTTTGCCGCTCGCCGTTCGACGAATACAAAAAACAAGGAAAAGAATTACAGAGTTGAGGAGTCTTTCGTGGATACCCTAATAAAAGACAGAATATGAGGGAAATACCATTTTATCTGATCAGCAGCTCTTAAAATGTTTTAAATCTCCAATGGTGTTTCTCCTCATGCATATATATTCCCGATAAAGTTTAACGAAAGTTCTTTTAACAGGGGGGATCCTCGTTGTATTTGAAGTCTACATTTTTAGAGATATTTCCCGGAATTTCAATTAGTTCAAATCAAAAAGTGTATTGGGGTTTCGTTGTGTCGCAGACTAAATAGCTCTAGCCGCTTCTTTTGTTTGTTTTTTTGTGTTCCATATGCACCTGGGTGTGCCTGTGTGTGTGTGTGTGTGTATGTGTGTGAGTCGGAGTATCTGGAACAGCTAAAATTGTTAGTTGCGTGCTAAATTTGTTGCTTTATGCCGGCGGCAGCGGCAGCGGCAGCAACAACAAGTCACACGCAGCCACCGCCCACCCGCTAGGGGCGAAAACCAGCAACAACTAAAACTAAAACTAACAACCAACAAAATTGTGTCATGCAATTTGCGTAAATTATCGCAATGCTG
The DNA here is from genome assembly GCF_003286085.1 of Drosophila persimilis. Classification (NCBI taxonomy): domain Eukaryota; kingdom Metazoa; phylum Arthropoda; class Insecta; order Diptera; family Drosophilidae; genus Drosophila; species Drosophila persimilis. Next base: position 1,215,201 of record NW_020825345.1, read on the forward strand.
TTTGCTGCGGCTGCTTGTTGGCTGTTGAATGTTGCCAGTGCATTAGGACAATTGCAGTCTAATGACCGTTGAAATGAGAATTGTTCAGCCTCGATTTGCCGTGACACATATTTATTGAATTTGACTGGATTAGATTGGATTGTAAATGGGATTTACAGTGGATCAAGCTAATCCTGATTGATCGGACAGTTCCTGACATTATATGGGTAATCACACACGAATTTTTCCCGGTCGAACCACATCCCCAGCTCGCAGAAACCCAGCATGGGGCAGTCCTCCACGCAGGTCCAGAATAAGCGGCAGTGCTGGCCATGGGGCAGGATCTGGCCATGGAAGCTGCAGTTCACCTCCTTATTGGTGCAGCCAGCTGGTGTAACTGGGTCTCCTGGATTTCCTGTATTTGTACAATCTCTGCGAGGACACGTTCCAGGCACACAGGCACTGAGACTGCTGTCGAAGATCTCCCCCTTGCTGCAATTCATCTTCTGTACGACGTCCAGTCCGCAGTAGATGTACCCTGAACAGTCATCGCAGTCGGGCAGCAGATCGCCCACCTGATGGTCCTTGCAAATGCAAAATATATCCAAATTGACCCCATCCTTGTTGGAGCATTTAGGGGGCTTTGCTGGGTGCATTGGAAATAGAACGCTATTTGTACAATCTCTGCGAGGACACGTTCCAGGCACACAGGCACTGAGCCTGCTGTCGAAGATCTCCCCCTGGCTGCATTTCAACTTCTGTATGACGTCCAGGCCGCAGTAGATGTACCCTGAACAGTCATCGCAGTCGGGCAGCAGATCGCCCACCTGATGGTCCCTGCAAATGCAAAAAGAATCCGAATCGCAAGGAGGATAGTCCTGTTTTTGGGCCTGGCTCTGTACCGTGCAAATGAACAGGAGCACGAGTCCCAAGTTTACTCGAACTGCAAAGGATATTCCTCGTAAAGAATTCGACTGATGCCCATCCTATCGATGCTTACCCGACTTCATGCTGTCTTTAATGCGGATGGATCCGCACTGATTGGATGTGTGGAGAACTTAGGACATTTTATATGTTAAGGTGTTATGTAACTGCCTCTTTGTTGCCACTTGTGGACACTGCAATTGACCCCAATTCTAATGGTCCTAGCCATACTCGTATCGGACATTCCCTTGTCCCTAATCTTTCGACTTCAGCTTACGTTTGTTTTATAATATTCTGCAGCGATAGATATACGACAATATAAAGAGAGAGAGAGAGAGAGAGAAAACCGAGTTCATAAAATAAACACCATAAGGGGGGCCGCATACCCGCATACCAGCATTCCAAGCGCAGTCCAAAGAAATCCCCCAACAAATGACCCACAGTCCGGACCAAAGAGGCAAGCGGAGCACGTGTTCGCGTACATATTTGGGGCAGGGCAAACAGTCAGAATCAGAATCAGAATCAGAATATGAATAAAAAATCGGGTGAGAAATCAAAGGCAAACACTCGTCGCATAGTATGCAAATTTCGTACTGACCTACTCCCATAAGAAAATCAAATGGATCCAAAACGAACCAAAAGCAAAGCAACGCAAAGCAAACCAAAAGAGGAGAAGAGAAGAAGGCATTAATATCCAAATTCCCAATTCAAATTGTGCAGAGAATTGTGAGAGATATAGAGATAAGCACAAATATTTATGCAAATCTCAAGAAGAGGGCGTCGATCTCGAGTCAATCAATCAGAATTTTGCTATGCTTTGCTTTGCTGGAGGGGGATCGATGGAGGTAGATGGATAGATGGATAGATGGAAGTTCTATTCTATGGCTAATTGCGAGCAATTAGCATGTTCTCTGTGCGGCTGGGAGAAAGGCTTTCCCCAAAAGCCCAAATCCCAAAGCCCGTAGCCCAAAGCCCGAAGTGTAAATGGGTAGCGACCCAACCGCACGCCACCCCACCCCACTCCATTGCTGGAGTGTTAAGAGGGGTAAAAAGCGCTAGAAATAGAAAATAGTTTTATTTTCTCTCTATTTTCTGAGTACATTGCCTCCCATCCATTCACATGCTCATCTAAGCTTCTGTCCCACCTTCTGCCCACTGCTCTACGCTTGCCCCTCCCCGTCACTACTCAGTGCTCCCCCCTCCTATGTGGAGTCTTCCCCCTTCTCCCAGACTCAAATGTATCTACGTATACATAATTCACTTAAGCGGGCTCAACGAAGCGAGATGAATGACCTCAATTTGAATAGTTGTCTCTCTCTGTCCGGCTGTCTCTCTGTTCATCTGTTCATCTGTCCCGCTGCCCAGCTGTCCAGCTGTCTATCTTTCCGCTTATGTGTCCGCTCGTCTGTCTGTTTGTCTGTCTGTCTATCTGTCTGTCTGTCTGTCCGTCTCTCCGCCTGCCTATCTGTTTTCTTCCATGACTGACTTTTTGGGTGCCATTTAAATCAACAAAAGCCACCGCCTACTTTTTTTGGACAATCTCTTTCGTAGTCTTTCACTTCTTTGAAGGCCTCTTTTCTTCTTGATTTTTTTTTTTATTTTTATTTTTGATTGCATTCTTGTAAAATTATTCAAATGCTCTACAATTTTCGGGGCCAGTTTTCTCTTATTAAACACGCAGCAGCAGCACAGTTCCAAAAGCAAAGCGGGAATTGAGGTTATAATTATAACTGCCTCTGCTGCTGCCTCAACTGCTGAAAGGAGTGGCTGTCTGCCCCATAACCATCATCATGATCATCATCACCATCATCATCATCATCATCATCACCATCACCATCACCATCATCGTTGTCGTCGCAGTCGCAGTCGCTGTCGCTGTCGTTGTTGTTGCTGCTGGCATCGTTTTTCTTTTTTATCTATTTGACACAATTCTCTGGGCAAAGTTGAGTTTGCTGTTGCCTCCGTTACTGCCTCCTGCCTCCTGCCTCCACGACTCTGGCTCTGTTCTGTCAGAGATTTCTGTTTAGTGACACAGTTTATATTACAGGGAGTCGAGAAGCGTTCTCCCCTTGTATTTTGACTACCTAATTAGATAGAAACGAAAAACGGAAAAACGGAAAATCCAGTTGCCTTCTGGCGCTATGGTGAGCGTGGTGTGGAAATTTGCAGAATTTTGTGGGGCAAGTCACAGACAGTGGGTGGCTTTACTGATTGAGTGGTTAGATCAAAGACAGCTTGAGGTTTCAGGTCAAAAGCAAAGCCCGCTTAATGGATAGAAATTTAGATAAATTGCCAGCGACAAGGCAGGGAGATTCATCAGACATCTGTAGAAAACAGGCAATAAACGTTTCAATTAAGCTGCAAATTAACGCAGATTATCGTCATCAGCAATCCACTGAGAAACATCAGTATTTATATGGATTTCAGCGAAATTACCAGATCATTAAACGTATCTTGAACCTGTTCCAAAAACCGCATTTACTTATTTAGTATTTCTGAATCAAAATCGAAATTGAAATGCGAATTGAGCATGCAAGTTTACCACCAACAACAGAAGCAAAAAAGAGGAAAAAGATAAAAACGATAATTAAATATGAAAAGCTGCCAAAAGCTCAGAATACGAGCATGAAAACCGTTCAACAGCCGGAAGCGAAAACGGGTCCCGGGCCAGCAGTGCGTATGAGTAATGCCGAACCAAGCCACTCGAGTTCGGGATCTTATCAAATATTTGTACTAAAATGTGCGGCTAAATTAAACAGCAAAACAACGGCAGTCACAGCCGCAGCAGAAGCAACAAAAAAGGCAGACGCCCAAAACAAAAAAAATACGAAAAAAACTAACGAAATAAAAGAAGCAAAATAGGTTTTCGATGCTCCAATTTGATAAGCGGCGAGCGAGCGCATTAGCAATTAGCGAATTAAATGCCAGCCCAGCGGCGAGCGCGCGTTTGTGCTATAAATGTTTCAATGAACTAAAAAAGCCTTCAGAAATACCCCTCATCCCACCATCCCACTATCCCAGTCTCTCGCTCTCCATACGCCCATCTATCTATCCATCTATCTATCTGGCTGTAGGAGCCTTAATAAAAAACAAACAATTAAATTAGCCAAGAGGCAAACGTCAGGCAGGGCAGGCCGAAGACGAAGGCGAAGACAAAAATGCGAATAGACAGAGGAAAACTAGAACGCCGCCACATTTGTGGGATGCCAAACCACAGTACAGTGCCCGTAGATACAGTAGTCTGTCGAAGGGGCAGAGACAAGACGACGGTGGCATGACAGAGACAAGATACAGATACAAGCGGGAGATGAGATCAATGCTCGCAGGCAGTCGTCCAATCGATCGTTGGATCATTGGATCGTTGGACGGCATGGGGATGGGTGATCGATCGTTAGGGCAGGCAGGGCCTGTGATTGATTGAATTAATAATACAAATTAACAGCGCCAAGTAGGTAAGATCAATGATCGACCAGAGCCAAGTGGCACGGCATGCAGTGGGTGCTACTCTTTGAGCAGCAGAAGCTGTCCGACTGTGTGCAGCGGTCACAACACCAGCGATACGGATCACAATAGTAGTGGGGGAGGATCTACTGTAATTGAGTTGAAAGAATGTTTGGTTTCTTGTGATCATAAATAGAATTGATCACTGATCAGTGGTTTTTGATGATGATACAGCTTTGCGTCACTGATACGCGTTCGAGAAATATGTACATATAAATCCCCACAGATGATGGCAAGTCATCAGCACGGTCAATTTGATCATCCCTTGTTATCCTCATACCAGTATTCACATTCCCCCCCATCGAATCTCAACATAATCAGATCACTTAGTGGACCATCGATAGCGACCGTTTCCTGTCTGCTTTGCCCTGCTCTGCTCTCTGGCTCAGCATAATAAGATCAACATCAGATCCGTCACCATATTGTCAATGAAAGTCAACAAGAGTCGTTGTCTTCATTATGAGGAGGTCTCTCTCTCACACACACACACAGACACCACACATTCGCACGATCATTGACCGGGAGGGACAGAGAGTTGCAAGCGCGTGAGTGATTTCTTTGCTCCTCTTCCTCTCTTGGTGCTGCTGCTTCTGCTGTTGCAGGAGTTTTCAGACACCAGACCCCAGGGCACTGGCCAATGGCTACGCTACTGATCGCAACAGCAGCAGAAGAGCATTGGAGCCAGCAGCAGCATCAGCAGCACCCTGCCCTGACATGACAGTGCGTTGAACTATAAACGTCGTTGTCGTTGTCGTTGTCGTTGAGGAGGATGCTCGTTCTTCGTTTTTGTACTCTTAAAGTGAGTAGTACGATTGTTAACATAGGTTTGTGGCGTCACTACATACACATATCCTTGCTCAAAGTTAATTTCTCTAGCCATGACAAGCTTCTTATATGCCAAGCAGACTCTTAGTCGTAAAGGTATTTTGGTGTAACTACGTTTCAAGTACAGATCGGAACATATCGAATGAATTATTATGTGTGGCTTCCATAGAACAATTGATCTTAAAGGGTATCAAGGCTTCGGACTGTCAAGAATTTCCCTCCCTTCTTGTTGTCTTTAAAGATCTCTTATGTGGCTGTTGTTGTTGCTGCTGTTGCTGTTTTTGTGGCATTTCATTCTTGATTTTGCTTTTGTGGCGCGTTGTTTGGCAACGTCATCGTCATTATCATCAACATCGCAACGGCAGCAGCAGCAGCAGCAGCAACAACAAACATCATTACGATGATTCCCAGCGTCATCATTATGCGAGAGTCTGGGGTTGAAGTTGTGAGTTTTTTTGTTCTCATTTTGCAATATCATAATCAGCTACCCCCCGCTCTTCTGATCCCTCCCTCCCACTCCTTATCATCCTCTCGCTTTTTGCCTCTCCCAGCGCTCATTTAGCAATTCGAATTTTGGATTCGGTGCAACGAACGCGAATTTTGTTGCTGTTTCTCTTTCTTTCTTATAAAATTTTTTTATTTTTTGTTCGTTTGTGTGTTTTCTGACTCTGTTTTTGGGCTTCTGCCCTCTCTTCTGTCCGCCGCTCCTTCCCCTGCACGATCTTCTTTGTGGATCAGCTGTGTGGAGCTCTGGAGGTCGATCCCTTTATGGGCTCTCTGCTTGCGGACTGCTAACAAAATGCACCGCTGGCGGTGCTTCACCCTTTGCAGTCGCCTTGCCGTCCGTCCGTATGTCTGTCTGTCCGTCTCTGCTCTGTCCGTTTTCCCCTCTGCTTTACGTCAGTCCATCTCCCTTTGCCCTGTTCTTTCTGTCTGTCTGCCTCTCCTCCCTCTACCCAGTGCTCTCTGGCCGTCCGTAAAGTGTCAATGCACTTGTTCTTGTTTCCACCACCGCCAGCAGCAGCAGCGGCAGCAGCAGCAGCAGCAGCAGCAGCGAATGTGTGTGCGATTGTGTGTTGCTGGCGTAGTGCGTGTGTGCTTGACTGCGTCGCCGTCGTCTTTACGTGCGTCGCCTCCTGCTGTTTGGGCATTGCCTCCCACCGCACTGTTCCTCTCTGCTCCTCTATGTTTTCCCTTTCTCCACTGGGCTCCCTCTGCATCTCCTCTCTCCCTCTGCTCCCTTATGCTTGGCTCTGCTCCACTCTCTACTCTCCTTCTCCTCTACCTCTTCTTTTCCTGCCATAGCACCCAGGTTGTTCAATCCTTTTTGCTTTCCGTTTTTCAAGCACTGTTCCCTCGCTGATGCGTCGCCCCGTCGTCGCACAGTGGGTCCTCTACCCGAAAAACAGTCAATAAATCAGAAAAGTGCTACCAAATGCTTATGATGGATACAATTTTAGATCTTCTGAAGCTGATCTATAAAGGTCTTAATGAACTTCGATGTTTATCTGCGAAAAGTTATCATAGAACAGCCGGGTAGTTCAATATCTATCGATGTTATAACTTTTCCCCAAAAATCCCCACTGTACGTCGCCTGCCTCGAGTGCCTTCCCAGTCTGCCCCTCTCTCTGTCTCCCCCCCCCCCCCCCCCCCCCACAGCCCACAGCCCTCTGGACGATGCTTCGGTCGTTGGACGTTCGCCCGTTCGTTCTCCGGCTCCCCCTTTGCCACTCCCCGACGACTGGCTGCTGCTGCCTTTGCACTTTGGTGCATCCTTGTCTGGCGTTTGAACTTTTTTGTTGCTTTTGTGTGTGTATATGTATGGGTGTGTGTATGTGCAATCTTTGTTCGGCAGACGTCTGGGGCTCTGGCCAGCACTTGGTGTGTCTCTCTTTGTGTGTGTGTGTGTGTGTGTACTTTCCATGTGTGTGCATTGGCATTTGACTCCATTTAAAGTTTGTTTCGCTTTATTTTGCAAATAAAATTAACTCCAGAAGGGGGGAGGGGTGGAAGCTGATGGGGGAAGTGAAGTGCAAGTGAAAATTGTTAAAGATGGAGTCAGTCCCGTGTCTCCTACTGATGGTGCCCCTCCAGCCACTTGAGGCATCTGCTAATGAGACAGAGACAGAGCCAGGTTACGCATAAATATGAAATGGTGCACACACACATTAGCTAAAGTGCAGGGTGGGGTCTGTCTTAGAACCTCCTTTGCCACCAAGAGGTTTCCGCGTGCAGGAGCCAGCTATGTGGGTTGTGCCTCATGCTGCAGAGTGCTTTAAATGGTCACAGGAGTGCCACAAAGAAGAGATTTGCATTATAAAGCTGTTCTAGTTCCATACATTCGGGGAATTTCATGAAAATTTAAATCAAAGTTTGAATCTTCTTCCACTTAAGTCCATATACATCAAATAGATACATATTTGCATCCGCTTCCATTCAAAATCTTTTCTAAAAAATCAACCAACAACTTTTTGGACACTGCCGCACGAAGAAGACATTTCCCAGCGACCCCGATCCGCCTGCGCTTAACGCTTTTAACCCACTTTAAACATGTCTGTCTGCTTTTGGGGCACAGCCGAGTGGCAGTCGACAGTCGACAGTCGAGCGTCAGTCATTAGCCAGACAACGGCCACAAAAACCTCTATCTTCATCTCTTTCTCTATCGCATGTCTCATCAGCAGTCAGTGGAAGCGGACACAACGGACTGCTGTCTCAGCCTCTGCCCCAGCCCCAGCCTCTGTTTCTGCCACAACCTCTGCCCCTGCCCCTGCCCCTGCCCCTATCTGTGCCGCTGCCTCTGTCTCAGCTGAAAGCCATCAACAGCATTTAATAGGCTCATCAACACACAGAGCCTCGTCGTGGTAACTCCACCTCAGAGAGAATCCGCACTCTGCCTCTCACACGCTGCCTCACCAACAGAAACCACCTGTGCAACATTTTAATACATTTTGTAATAAAAACAGACGTCATTAAAGAGGCGACTCCCCAAGTAACTGGCAAGATACGCTACGCTTCTCTGGCTCATGCTCCTCCACCTCTCAGCACCCCGCAGCACACCTTGCCACACCCACTCCCACCGAAACAGTTACTGTCGACGCCCCTGTCCATTCAGCGTTTGGTTCTGTTCTGTTTAGCGCTTTGAATGGAAGACCCGAAGCCCCAGCCGGAGCCGGAGCCGGAGCCGGAGCCGGAGCCCGAGCCGTCTCCATTTGTGGCAGGCCACATCCAGCCGTCAGTCATTCAACATTTTGTGCACTTATTAAGCAGATATTTTGCGTGCTGCCTGGTTTCTTCATCATCATCAACATCATCACCATGCTGCGGTGGTTCTGCTCGCCTGCACCTTCCCTCACTTTGTGGCTGCGACTGTGAGGTGAGGGTGGTGTGTGATGGGGTGGTGTACCGCGGCGTTGCATTGCGTGGCGTGGCGTGGCGTGGCGTGTCGTGGCCAGGTTGCAAGTTCCCTCAATGTCTGGCCTGGCACTAGGTGTTCTCTCCATTTAGAGGTCACTTCTTTGGTGCTGTGCTGCACTTCCACTTTGTACTCGGATCTCCGAGTGTGTATCAGTTTCTGTCCAAGTACTTGTATATCTATATCTGTGCATCTGTGTATCGTATCTTGGCCTGCCAATGCAGCCAGGCGTATCATTCTGTGGCGGCTGCCATTCCAAATCAAAACTAAAACAGTTTGCGGTATATTCTTGGCACAAAACTGTCAATTACGATGAGGGCTAACAAAACACACACAATCCCCGCTTGTATGTACAACAAATGGTTTTGAAAGTTCTCCATTCTCGATTCTGTTTCGCCTTCGGTTCCATAGCTGAAATACCCTAAAACTCTCTGGGGATCATCTATTTATGTTGGTGTGCATGTGTGTGTGTACGTAAGTGGTGTATATAAGATATTTGCCAAATTGTTGACACATCAAATCCGAATCGTTCATCCATATAAGTTCATTAATGTCATCGGACAATAGCGACCCCGCCCATCAGCTCTCCAACTTATTTGCTAATGACAGCACACACACACACACACACGCACACAAAAAAGACCCAAGAGAAACGACACAAAATAAAATAATAATGAATAAATAACAAGAAACACACACACACACACTCATGTGTAGAGTGAGATACAAATGTATCTGTGGCCATACAATGGCCACTCATTCGTGGCGCAAAATACGAAGCAAATATGTGGGTCAATTTTGTAATAAACTAGACAAAAACAGCAACACCAACCACAACAACAACAACGACAAGAACTTGAACTGTTGCTGGGTCCAGGAATGGGAAAGGCTAATGGGAATGCTCACATGCGAAACGCAAAGCTTCCATGGGAGGAATCCTATAATAAGGGAGCCCGAAACGGCAGAGGAATTTTTAGAAACAAAGTCTAATCTAGCAAAGGTATTCATCCGTAACTATTGCTTTATTATATAGGCTTATGATCTTGGCGATAAAAAAGAATATTCTGCAAGTGGTAAATGTAGGAGTTTCATACCAAAATCTGAGGGAATGGATTGCATAGCAACAAATACGAGTAGATGGGATGAGAAGAGACCAGAGCCAGAATCGTAATGGAAATGGGGATTGGGAATTAGAGCTGACATCAAAGTCAGAGACCCGGGTAAACTGATTTTAGCCGATTTCTGGCGGCACTTGGGTTCTACTTGGCTTCTATCTTCCTGCAGCATCTCGCGTTCCCCTCTGTCCATCTGCGACCCAGAGAGTTCTGTGGCAGAGTCAATTACCCTGAGCTCTCGGGTAATTGGCCCCACTGCTGCGGCCCGACGTCTTAACTGTTAATGGGCGCTTGACTTGGCTTAACGGTAACAGAAGCCAGCAGCATGGCAGCATGGCAGTGTGGCAGCGTAGCAGAGCGGCTCCATGCCACATTTTGGTCAATGAGCTTCGGCCTCATCCGCGATGTATCTCATGGATACATATACATATTTTAGTGCTTGCCAGAGCTTGAGCTTCAGCTTGAGCTTCAGCTTCAGCTTGTGATGGTGATGGTGATGGAGCTTCGGCTTGTGCTAGTTTTGGATACCCCGGGTCTCGGCAGATGATTTCATGCTTTTCAGATTTAATTGTTATTCATTTGGCTGCCCCAATCGTCGTCCGTTGTCCGCCGTCCGTCGTCCGTCGTCCGTCGTCTGTATGCTCGTCATTCGCTAGCATGCTACATGGCTCTCTTCTAGTTGTATTTGTTGTTTCGTTTTAGTTTCGTTTTTGGCTTTGGCCAAACCTTGAACCGCACGCGTTCGGTTTATTGGCCGCTTTTTTACTACAAATACCGTTCGTTCGCTTCGCTTCGCTTGGCTTGGCTTGGCTTCTCGACTGACTTCTGATGATGATGACGATAAAGTTTATCATCATCACCATCATAGTCATCGCTATAGTGTGGATTATTTGGCTGTATATACTATATACTCACTCATTCACGCTTAAGTGTGCGTGTGTGTGTGTGTGTATCCACCTGATAGGCCGAGGTGTGGGTGCTCCCTGCCATTAGCTGTTATCCCTGTCATGTCAGGGCGCTATCCCTGTTCCTACTTAACCCACTTTGCTTTTTGCTCTTCGTTGGTGTCGTTTTGTTTTTGTTTTGCTTTTCTTATTGCACATAATTTATTTATTGGTGTTTGTGAAATTTTCTTTCGGGCCTGGCCTTTTTTTGGGTACCCGAACGGGCATCCCGAACGGGAGTATGCGGAATGGCATCAACGATATGTCGCCCAAGGGATCATTTAATCAACTATTTCAATGAGATATCCGCGTTGCTTTTGAGGAATACTCGCCAGACCCCAAACGACCTTAGCCTGGACCTTTATAGGGCATCATTCTAGTCGATGCTTCGACCTCATCATCGTTGGATTCGCCTAGAGCAAAAAGCTGAAAACGCACAAGGACAACATTTAATGTTAATGAACTCGGCAAACAAGTGCACGAGTATGGGTGCGAGAGTATCTATCCATCTATCTATCTATCTATCTATCTATCTATGTATCTATGCGCGTGTGTCTGTGTATCTATGTATCTATGTATCTTTGTGTATTGTTTATATAGTTGCAAATTTGTCAACTATTTTATGCGAGGCCCCGACCGACCCATATGTACGACTCGACTCGCACACATAATAGATACAAATGTATTCATAGTCGGTCGGTACGGATTGAACGCCTATACCGACTCGACTTGAACTCTGCTTTGGGGCAGTGATTCTCGTCCAGGGTTTCGGTTGAAAGCTGCCGCACGAGCACGAGCACCAGCACGAGCACCAGCACCAGCACCAGCACCAGCTGAAACTCAAGAGCTCAAGTCACAAAATCAGCATCAGAAGCAGAAGCAGAAGCAGCTGCTAATAGGAGCATTAATAGGATTCTCCTCTATGTGTCTGGCTCTGTGCACCTGTTCGGGGGCATGGACAGGCGGCAGCTGGGTCTTGGAGCTTGAAGCTGGAGCTGGAGCTGGAGCTGGAGTAGCCAGCATTTTTATGTTTCCGGTTCTGATTAGAAAAAGAGAATGCCAAGAGCCTGAGGCCAAGAGGAATGCCAATGCAAATGCAGGCCCGGCCAGAGCCAGAGCCACTGCCACAGCCAAAGCTACAGCTACAGCCAGAGACGGAGCCAAATCAATTGCCCTGAAGGTGCCTGCCCTGCCGCCGCCAAGGAGTCAAATCAAAACAGAAACACATACACACACACACACACACACAGATACACACCCATATTCGCAGAACACACACTGAAATGAAAGCAGCAACCAGTTTCGCAAACGAAACCAGTTTTTTGGGGCCAGTTGTAAAGTTAATAAGCAAAGGAAAATGGAAATTTGCACACAAATAGGAAGTAAAACTGTGGCCCCACCACAAAGACAGGAAGTGTGATTCCGGGGCGCAAGTGAATGAACCTGATGGGGAGTACGCGTACGAGTACGAGTACGATTACGCGTACGGGCGGCGGCATTCGATTACTCAGCGATTGTTAACTCGATTGCAATTGATATTAAGCATACGCCTTGTATGACCAGCACTCTCACTCCCACTCCCTCTCCCGCTCCCTTCCTTTCCAGAGAGATGGAGATTCCTGCTTCCCGGAAATGAACAAAAGAAATTCAGTGCAAAAATTTACCATTTACCATTCAATCGGCGGCTGCTCCTGGTGGAGGGGTTATCCAAAAATAGGCTTTCTCTCTCTCACTCTTTGCGCGCTCGTCTCCCTCTCGCTTTGAGTACCTTCTGGGACGTTGGCTTCTTATTAATCTTATTCTTATTCCAATTCCAAAACTTCACTTGAGAAACGATTTGTACGCCTTTTTCTGCCGCTGTTGCTTTAATTTCACTGCTCTGCTTTTTTTTTAAATTCTTTTTTTGTTTTACTTTTTAGCCTTTTTTGGGGAAGTTTTTTTGGGAAGAAGTGTTCTTCTTTGGAGGTTTTTTGAAATTCAAATCACACAATGCCCCGAAATCAATTTATGCAACGCAGAAGGGGAAAGGAGGGCGGGGGTGGGGCGCACGGACCGGCGGGAGATTTTGTGTAGGTGTTGGACTGTGGTGCGATGCGTTGCGGTGCGGTGCGGTGCGGTGCGGTGCGGTGCGGAGGGTGCACGCGTCAATTGTTGAGTGTATATCGAACTTTTAACGCACTTTTGATGTGTTTTTATTTTTTTTTGTATTTTTGCAGTTTTTTTGGTAAACAAAAAAAAAATTTACACAAAAAGAAGTGCCTGTGTTGCTGTTGCTCCCACTTTTGCTGCTGCTGCTGCTGCGAATTTTGTTTGTTTGCTGGCGTTGCCGTTGCGGTTGTTCGTCCCGTCCGTTTGGTGGAGCATTCGCGTGCCGCGCGCTGAGTCGCCGAGAGACAACTGAAAACGACAGCGAAACGAAGGCAACGAAACGTTGGTGCCCTGCTCCCAGTCGCTGCCTCTGCCGCTGCCTCGGTCGCAGCTGGCCGCTGGCGTCGACCGAGCAAAGCTTTTACAGCGGCAGCAGCAGCAGCAGAAGTCGAAGAATACCAGAAGCAAAACAAAGAAGTGAAAAGAGCATAAGTGGGATAGAGAGAGAATGCAAGAGAGAGTACGAAAAAGAGAGCGCGCACGCAAGCGGAGCGGTGAAAGAGAGAGAGAGAGAGAGAGAGAGAGTGAGAGAGAGAGAGAGAGCTTTTGCCGCTGCAGAACTTTCGAGTGCAGCAGGAAGCAGCGTTGCAGTTGGAAGCGTCGCCGTCGCTGCCGACGTCGACAGCGCACCAATTGAAATTGAGTAACAAGATTTGTTGCTGCCGCCGACAGTGACGCCGCTGTCTGTGTGTGTTGCATGCAACTGCTGCAATCTGGTTGATGCACAACGATGCAAAAAAGCTGCCTAACCGGTGTTAGATGCATTTGCATTTTGCTGCAGTTTGGCAACACACAACAAAAAATAAGGAAAAACTAGAGGAAAAATCAACCAACAAAATAGCGAAAATGTTGCCTCGCTGGCAGTTACATAAGCCTTGATTTAGATGATGGCTTAAATGTGCCTGTATGCGTGTCTACATCACATACACACACACACATACTCTCTGGCTGTGTGTGTGTGTGTGTGTTTAAGCTTTGCAATAAGGAAGTATCTTTTCGTGCCAGTCGCTCTGTCTTTGGGGCTTTTGGCGGCTTGGCTTTTTCTCAGAGGAGATGGAAATGGAAATGGCAATGGAAATGGAGACAGGACGCATCGCTTGACAATTTCCTGCTTGTGCACAGTTTTCGATGATTTTTCCCACACAAAAAACCAAATTGCATCCGCTAGATATTGGAAAATTGAGTTGAGAGCTGAAAGGAAAGTCGATTCTTTTATAGCCGCTCAAGCTGAAGTGAAAAACAAATCCCAGGGGTCCCACTCTGTCGTTATTAAGTGGTTTCCCACTTTGTTTGGTCTTTCATCACCTGATCCAGGGCTAAGGAGCAAAACTGAGTATCTTCTTCCGTCTTCCAGTTGTTGCACCCTCAAATAATGGTTTCCTTTTGGCTAGCTTAACCCTCAGTTTACTGGGACCCTCTGTCTGTAAATAGTGCTTGAACATTGTTTTCTACATTCACTAATTGGGGGTTTTAGCAGTGCTGCCAATCTGTGCTAAACATGGGCGCAAATGCTGTCCCCCAATCAGGGTGCAACTTGCTCTAATCGGGGGGAGAGGGGCAGAAACCCGCTATGAGGGACGGTGAGAGGTGTCTAATTTACAGCACGCAACATGCAGCGCTCATCTCTGGACTGTGGCACCTCCCATTCCATTTCAATCCGTTGCACGAGTATGCCGCATGCAACACTCCCCACTGCCCTTATTCCCCCCCCCCCCCCCCCCCCCCCCCCGAGTCCCCCCTCAATTGCACGCGTCTCAAGTGCTGATTTCCTTTTGCAACCACCCCAGTGGACCACTGTGGGTTCCGATCCCTGTTCCATGCCCTTTTTGGCATGTCAGGCACGTTTTAACACGCTGCCAGTTTTGATTTAATTTAGTAACAGCTTAAAGACGTTCGGAGGGGAGGAGGGGGCATGCACACAGTAGTACGTGGAACAGGGAGCCACCATCGATCACCGTGCAGCAGAAGCAGCAGAAGCAGCAGCAGCACCACCACCATCATCATCATCATCATCATCATCATCATTATCGGGGGCATCGTTTTGATAAAGTTGTGCATTGAGATCAGCCAGAGATCAGCCACAGATCAGCAGCTCAAGCAATTTAACATGCAACCTCAGATTGAGCCTCCGCTTGAGCTTCATCTTTGAATGTAATCTTTTAGCTTCAACTTCAGCTGCAGCTCTTCATCTTCATCTTTCATCTTGCATCTTGCATCTTGCAACTTCATCTTCAATCTTTCAACTTCAGCTTGATTAAGCAGTTAAATCAAAAGCGCAGTTAAGGAAGTGGGGGAAAGGCACTTAGAGCGGGGCTGAAGGTGTTCCCAACAAGCCGTCAAAGTTGCCGCCGTCATCATGATCTCCATGATCATCATTATCATCGTTTGTGGCCACACTTGAGAGCGCAGCACTCTCCCAAGCGGAGCCCCTGGCCCCTGCTGCATGTGGCAGAGAGGAAAAGGTCAACGCATTCTGCGAATCGTAAAGGGAAATGCCACACAAACGAGCAACACGAGCAACAACAGCAACATGAGCAGAAGCAACATCAGCCGCAATATCGAAGCGGCGTGTTAATTGAAGACAGACAGGGAACCAAAGCTGGTACGAAAGGTGGCAAGGGGAAGGGGGGAGGGGGGGCACTACCACTGGCCACCAGTTAACCAAGTGGAGAGCAGCGAGCTCTGTTTGAAATACACAATGCTTCACTGATTTCTGCGTTGCAGTTGCAGTTGCAGCTGTAGCTGTAGCTGCAGTGGCATTTGAAGTTGCTTCCTTATTTCTGCCTCTCATAACATGCAGCAGCAGCTCCCCACAGACTGTGATCACTTGCTGGTTTCGTGTTCGTTGCAAGCGTAATTAAAGTTTAAGGTTTTGGGTATGCAACATCCTCTCCTCCTATCAAATGACAATCCCCTTCTTCCGGGTGGCAGTTCGCCATCACTTTGAAGCTGCCACTCAACGACGCATGAAGTTGCAGCAGCAGCTTAATCAAGCCACTCCCAGCCCTCTTCTATCCCCCTCCCCCCTCCGCCCTCCCCTACCACTGATAATGCCATGTTGTTGACGTCGCTGTCGCTGGCCAGAATCGCGGAAGCGCCAAGAAAAATGCGTGCCGTCGTCGTCGTCGTCGTCGTCGTCGTTGTCGCTCTTGCTGCTTTGGGCATTGAACCCGCAGGCGGGTGCAATTGCCGATGCGCTGTCAACTATTGTGTATCTGTGTGTGTGAGAGTGCTTACGGGTAATGGCATCGCATCATAATCATTTATTTTTGCACTAGACAACAGCCATCACATCACATCACAAAGTGCGCTGGCTAATTTTATAAACTTCTTTTCTTCTGCATCGTCTGTGATTTGTTGTTGTTGATGTTGTTGTTGTGTTTTTTTTTCTGCTTCACATTTTTTGCATATATATTTTTATGATATTTACTAAGAAATTCTTATGCAGCGCACGTCGAAGAGAGGGAAAAGACTGGGGGGTGGCAACTGTGATTGACATTTAGAAGTCAACGTTCGGTTCGGGTGGCTTTGTTGCTGCAGTTGCTGCCACCGCTGCCCCCGCTGCTTCTGCTGTTGTGCTGCTTGTGCTTGTGCTGCCATTGTCTTGGCCAATCGCCCCCACACCACACCACACCCCACGCTATACACCACATACTTATTTCTTGCCAATTTGTTGATGGCTTTTGACATTAATTGTGTGTCGTAGGGCGGGTCAGAGGGGTTCCATAATTGACGACAGTAATCGATGGAAATCGTATGTGTTATAGTGAGTAATCAGGAGACCTTCTAATTAAAATAATTGGTTTGGTTTTAGTCCCTGAAAATCCTCTAAAAGAATCTCTATTCTATATTCATTTATTGAAGGAACATACCGGATTATTTGGTTATCATTGAGTGGTATTTCCCTCTAACAGCTTCTCTGTTAGAATACACTTAAGTAGAATTCCCCTGAAATCCAGTGTCAAGGTTACTCATCCATCAAACAATGACAATTTTTGTGCAATATTTGGCAATTTGTTCACCTGTGTGCATGAGATGTGAGTAGAACGGAACACCACTCATTGCGGGCAAATAGAAGCCGAAATTGCGAGTACGCGTACGCGTGGAAAGTTACCCAACAAATGCGAGTGACTCACAGGAGTGTACATATGTAAATTTCCCTTTGGGCAAAGTTGCAAGTGATGCAGAAATGTGCAAATTGCACGACAAACTGTGAATGAGATGCCGAGATTTTGGGCAAGGGTCACAAAGTTCCTTGAGCTCGGGAAGATGAACTTTCGGGGATTTCCACTTCATTTGTACTTGCCACAATTCTGCGCGTAGCAGCCACCTCGTCGGCCAGCAGTGAAGTGACAAATGATTTATCTTTGGGCATGTGTGCTTGTATCCATGCGACAAGGTGTTAATTAAACTATAAATAGAGAGACAACTGTGGCCACAATCGGGTGCAACATCTAGGCGGCGCGGACAAACGCGGCTCGTTGTAATTGGAGGACAGATTGCCACCGATGTTGCGGCGGGCACGCATGCGTAACACGGCGGCAACTGGCACTGGTGGCACTGGGGGCACTGGCGGACAGAACAATGAACCGCAACAAAGCCTGTTGCATAAATTAACAATCGCAATTAGTCAGAGGGAACATGTTGCAACGCCAGGGGCCACAGCACCTCAGCACCTCAGCACCACAGCGCCTTGGTGCTGGAATTGAGTCATCTTCTGATGCATTCATTCACCTGCAACAGGTGCGTGCTGCTGCTGCTGCTGCTGCTGGTGCTGGTGCTTTTGTTCTCGGGATTAAATTGTTTAACGATCGGTTCAGCGAAATGTTTACTCAACTTTTTTCGGTTTATGCATCGAGCAGAAATGGTGAATAAATTTGAGCTGCCAAAATGTTTATCAATCGAGTTGAGCGAAGCGGCCATAACAGCAACTTAAATGCATAATTAAAAAATTAAATGATATTTCAGCGGCAACAAATTTGTTGACCATATTTTATTTATATATATCGTTCGGGTGTTTATGGCGTTTGTGTTTTTGTGTTTGTGTTTGTTGTTGGGCGCCGCATTTTGTTGCGCGAAAAAACACATCAACTTTGCGAGCATTGGACTCTGTTCTGGAGGCAGCCCGGCAGACTGGCAGGGGGCTGAGCAGGGGGCTGAGCAGGGGAGCGGAAGCAGCGACACGACATCGAACGACAACTGAAAGTGAAAGGCCCCTTGGGGGAAATTCAAAGGAAGCGGAAAGCAAGTGCCTGGGGACCTGCTAAGGTTTGCTGAACTCTATATAAATACTCGTAAACGGTTGAATGCCATCGAATTATGCAACTGTAGAGAGGAGCTGAAGATACTCCGATACCGATGAAGATGTGGATACTGGGGACACCCAACCCGAGCCATTCCCAGCGTTTATGCCCTTTTGATAGACCATAATCGAATCGAAGCCCTGCCAAAGACTGCCCAGAATGTTGGTTCCTCCTCGTTCTCAGTCATATTTCTATTGCCAAATAATAAAATCTCGGCCGAAACAATGGCCAAATAAAGCTGTGACTGTGGCTGGGGCTACACTTTAATGTAACCAGCGAAACAACAAGACAAAAGACAATTGTCAGAAGGCACGGCACACGAAAATCAGAACAGAGCGAGCGGCAACAATGGGCCAAAAGCGAATTCAAAGCGATTCAAGCCACCAGAACGAACCACGAACGGCCACAAGGGGGTCTCTGGCTCTGGCTCTGACTCTGACTCTGACTCTGGGCCTGGCCGAATGGTGGATTTGGATTGGCCTGGCCCGGCCCGGCCCGGACCGGCCTGGTCTGGCAGCCTGACCCAGTTTACGCTACAATTATAAGCCAGTCTTGCTCTTTGTCTTTGTTCTTGTCACTGCGCAGGCGCAGCAGCAGCAACAGCTACAACTGCCACAAGAGCAACAGTTTAATTTTGCACTCGATTTTTGGGCGTCTAGAAGAGTCGTGGCAACGAAACGAAACGAAACGAATCTCTGGCGCTGACATTTGATAGTTGGCTTTCAAATTGACTACAATTGAGTCGAGAGCAGCCAACGAACGCTGTTTGATTCTGTGTTACTGTGTCGCCTTGGCGTTGCTCTAACTGAATGTTTGCTGTCTGTTGCTGATGTTGCCCCCAAGCAGCAACAGCCACAGCAACAGCAACAGCTCTGTGCCCATTCCCAGACAGACAGCAGAGACAGCAGAATATTGTCCAAAAACTTCGGTCCGTCCTGCCCCGCTCTTTAATTCTAATTTGATTTGTGGCAAATTTGATTGACGGCGGCTTCGTGCCCCACAAGAGAATGAGACTGAGTAAGAGAAGGAGAAAGAGAGGCAGGCTTTTCAATTAGCCAACTTTTGCTGGATATTCGCACATAAATTTGATTAATAGCAGTGGCCAAGTCCTGGGAGCAGAGGCAGGGTTTAAGCTCTTTTTCAGAGCAAACACACGCTGATGCTGATGCTGACACAAAATGCCGCATGCCGGCATGAAGACCCCCTGTAGCTCTGTGTGTGTGTGCTTGTGTGTGTTTTATGTTTGACCCAAATTCCTGCAGAGCCATGCAAAGTGTTGCTGCTGCCTCTGCCTCTGCTTCTGCTTCTGCCTGTGCCTCTGACGCTGCTGCAACATCCGAAATGCAATTTCTGCTTGGCAAGCGTCGCGTTATTTTCCTTTTTTATTGCACTTTGTTGCCGCTGCCAACAAAAGCTTTGCAAATTAAATAAAAGCCAGGCCACGCCCACTCAGATATACAAACAGAAGCACACAGCACAGCACAGCACAGCACATCAGTTGCAACACGGCGGCAACATAATTACATTTGTTGTGGGGGCCGGGGCCAGGGCCCGTGGCAAGGGGCATGGGGCATGGGGAAGCCAAAGCAGAGTGGCATGACCCATTAAAATCCTACAACTCTAACATTTGCACTGGGAATTTCACTGAATTCAAGTCCGGATTTGGCTTTCAGCGATTTTAGTCGATCTCTGAGGGAACTTAATTGGAAAATCTCTCACGGAGTGGCAGCAACAGAGACTGCAGCAGAGCAGGCAATAGGCAACAGCAGCAATAGGCCATCGACAATCGGCAATCGGCAATCAGAAAATGGCAATTGCTGCTTTGCCATAAACCATAATAACCCCCATACCATTTGACTCGACAAAAGTCTAATTAAACCGAGCAAGCGAAAATCAAGAGGCGCCTCGTGCGGAGAAACCATGCAACGCCCACTAACAGCAGCAGCTGCAACATCTGCTGCAGCTGCAACTGCAGCAGGAGCCACCAGCCACATCCATGCTAGGCCCGAACCGAAACTTGCCACAAAAGCAATTTAACTAAATTATTGAACTTTCCGTATGCATTGAGGCAAAGTAAAAGTCTCCAAGTAAAAGCCAAAGCCAAAGCCAAAGCCCATGGAGGAAGAGCCAGAAAATGCTGGGGGTGGAAAGAGGAGAAGAAAACTCGTGGGTCATGGGAACGAAGCTGCAATACTCTGCTCTACGAGCGAAGGATACGCCTGATAAGTCGCCAATTTGCATTATGTAAAGAAAAGCGAAAGAAGCATAGTAAATGCTAAATGCTAAAAGATTGGTCTCCGACATAGATAAAGATAGATGCTATGAAGATTTACATGAACTAAATGTCGCCGAATACGTTTGCGATAGAGCATTCTTTCGCTCAGCACCACAGAAAGAAAATCTCTGCACTGGAAAAATCATTAAAAGTGGTAAAAGCAAACACCAAAAGCCTTTTGTCGTACAATCTGGGGGGAGTGAAGAGGGCAGAGTCAGGGGAAAGAGGAGAGTGGAACGTGGAGCGTGTGGGTCGAGAGGATTGGCTGCGTGGGCGCTGTGGCAGCAGCATGGGGGAAAATTAAGGAAATGTTTGCCCAACACCAGGCACGCCGCTGCAGCGAGACAAAAGCCATAAAAAATTGCAACAAATGTTGCTGGCAATAGACACGACTAATAAATGTTGCTCGCGTGCAGCGACAGCAACAGCGACAGCAACAATGACAGTGACAGCAACAAATATTTTTTGCCTGCCACACACTTGCATACACACACACACACACACACACCCACAGAGGTCTTTTGTGTGTAGCCACGATGTTGCCTTGTTGCCTGGTGGCTGGAGTTTATGTGCCGCTCTCTTGTTTCCGATCTTTTTGGACAATTAATTGTGCAACATCAAATAAATTGCATTCGAAAGCAGCAACAACGGGCCCGAAAGGGTTCCCCAGAGTGGTTGCTGCCGCGAAAACTCATAAAAACTAATTTCGCTCTTGGCCCGTGGGTGGATTGTGGCTTCAAGTAAGGCTGTCGTTTCCGCCTGCCTCAAGTGGTTGCAAGCCTAAGCCTGGAGTGGTTTATGGATGCTTTGGTAAAAGGTTTGCCAGATAGTAAACCCGTTTGGGGGAGGGGCAGGCCGCAGATTTTGTAATGGGAAAATTATCTTAAGTAAAGGTTTTACAACGTTTCAGGAAGCATCAGCATCAGCCCATTCGTACGGGTATGGGTGTATTCATTGATTCAATTAGTGCGAATAAAGCAATCGAAGTCCATTGACAATGGCCCGGACAACTAACTGACATAATCTTCGATCTTTCTGCGGAAATTTTGCAGCGATTTCGCAGCTAATAAAGTTATCAAGCAGCCAAAACGAAACTAGGTGCAGCCTCCCCTTCACTTTGTTTGTGCAACATTTGGTAACTGTAGAGGTAGAGGCAGAGGTTGTACTCACAGTCGCGGCTCATGCCAGCGGAGAGGCATTTCTTGAAGCGGCAATATTGGCAGCGATTGCGGTTCAGGCGGATGACCAGGCACTTGCCGTCCCTTAGGCAGCGGTACTCGATCTGCTTCTGGATGCTGCGACGAAAGAAGCCCTGCAAGGGAAGAGTGTTTAGTGATCGACGTGGAGAGCAGTGGGCCACAACTCACCTTGCAACCCTCGCAGGAGGTTACACCATAGTGGTAGCCGGAGGCCTTGTCACCGCACACTTTACAGGGCACAAACGACTTCGAGGAGACACCGTTGTTGCTGTTGCTGCTGCTGTTGCCACTGTTGTTGCTGCTGCTGTTGTTGTTGTTGTTGTTGCTGGAGTCGGCTAAGCCAAAAGATTGCTGTTGCTGTTGCTGCTGCTGCTGCTGCTGCTGCTGGGGGTGCTGTTGCAACTGTTGCTGCTGATGTGAGTGTTGCTGCTGTTGCTGAGTTGTCTGTGGCTGCTGCTGCTGCTGCTGCTGTGGCTCTGTAAGGAAAAATTCATGGATTTCGTTTAAATTTCCTCCGCACGAAAGTTGTATGGCAAGTCGATTATGCAACCTGGTTGCCATGCCACACATTGCCCATACGTCACATGTGTCACACAGCCATTTCAATTTGCCAAATGAGTTTGCTGTCACCACGATATCACACGCTCTAAATCTGATGTGCTCTGTGTATTTCCTCATTGGGAACCAATTGGAAGGACATTTCCACAGACAGCCATCGTTGGGGAGGAAAGCCAATAAGGAAAGTAGAATAGAGTAGCTCTATCCTATCTTAGGATAACCTCCATCAATTTCAGTCAAATTACAGTGTGGAAACCTTAAGGAGAGTGAGCACTTTCAATTAGTGAACCTCCAACGATAACCCAAATCGGTTTTACCGTCAACTCCATCTCTTAATCATCCACCATTAGGCGCAATAGCCCCGGGAAACTTAGGCACGGACGGGGGCTAGCAATCAAAGTCAAATGCAACAGCTTCAAGGGGCATTCAACTTCAGGGCGATGTGCGATAAGAAGAAATGCCAAAATATCACGTATACGCCACCGCCTACAACAGTTTGCTGTTGTTGCCTCTTGTTGCTGCTGCTGTTGCCAGTCACGAGGAAAAACTGCAGCCGCACAATTTTCCCTGCGAGAGCCGAAACCAAATTTGCATTGCAAATGGCAAATGGAAGAAAGAAAAATAAAAACAAAAACAAAAACAAAAACGAGGCAGAAAAAGGCTGGAAATTGGAGCCAGAGGAGCCAGACAACCATGCTTCTTGGCATTTTCATTTTGAATTCAATTCAATTTGACTTTGTTTCTCGTTTTCTTTGATTTCTTTCTTTTATTTATTTTTTGATTTGAATTTTCTAATGCAGGAGGAAGAGGCAAATGAACTAAGCGCGGAGTTTGAACTGCAGTTGTTGCCACACCTCGAAAAATGCGAAACAAAATGAAATTAATGTGCAACTTGCACGCGCCGACAAGCAGGGGGAAGGGGCGCCAGAAAGAGGCAGCTCCACTACAGATGATGGGCCGGCAAGAGGGAGTCGCGTAGAGGGAAATGTAGAGGGGGATGGGGACGAGGACGGGAAACACTGCGCGTTACGCGCTTGTGCAATTGCAAATTGAATTTTCACCATTGGACAGCAACAGAAACAGCAACAGCAACAACGATGTCTGGAAAATGTCGTCGGCCTGGGTCTGGGCCTGGGCCTGGGCCTGGGCAGGAATGAAAAACCAAAAGGAAATTCAAGTGCCTGGTTTTCATTTTCGCGCCGCGTTCAAATGCAAATCATTTGGTCGCTTTTGTAAGTTGACAATTTCAAACGCCATTGTTCGAGTGGCCAAGGGAGGGGCACGCCGCAAGAGCGGGGCGAATGTGGCATGGACTGCTGCTTGGCATTTCCGCGTTGTCAGACAACGGTCTGAAGTAGAGACAGAGACAGAGTCAGAGGCAGAGGCAGACGATAGACGACAAAGACTTCATATTTTCGCTTGATTTTTCCTCCATTTTCTTGGATTTATCTGCAGACAACTGATTGAATGAGAAGGGGGAACGGGTAGACGGGCAGAGGGGCAGTGGGGGTGGGGTTGGGCTGGGTTGGGATGGGATGGGATGGGCAGATACGAATATCAATTGGAGTTTGTGGCAGCTGAGTTTTCCTTTTCCCCTGATAAAATCGTATTTGGTTTGGTTTCCCCTAGATTTAATTTGCTGGCAATTTGCATTTGCCTGGAACTGCCCGCACTAATTGCTGCAATTAAATGTTGCCCCATGCATCCATGCATCCGTGCCCCATGAATCCTTGCCAGACAGGCCTGGCCGTGAGGCAATTAGCAAGTCCAGCCAAGACGCCGCTCGAGTGCTTATGGTTTTTATGACATTACCTCAGGTAGCAGCCCTGTCCATTGCCTGAAATGGTTTCTAGACTCAATTTTTTGCTGCATATTTCAGTCGACTGGCCCGATTCCATGGCAATTTCCTTGATGCTTGATTCTTGATGCTTCCAGCTAAACCCCATCCCAAATTCCCGCATATCATAGGAGCAGCCTTCGAGGAGCGGGCCATTCCAAGCGATTTATGAAAATGAAATCAGTTTTTGCATGGCTTTCAATTGCGAGTGGCACACAGCATTGACAGACTGCAGCGTGGAAAGCAATTTTCTTGGCACCGAAAGGAGAAGAGGCACAACTGCAACATGGGGCAGAAACACAACTGCTGCAACGGCAACAACTGGCCTCAACAACATTGGCCAATAACAGGGAATTATATTCATTTTCACATTTTTCATGCTGCGCTTTAATAGTTTCCTCAAAAGAAGAAGAAAAGTCGACAGGCGGCAGCTGGGAGGCTGAAGAAGGCGGTTGCAACGAGCAGTTGCAAGCAACTTTCAATTGGCTATGGTACGGCAGTTGTTGCAGTTGCAGTTGCTATTGCTATTGCTATTGCTGTTGCTGCCGCCGTGTTATGCAATGAATGCAAATTTATTGAACATAATTTTCAACTGCGACAACAATGGGACCTCGGACCCCGGACCCCGGACCCCGGACCCCAAACACCAAACGCGGAAGAGTCGAGCAGCGATCTTGGAGCAGGAGTTGCAGTTGCAGTTGCAGTTGGAGATGGAGCTGGAGATGGAGATGGACATACCTGAATGGCCTTTGTTTAGATGCGCAACAGATGAAGATGTTGCTGCGCTGGAGTTGCAGCTGGAACCGGCGGCTGAGAGGGCGATGGAGATGGAGCTGGGACTGCAGTTGTTGCTGGAGCTAGAGCTGGAGCTGACCGCTGACGAGGATGTATGAGCGTTCCCGCTGACATTGACAAGCGACGTGGATGTAGATGCGACTGCGGCTGCTGCTGCTGCGGCTGCTGCTGCTGCTGCTGCTGCGGCAACGACAGCGGATGAGCGACCAAAATGCTCCGAGCAGCTTGACGACGATGATGAGGAGACGGCGTGGGAGGAGGTGGAGCTGGCCGAAGAGCAGCCGCTGTCCGGCGAGGCGTGGGCCCCACTCGAGGAGGGGGAGCTGCTATGGTGGTGGCCGCTGCTGCTGGCCGGACCGAACTGATGCACACTGCTGATGGTGTACAGAGCACCTCTACCATTGCTCAAGGTGCAGTTCAGCTGCTGCTGGTGATGGTGTGTGTTCGGATTGGCGTTTGCGTTTGCGTTCTGGTGCGGATTCTGATGTGGGTTCTGATTATGCGAGTGGTGTGGATGGGGATGCGGTGCAGTGGCAGATGTGGCTATGACTGGCGTTGCCACGCCCTCGCTTGCAGCGGACGGGCCGTAGTAGTCGTCGCACTGCAGCAGCTGCAGGGGATCCGCATCCGCCGCCTCGATGGCACTTAGGCAATCCTGCAGCTCCCGCTGCTGGTGCTGTGGATCCTCCGCCTGGTCCTGGTCGGAGTCTAGGCTGGCGGCCTCGCTGTAGGCTCCTTGTGTCGAGGAGTCCTCGGGCGTGTCAAAGAAATGCAAATTGAAATCGGAATTCGCATCGAAATTGACTTCTGGGAGAAGTGGCCTTTCTTCGTCACCGTCCCCGTCCCCGTCCTCGTCCTCTTCTTCGTTGTCGTCGTCCTCCTCCTCTTCCTCCTCCTCGTCCTCCGCCTCTTCCTCGTCCTGGTCTTGCTCGTTGCCGTCAAAGTCCTTGATGTGGCTATCCTCCTTCTCCTTCAGCGAATGGAGCTGCTGCTGCTGCTGCTGCTGCTGCGGCGGCTGCTGCGGCTGCTTCACGCAAGTTTCAACCAAAAGATTGGAGCGGATTTGTGCCTGTGCCTCCAGCTCTATTTGGTATACATCCATGTTGCTCGGATCGCTGCGGTTACATGGCCATCCATCATCTGCATCATCATCATCTTGCTGCGGGAATTGCGGGCACTTTTCAGCATGTTTTTTGGCAGCAACTCAAATCCACATCACATTCCCCAGTCCTTTGGCACTTTATCGAGAAAGTCACGATCTCGAGGTTCTACTTAAGGTTCGTTCGGTTCAGGGATCTCTTTCTTATCGGTTTCCAAACTATTTGAAGGGAGATTTGGGTATTTTTGGTAACTTTTTTTTGGTAGGAGAAGGTATCCCAAAACGTAAATCTTCGACGCTACTTCTAAACTTATTCTAGATCTGAAAAGGATACAAAATTCTAGACATTCTTGAAGGGTTTGCTCTTCTTTGGGGTAACGAAGGGTTTTCCGATCTAATATTTACAGTGAAGCCTCTCCTGCCGGTGGAAGAGCGCTGATCTCTAAAGAACTTCATCGATTTCGCATCCGGAAAGCGAGTTGTCCGTCCGGCAAGAGAGCTTTCACTGTCTTTCCGATTATTGATGCCGATCATTGTCTACTCTGTTTTCTTTCTCTCTCCCATATTCCTCTCCCCCTTTCTCCGTTTTCACTTGCACTTTGCTTTCATAATAATTGTAATTGTAACATGGATTATATTAGATTAAAAAAAAATTCAATTCAATTCACTTCCGTGTTGCTTGGATATTCCTCCAGATCCGCATAGAACTGGGCTTTAAGAGTCCTATGTTCAAGATCGGGGCTCGATCGATATACGATATTGAGGGTTGGGTTTTCCGATCCGCGGTGGAGAAATTCTGAAATTGCTGCGATCGCGCGCACGAAACTCTCGCCTCGACGAGATCCAAGCGCCAACTTCGCAGCGCTCCAAATGCGCAACAGAAATCCAAGGCGAGCTGCAGAACAGAACCTACGACAACGCTCTGTGCTATGACGGCGGCAGTGGCAGTGGCAGCGACCAAGACCAAGTCCAAGACGACGACGACGACGACGACGCGAAAGAACAAGAATCACCATGTGTGTGCATTTGTGTGTGTGTCTGTGTGTGTGTGTGTGTGGAAAGAGTAGGAAAATAGAATGTGGCTGGGGCCTCTGTGTGGCCCAATGGAGTGGGGGGAAAACTACGTAGCGCCGTTGCTTCCAGCACGAGGCGGCATCTCTGGGCGAGTAGCGGGAGCGGGAGCAGGGAGCAGGGAGCAGAAGCAGCAGGAGGGGGAGGAAGAGTCAATGTGCTGCAAGCTGGAGCCGGAGTGCTTCCCTCGGTTTTCCTATCTTTCTAATCTCCACCAGCAAAAGCAGCAGCACCACTACCAGTACCACTACCACAAAGAACATCAGGCATTGCCACTCTCGCTGCTGCTGCTTCTTCTTCTTCTTCTTCTGCCGCTGCCTCCTGTTGTTGCACTTTTCCATTTGCAACTCTTTTCCTGGTTGCTATTTTCAATTTCTATTGCGCTGCCAAAGCTGGCAGCGACGCCAACGCTGGCTTCCAAGTGCATCCGCACACACACACACACACACACTCAAGATCAATTTCACATACACAAGCGCAGCACGAAAGAGAGAGAGAAAGAGAACCGTTACATAGTTTGCACTATCATCGAAAGAGAGAGCAATAGAAGTTGCCAGTGTGTGTGTGTGCAAGATAGAAAGATGAAGTGGGGGCGCCTCCATGGGGCGGGAGTCAAAGAACCTTCTTCTGCTTTGGGAGAGAGTCACAGCCAAAGAGAGCGAGAGAGAGATGATCTCTCTCTCTGAGTGGGAGAGTTTTACAATGCGGAAGTGAAAAATGTTGCAGTGGAAAGTGGCAAACAAGTTTTTGGCACAAGACAAACTATTTGAAGATCAAATGAAATAGAACTTCAATAAAAGCAAAGAAAACCCTAATGAAATAAATAGATTTCCCCTTCATTTTTCCTCCCCCTCCCCTTGACCTCCCATGAAGGCCCAAGGCACCAGAAAACTGCATATTTGAAGATCAAATCGAATCGAATTTAAATTAGGGCCAACCTTTTACCAAAGAAAATCTCAATTAAAGAAAATATTTGCCCACTTTTCCCCCGTTGTTCCTGCCCCACCGCGTCCCTCTCCAGCGCAGCCCAGCCCAGCCCTTCCCTTCCATCTGCTTGACGAATGCTTGGCCCAAAAGGGAACCAACGAAAGTCAATGATCAGCAACGGCAGCAAAGCCACCAGCGACGCCAACGTTAACGCCAGCGTCGACTGCAACTGCAACTGCAACTGCAGTTGGCAATTTTTCCAACGGGCAGCGAAAGCCACCAGAAACTGTAAATAACAAGAAAACGGCAACTTCGTGAACGAAACCCAACGAAGTCGTCAACGATCCTCCGCGAAAGCGAAACGACTCGACGACGAAGACGAAGACGAAGACCAATCGAACCAGCACGCAACAGCACCCCCGCCGTTGCACCACCAACCCGTTGCACGCCCCAACGTAATATGTTCGATTGCGTTGCCTGATAAAACCTGATCTCCCCGCACACACACACACACACACACACACACACACAACTGCTGCTGCTGCTGTTGGTGCTGCCTCGGCGGCTGTCCAGAGCAGAGCGCGGCGATGGCGATGGCGATGACGACGAACCAGGAAGAGAAAAATGAAAATGCCGCTCGCGAAGATTGTGTAATCGACTGTGCATAAGTGTGTGAGTGAGTGAGTGTGCGTCTGAGTGTGCGTGTGTGTGTATGCTTCGAGTGAGAGTTGTTTGCTGGGGTGGCGATGGGTGGCAAGGGGCAGGCGGTCTCCCCCCTCTCATTCTACGTGCCTTGGGCCCAGGCCAAGGTACTTTATTAAAGAGTATTAGTATTCTTAGTTTTCCTCAAGAATTTCCCCAACAATTTTTTTGGTTCGTGTGGTTTTTGTTTTTGTTTTAAATTATCAATTGATAGTAAAACCTTTAAGAACTCTTTTTGCTTAAAAACTCTATTTACGAACGGCATTTCCATTTTCATTCTTTGAAGATCCACGAGCGAAAAATCACACAGATTCAAAACCACTTCGGGCTTTCTTCAAGTGCAAATTTCAATGAAGTTTTCGTCAAGAAAGTGCATTTCACTTATCATCAGTACTCTCTGGGCGAAGAGAGGTGCTTGCTGGTGCTTCCACTTTTCTCTGGCAGACTTCTTCCTCCTGCCTTTCGCTTCTCTGCTTCCCTGCTACTCTGGCTCTCTGCTCGCGTTTTCGCGCTTTATTTATTTTGCTATTGTTGGCGGCTCTCGTCGGCGGCGGGCGGCTGCTGCTCCTAAGTTCAATGACTTCTAGGCAACGTCATGGGCAACATCTGAGCAACAACAACAGAAACAGCAACCACACAAACATCACCATTGCGCGGGGAGCAACAAAGAGGCGCAAAATGCGTTTAGCTTTAGTTTTATTTATTTGCTTATTATTATGCCACCGCGCTACACGCAAAGAAAAACCTGCAAAGGCTTATGCTCCCATATCATATCATATCTTATTTTGGCCATGAATTTGTACCTTCACCGAAGGATGATCTTCCAGGAGGCACACGCGATAGACACACGACAAAAGGGGTGATTAATAAGTATTAATCGAAAGTAAAAAATTAAGTACATATGTACATACCTATGTATTTATGTTATACTGTAGATATGTACATGTTTACAAAAATTAAATTAAAATTTGAATACCCCATAGATGGCTAAAAACAAGAAGTGGTTTTCACATTGAACAATGTAAATTTTCGTCAGTGTAGTCTCTAAGATTATAGATACTCTTGAATGTGATTTCTGTTTACTTTGCACATTTTTCCTTCTGCTGGCAACATTTGCGGCCAGTTGCCGAGGCCCGACGACTGATTCTGATAGCACTGGACTGGTAAACAAACTGGCGGAGTGAGCGTTAGAAATTATCACTTGAAATGGCACTGGATTCAATGGTTTCAATGGTTTCAATGGATTCAATGGGTGGAAATGTTCCAAGCCCCAAACAGCTCAAATAAGGTTGAGATTTAAGTGCTACTGGAAGTCAAACTCTAACCCCTCCCTCCCTTTGAGTATTACGAGCGGAATGCCAGGAAATGAATAGAGAATGCAGAATGCGGAATGCGAAGAGGTAGCCCTATAAACGTCAGAGCAGCCCAACTGCCACAAATTGTGGCAGCCTGGCATTTCTGCCCAACACTTTGCGACTCTATGCGCGTGTTTGTGGCATGTAAAGTAAACCAAACCAACTGCAGCTCTGCCCCTGGCATAGTAGGCGGCGGCGGCGGCGGAGGCGCAAGACAAGGAGAAGTAGAAGGGGAGGGAGAAGGGATAAGGGAAAGGCATTGTTCGGTTGAATGTCAGCAACCTCAATAAAATGCTACAATTCGTTTGCATTTCTTTGTTCCTGGGTCATGATCTGGTTCGTGGGCAACTATAAATAACAGATTCGCTTCGAGAATGGGGTTGTGGCTTACCCAATAGGATATCACTGCATCCCGAGCCGGAATGGGAGCTCAGCGAGGAGATGTGGCCGTCCGAGGGGCTCTGGGGCGCCTCTCTCAGTGGGCTGCTGGGCGTGGTTGGGGGCGTATTCAGGCAACGCTGGCTGCCCAAAGCTGTGGCTGTGGCTGCTGCTGTGGCTGCTGCTGCTGCTGCGGATGATGTCGATCCAGTTGGGGATTCAATCTTGAAGTAGCTCCCAATGACAACGGGCAGTCTGTAAGTATATCACGATATACTATATGTATTTAAAATATTATATATACATATACATATTTGCTGCTCTAATTGCCTCAATGTCAATGTCAAATGTAATTGCTAACAGGAGAACCGCAAAGTTGCTTAAAAATTCAAGTAATTATCGTTAGCTCAAGGCTCCTCCTGCCATCACTAACGACCCCCAATGCCGGGCCGAAGCAAAGGCATTCCCCTCCCTTATTTATTTTCTTTGCACGTCTTCTACTTATTCTACTTCAAAACCCCACCCCCAGACCCTCCCCTTCCTCTTGCCTTTACGTAATTGATTGGAAAAATGGCCATTCATGTTAAGTGCAGGAGGCTATGGCCATTCATTCCCAAAGAGATAGCAAGAAGGGGCACAAGAAGGAGAGAGGGGGAAAAGGGGGAGAGCGAGAGAGAGCCCCTGTATTGGCCATCTCTCTGCTGGCACAATTCTTAACTCGTTTTGCCTCGTAATTGGCCATTTTCCCTAGTCCGGCTCGGGCCAGAATTTATTGAATATCAACGTCGTTGGCTGGCGGTTCCTGGCGGGGGCTGGCACTTGAGCCACAGTCCACCCCACTCCCCACTTTGATCGATAGTCTTCTTGCTGTGTGGCTGTGCTTGAAATTTAAGAGCCATTTCCTGGCCGGAGAGCCTTTCCTTTAAGTTGAAAAGTTTTATGGAAATCTCGAGATGTATTGCCCTCACAGCTAAAACGGAGGTCGAGAGCTCGAGAGCAACACATTTCCCCTCTAATGCCGATTATGTGATGGCTTTTGTAAGTCGAATAAATCAAGTATACGCACGGGTATTACTCATACGCCACCGAAAGAAAGTCAAAGCATTCTCAGGGGATGAAAATCAATAGATGCTTTGCATGTGGCATCATGCTACTTCTTTGCTGCTCCCTGCTCCCTGCTCCCTGCTCCTGCTCCTATTTCCACATGCTCTTTTTTTGCCCACTTTGTGGCCTCCCAGGACATGTTCAAGCAGATGCTGTCTCTGTATCTGTATCTCTATCCGTATCTGTCTCTATGCCTCCGTGCCTCTACCTCTGCTTGTGCCTTTGCCTGTTCCTTCGCTTGTAGTTTGCTTTTACAATATTTCCACGTTGTTATGCACTTCAGTCGAGTGCTAGACCGAGCACTTCCACTTGAGGCTGCTGTTGCAGTGGCCGTACTGCCAGTTGTTGTTGCTTCTGGCAGTTGCTGCTGTGGTTGTTGCCGCTTGTATTGTCACAATATTTTCGCTTTTCAATGCGCCGCTCGAAAGCACAAGTGAAATATTTGCCCATGTGGCATTTTAGTTTGGCAAGAAGCCCTTTTCCATTTTCTCTCGTTCTCTCTGTCTCTGTATCTTTCTCTGCCCCTCTGCCTCTTTGTTTGCTTGTGCCTCTGGAGCCTCTGGTGCCTGTGGTGTTCCTTTGTGCTGAAATCTGCAAAATGGAACTTTTGATTTATGCAGGCAAGCATCGATCGCTTAGAGAAAGAGCTAGAGATAGAGACAGAGACAGAGATGGGTGTGGAGACAAGAGACGCGCACGTTCCGCTAGCTGCAAAATAAATCTCATCATTTGTTATACCTCCTCCTCTTTCTCCTCCTCCTGCTTCTCCTTTTTTGTAATTTTCCCATTTTCACTCATCAACGCCAACGTCATTTGAACAGACGCCAGCCTCCAGCATCAAGCCTACCGCCTGCCTGCCTGCCTGCCTGCCTGCTATTGTGTGGGCGTGGCAGTGGCATGCCGGCAGCATGAGCTGCAACGACAATAACCACAACACAGCAGCATCAGTGGCAGTGGCAGTGCCAGTAGCTGGTAGCTGGTAGGTGCCGCATCTGCTGCGGCTTTTGTGTGTGGAAGGAAGTAGGTTAGTGGCTCACTCGTCAGCCAAATGAATGATGGAGTAACTGCAGCAAACTGTGGCCCTGCTGTTGATGGAAACTTTTCATTTGAAATGATGTGGCAGTCAGGCAGGCAGCCAGGCAGCCAGGCAGCCAGCCTACTTGGTCCTGCTCCTCCAGCATCCTTTGTGTGCGTGTGCTCCATGCCGGTGCACTGCCCGGGCAATTGTATGGTTAATTGAAATAAAAATGAGACTAAAAGTGAAAGCCTGAAAAGTTGCCCCCTTTTGGCTCAGGTGTGGCTGCAAATTGGAGCACACAACCCTCGGACACCCCCGGTCAGCCCCGGTCACACACGGTCACCCCCGCTGCGAGTATGTGGGATGTACGTGGACTATTTATAAATATTAACCTGGTTTGCTGCTGCTGTTGGTGCTGTTCCCGATCCCGATTCCGATCCCGATTTCGATTCCGCTCCTGGTCAATGTGATTCAAACCCGTTGTGTTTGAATACTCCATGGATTGCCGGCCCTCCAAGGGGCTGGCTGTTGTTGAGTGCAATCACTAAAATACATTTAAGCAGCTGCTCTCACTCAAGTTCTGGCACCAAAAAAAAACTCTTCTTTTTAGCCACAGAACGCAATCCCGAATCTGTTCGAGAAATCTCTTACACGCAACGCCTAAAAGATGCCATGGAATTTTTCACTTCCTTTCCTTCATGTGGTTGTGTGTGTGTGTATGCGTCTGAGTTTGTGTTGTTGTAGTTAATTATTTAAAGCTTTTGAATATTTGTAGTGATTTTTAATTAGTTCTCCGCACGTTTCTTCCCTTCACTGGAATTAATTGTCTTTGGGTTCCTTTGCCATTGCGGAAATGCTGTTGCCGTTTGGCTGGCTGCCGTCATAACTGGCATGGAAAACTGTAAATCGGCTTTTGGACACTGCAGCTGCAGTTCTGCTGTTGCCTGTCTCTGCGTCTGTGGGGCGACCGAGCGACCGACCAGCCTCTGGGCCCGAAAAGTACCGACGACTACGACTACGACCACGTCCTGGTCGTACGACAGCGCCAGCGACAGCGACAGGACGACGGCGACAACAAAATGCAGCAAAACAACAAAACAAAAAAAAAACAGGAAAACTTTTTAAAGCTGCAGCAGCAGCAGCAGCAACAATAACAGGGAGGGCAGCCACTGGCTATGGCACAGGATGTACCAACAAAACAATCACATGGCTCGGTGCAAGCTTGCCGCAACAGCAATGGCAGCGCAGTGGCAGCGGCAGCGGCAAAAACAGCAACAAAGACAGCAGCAGCCCCAAATGAAATGGTGCCGCAAAAACATAAACAGAGAGCCGAGCCCCAAAGCCGGTGAGAGCCGGGCCAAAAGAGAGTCGAGCCATATCTTTAGAAGCATAAATGAGGGATGCCACATAACTGGGAATTTTCAAACAGATTATGAAGGACAATACAAAAATTTATATTTTAATGCAAAATAAAAATAGGCATTTTAGAGAAGTACTTTTATTTTCCACATCAGAGACACCATTTTCTGGCGCTCTTTGAGGGAGATTCTCACGCCGGCGCTCTGCCACATCGCCTCGCGGTCTGCCTCTGCCTCCGTCTCTGTCTCTGCCCACGCGAGCTGCACAAAATCGCGTGCATGAAATTGAAACCAGGTCAGGGACGTTTTGCTCACGTTACCCGACCGTACCGCACCCCCACTTTACTCCACGCCACTCCACAATGCAGGCAGAAAGCTTCAGTTGTTTTGCTCGTCAGTGGAAAAAGCTTTCGAGGGAAAAGCTGTACGCACACGGGAGACGGTGTTCGGTAAAAACGTTGTACCGCCTTTTCGTAGGTACATACATCATTTATTAAAAAAAAAATTAGTAACAAATATAATTCTGTATAAATACGATCCTAACATTCATCGAACTTAAAATGTACGATAAAATCGAGCACTCGGACAGAGAACATCATGGAAAATCATAAGAAACGAAGGTGAGACACAGTAAACATAAATTCTAGACAGAGAATACAAGGGAAACGGTAGCCGTAAAGGGGATTGCGCTCGGCTGCTTTCGGTTCGAGTTTCGGTTAAGTTCAGTTAGACAAGTTAACACAAAGTGGTATTAAAATTAGTTGGCAAAACACGTTGCAGACAAGGCACATTTTGGCTTATTAATCGCTGCTGCAATTCAACGCTTCATCTTCTCCAGAATAGGCACAACCATGTCGAACTTGGGCCGCTTGCCCGGATCCTCGTTCATGCAGATCGAGATTAGTTTCGACATGTGGGAAGAGGTGCCTGGTGGAATTTTAACTCGCAGTCCCTCCAGGGCTATCTTCATGCCGCACTCCATGGGCGACCACTCGGCGAAGGGCACCTCACGCGTGGTCAGCTCCCAGATGAGTATGGCAAAGCTCCACATATCGGAGGCCTCCCAATTACGGTCCGCTGGCTTACGCTGCAGCGCCTCTGGCGACATCCATGCTGGCTGGTAGATGCGTCCCTTCTCCTGGAACGAGAACTTGGCATCGCCCATGTTGATCCGTGCCGTCAGATCCTCATCGATCATCACATGATGGCTGTTGAGATGATATGTGGGTATGATCCTCTCCAGCGAATGGAGAAAGGCCATGCCGCGGGCAATATCCAGAGCAAAGCTGACCGCCTGGCTGGTGTCCACCACCACGCCGGTGGCTCCATGCAGCAAATTGAAGAGCGATGACCGTGGCATATACTAAAAAAAACGAATTTGTTTCTCTCAGCATAATGGCAGATGTACACAGACTTACCTGGCTAATCACCACCAGATTGGGAGGCGAATTGCAGGCTCCGATGATGGGTAAAATGTTGGGATGCGAGAAGATGCGCAGCTTGGGAAACTCCTCGTTAAAGTCGCGCGATATGCGCGGCGTGCACTGACGCACGCCCAGAATCTTGGCTACCACATCGTTCTTTTGCCAGCGTCCCCTCCATGTCTCGCCCGAGGCAGTCACCGAGAGCTTGGTGTGCAGATCCAAGTCGCCCATGCTGATGCCCTTGAAGCGCGAGAGCGTCGCATCTCGCGACCTAGTTTTCATGCCCTGCCAGCTTTGCTCCTTGAAGCTAATGACCTTCATTTCCTGGCCATTCTTCTCGGCCAAGTCCTGCATACGCTTGCCCAGACTCGGCTTAGCCTTGTCAACGGGGGTGTGCCCGTCCTTATTGGCAATAGAGACCAGCGCCCCAGCACTGAGCAGATCCTCGCAGATCATGTCATAGCCCCAGAAGCAGGCATAGTGCAGAGGCGTGTTGCCGTGCTCATTTACAGCATTCACATCCGACTTTTCACGCAACAACTAAAAGGGAGATTCAGTATGTTCAGATTGCACTGTTTGAATGTTTTTTTCTACTGCTCACCATCTGGACAACATCACGATGACCGTGAGCGGCAGCCAAATGGAGTGGGATGTCATCCCCCATATTGGTGGCATTAACACGGGCGCCGCGCTGCAACAGGGTCTCCACCAGCTTGGCGTGTCCCTCCTTGGCCACCCAGTGCAGAGGACTGAAGCCATGATCGTCTCTGGAAGGAAAGTCAATATAAATATAAATATAAATTGTGTGGGAAGCAGGTTTTATGCTGGCGACGCCTTCGATTTGTTGTTGCTTTTTCATATGTATGCGCTTCGGTCTGTTTACACAACGCAAGAATAAATCATGACGTCACTGCTAGACTCTTGAATGGCTGCCATTATATGGGGCTCATAAGTGGATGAGTAACTTTAAATTCCATCGGAAGGCATATGCCTGCATGGAAATTCATTATTTTTAGTGTTTCGCTGCAAATGAGAAAGCATTCAACAGTTATTTGTTTCTTTTTACCCCAGATTCATGTCATGTTCCGTCTCGTCCAGCCAGAGGCGCACTTGAATTGAGTTGCCCTCGCGGCACCAGTGGAATATATCCTCCATTTCTAGCCTTCACTCGTTTATTCTGCTCTGTGTCACTGTTTTAGCAAGTATTGGAACTTTAATTACATCTAGAAACTCCTAAAAACTATTAAATTGCAGCAGTTGGGTGAAGATCAGTGTGAACGCGGACTTATCGTTAAAATATACCGTGCGACCATCAGAAATATACCAAAATATACCGTCAAATTTTAAAAATATACCGTAAATATACTGACGAATTCAAGTTATATTATACATATTACTCAATTTTGATGTTCCGTCGAATATTATTAGCTAGATAGAATATTTAGCCATGCCCACATATTTTTATACGATTGATGAATCATTGTTCTACTTAACTAGTTTATTCTTAATACTGGCTTTTATTGGATTTTGCGTAAAAAATGGTTAAAGCGAAATAGGTCAAACAAAAAAAGGTTTTAGCGAAAAGGGACAAACAAAACAAACGACAAACAAACAGCTGTTGTGTCTGCGCTTCCCAGTGAATGTCAAAAGAGCCAAGAAGCAGAAAAACGTGCGCGTGCCGCTTTATTTCTTTTTGAAAATACAATAAATTTCACTCTAAACGAAAAAATCAACGATTCGCAGCTCTAAAATGAAACTCAGCACATACAATTTCCTTACATCGATGGCCATTAAGGGCGTAAAGGTTGGCTTTCCCCTGAAACTGACGGTAAGTGCTGGAATCTTGCGTGCCTCGTATTGATTGTTTCATGGAATTATGGTTTTGTATATAGATTAGCAAAAAGGAACTAGTGGAGACTGAATTTAACCCCACATTTGTGGAGCGCCTTCTGCCCAAGCTGGACTGGTCTGCTGTCTATGGAGCCGCACAGGTGGTAAGTGCGAAATGTGGCATTGCGTATATACATATGTATGCGTATAGTTTTCATTGTCAAAATTTTCCCTCAGGCGGAACTTGCTGAAGACATACCCGCTGTGCAGCCAGAGAGTATAGTCGACAACGAACAGCTTCTGCAGAAGCTGCACCATCTTCTCTTCGAAATCGACGTGCTGGAGGGCCAGTTGGAGTGCCCTGAGACGGGGCGAATCTTCCCAATCACCGACGGAATCCCCAACATGCTCCTCAATGAAGACGAAGTCTAAGTCCAAGTCCGCCCATTTCTGCTTTTCTGTATCATAAACCTAACCAGTTAGGCATAGCATATGAATAAGATAGTTTGCTAGTTTTCTTTTTTTTAATATCAATTTATTTTCAGAGTATCAATAGTTTTATACTAAAAAAAAAGTGGAGCTTGGATGGAATGTGTTTGGTGTGGGTATACATAGGGGGAACAAGTAGAGCGAAAATTTTTCACGACACATACAAAAGATTAGTCTGAGTTTCTGGAGGGTGTTGTGCATTGCTATTGATTAAATGTCTTCTCCCTGCTTTTTGGCACTCTAGAGGAGACTGTCCGGTCCGCCGGTCTAGTTGCATTTGATGTTGGGACTTTTATTGCTTCCCTGGGCATAAATGCTGCCCTTGGCCAGTCCCGCCTTGGCTCCCTTGCACAATTCCGTGTTCCTGCCGGTTGTCTTGTAGGTGCGTTCGCTCAACAGACTGGCATCGGGTCCTTGGGTGGGCTGCTTGTGGATGAGCGTTGTATTGGGACCATTCCAGGTGACGTAGTCAGCTCTGAGAGAAGAAACCCATGAGAATGGACTATATATCGATGTATGCCTTGGGGACACTTACAATAGTAGGTTTTCATCTGCTCCTTTGGTGAGCTGCGAATTGGCTCCCAGGGTGGCCATGCGTTCGATTATGGATTGAAACTCTGAGGAATCCGAGTTATGGGAGTTTCCAAAGGTCGTGGATTGCTGTCGATGTCTGTTGGGCAGAGGGAAACCTTATTTAAAGCCATTTGACAGCAAATAATAATGAAATAGTATATTAGGATTACACATTCATCAAGAAACTAGAGAAACCAAAGTAAAAGAATAAAAAAAATTAGGATTAGCTGGAGTTGGAGCCTCCCTACGTCGCATGCGAGTTGAGTTCCATTCAAAAGTTCTAAAAACAACGCATGCGCATCGGTTTTTTTTTAATTGCGAAACGGTAACGGTAACGGTAATGGTAATGGGCATACGCATACTTCAGTGAATCGGTTTTGGCGCGCGAGCGACTTTCAATTGCCTTCGCTATGGATGAGGAGTTGGAGTTGGTGTTGGCCGATGCCAGCGATGATGACGTCATTGATGTTGAATAGGAGGAATAGGAGCTAGCATTGCTATTGCAGTGGGAATTGCCATGCAGGTAGCCGCTGATGTTGTAGTTCTTGCTATTGCTACTGTTCAGATTATTGTAACTGTTGGTGTTTGTTGTTGGATTGAAGCTACCGCAGCCTCCGCGGGCCAGGATGCTCTTGGTGGTGAGGCGTTCGTAGCAGGGCTGCAATGTGGGTGACTGTGCGGGTGAGACATATGAATGCGATGAGGATGCACTGGAAATGGATGACAGTGTCTTCTCTGGGGGCTTCCTGGCCTCCTCTTCCCCTGCCTGTTCCTCCACCGCCTTGACCTCCTTGTACCCCTCCATTGTGGGCGTATAGTGGCGGTGATCTAGGATGATCTGTGTGGTGGCCGTTGACGGTGTTGTGACATTGATGGATGGCAAAATGTGGCGCTTGTGTGGTGGCTTCGGTGCACAGACGGTTGTGGGTGCTCTCTCCACCACCACCGTGAGAATGCTGGATGATGGCATGGCGTTTGTTTGGTGGCAGACGTGGCAGCGCGCAAAGCAAGCGAAAAGTGTGTGTGTTCGATTTCGGGGGATTCAGTTTCGGTTTCAGATTTTTAGTTTTTGTCAAAGGCAGCAACAAAAGTTCACAGAGAAAATAGGCAATCGATTAACAAACGGATAAAGCAGCAGGGCAAAGAGAGAAAGAGAGGTGGATGGGGTGTGGTGGGGTTTGGTGGGAAAGCAGGGCGGGACGATGTCCATCGGGTGACCATCTGGAAAAGCTACCTGTCTGTGGCATGACCATCAACATGCTCGCCTCCTATGACCTTCCCCAGATCCAGCTGCTTGGGTAGCACAGCGGCATGCTTTTGGTCTCGTTGCTCGTCCTCGTCCTGCACAATCTGCAGTATCTGTGTGGCCCGATCCTCGGCATAGTTCACCGACTCCAAGGCCATCAGAATGATGCGCTCGGCAATCTGTGGGTACTTCTCTTTCAGCAGCGTTTGCACTGGATAGCATAGAAATGAAAGAAATCAAATGACTGAACGCCAATAAAATGTGTGGTCGCCACTCACTGTTGGCCTTCTCCTCGTCGGAGTACTCCTTGGGGCGCAGTGGAATGTGCTGTGTGGCCAGATCTCCGCCTGGCTGCTCCGGGGGACGATTGTTGGGCTTGTGCGGCTGCTGCATATCCCGCTTCGTGTAGCCCAAAGAAATCAGTTTCTCCGAGGCAAACTGCACATTGTTGTCCGCATTGGCCAGGATGTCCAGGAGCAGCATTTCATCCGCCTTGGGAAATATGTTCTTCATGTATCTAAGGGACAGCGAGGGAGGAGATTAGTTTAAGAGGTAATGTGCACTTTTAAAACTCTTTCTAGCTAAACGGAACTATAGCGCAGTCAGAGATGGAGGCTCATCCATCTCCCACTGCTTTGGACGCTTTTTCGGGCGCACCTTAATTTCATTTTGGGCGACGAGTGCGGCTTGGGCGAGCTCCGCCACTGCGGGGATCCATGCAAAGCCGGCGGCACAGCACCTGGGGGAAGGACTTGAGCCAAGTGGCCACCGCTTTGCATGCTCATGAGACTACCAAAACGGCCGCCTGGCAGGGGACTGGCCGTGCGGGAGGTGCCCCGACTAGCCGCCATGTCCAGGCGACGCGCCGGTGGTGTCATATAGAAAGCGGAATTGCTGTGGAACAGATGCCGCTGTGCGGGTGGCGTCACAAAGGGCCCGGGCATCGTAACCGGATGCTTCTCCACCTGCAACGCGCTAATGACGACGGCCTCGCGATTGTAGTAGCTTCAGTGGGGGTTAGTAAGCGTGGAAAAATAATGGAGGCGATTCGTATGCGTGGGGTTAGGTGGGTGCAGGAAGCGGCAGCGTGAGAGAAGATAGAGACGTAAGTACGGAGAGATTAGTGTGGTTACGGAGGATTAGCATGAAAGCGCGGGGAGGGGCTCGGATGGGAGGTCTTACCGCTTCAGCAGCAGGCGAATGTGGTTCTCGCCGGCTGTGGGGAACATGTTCTGGATCTTGGCCACCACGCCATCCGTTTCGGTTTGGGTGGTGAACGAGGTCTCCTGAATGGTGGAACGCCTGGACATGTTACCACCCAGGCGGGTCCGTTGAAAGGGCAGGGGCGAGGACATTTCCTGGCAAGCAAAGGAAGCTGTGATTGGGCGAATCCTGCGGAAATTCCATGGTCACTTACCAAATGTCCCTTGGAGGAGGCCGACAGCAGCGGACTCGTCGATATATTGTGCAGCGTGGACTGCTCGCGCTCCTGAAAGGCCCTGACAGCCGTCAAACTGTTACTGGGATAGACGTGATACGGCGAGCTGTTGTGCGAGGTCTGTGCCGTACTGACCATTTGCTGGAAATGCGAGTGTTTTGGGTGAAAATCAATAAACTGCACTTTACGAACTGTACGAACTGTACACAACTCACCTGCAAGGCTATCGACTCGGTGGAACAGCGCTCGTTCTGCAGCTGCTTGTAACTGCGTCCGCGCGGGTCCTCCAGCTGCATGGCCTTTGTCAGATAGTTTATGTAATAGCTGCAACGACAATCATATGGCAGATGAGCTTGCAACAGGCCGCCGCACAGAAAGTTTCCGCCAAAAGTGCAAAGTGCAAATCAAAGGCCATCGAATGACCCCTCCCAACAGCCACAGCCACAGCCACAACCTCAGCCAGGGACAGTCGAAAGCTTCCCGATGATGCAGGCCATGGAAGGGTTGATTTCTGCCGCCAGCCGGTGGCGCTTCGCTGGTGGTGGATTCAATCCACAAGTTGATGGCACTTTTGGGAGTGGACAGGTGAAAGGGAAAAGGGTAAAGCTCCGACTCCTCCTAAAGACCGGCACGTGCTAAGTAGCTGCCAAAAGGCGCCCAAAAGACGCCCAGTCGTCATCCTCATCGTTGTCGTCACATTTGACAGGCAATCTTGCCTCTGATTGCAGCTCTGTGTGCGTGTGTGTGTGTGCGGGATGGGGATAGAAGACGAGGAGTCGTCTCTGGCTGAGTGGCCACTTGAATTAACGTATATGACAGTCAGTCTTTGGGCTTGTTGCTTAATTGCACAAGGCCCGCCAAAGAAGGCAGCGGACCCAGCACCGGCAGAGGCACAGGCACAGGCACCCCGTGGGCATCTGACGATGCGGAAGTGACACAATTTATGCAGCTATGCAAAAATGAGGCCAATTGGGGTTTCTGAGTAGCCCCAAGTATCCGTGAAGAGATGTGTTTGACACTTAAGGACTTTCGACAAGTAAACAAGAAGTGGTTCTAAAGGAAAAATGTCTCCAAAGTGCCAGAACAGCTCCATGTTTCATTGTTAAAGCGCTTTAATGTACATCATACTGAAATACTGCTTTAAAAGCACTTCTTCTCAGTCAATGCACTCCTTAACAATACATTATCGTACACCGTATATCGTAAAACATAAAATTCTGGAAGCATCCCCATACCACTTGACACTTTAGAGTCCCTCCAACCAACAGTTACAGTCTTTATATCCTTCGAAAGTGCCCCCCCACGGTTGCCTAGCGAAAGGCCATTAAATTTCCCGCTGGGAAACTGGGTACAGTCGTCTAGTGGCACGCAAGGAAAAGCGCGCACCAACACAACAACATTTCTCCACTCACAAACAGATTTATCTTCCTTTTTCAGTCTTTTTAATGCAGGCATAAATATTTATGACGTTTGGAATGACATGCATCGCTGGTACATAGTCGTATACATATGTATGGATGTACATTCACAAATTATATTCATATGTATGTATGTAGAATGCACTCGAAGCTTACCAATTTCCCGTTGTCTGGTCGTATTTGCAGTCCCAGCCGGGGGGCAGCTTCTGATAGCCGCCTGCATCGCTCATTTTGAATGCACAGAAACGTCCACGCGATAGATGCTCAGACACAGATACAGATACGAATGCTATTGCGGTTTTACGAGTATTTTTTGCTCAATATTTATGGGCTTTTAAAGTCGAATTCACAGCTTGTTTGCCAACTGTCTGCAACCCCGAAAAACTTGGCTGGCTGTCTGTATTGCCCTTGCCACTCGAGCCTTGTAGTTGCCTTTGTTGCCGTTGTGGCCATTGGGGGTTGATACACCACCACCACGGCCGTCACCACCGCACAAGCAAAGTTATTTTTGTTTACAAGGCGGAGCCGGGAAAAAAAAAATAACACAGGATGGCGTGCCTTCAGTGGCGAGGTGGGTGGGTGGGTTTTGCTCCTCGTTCTAGTCCGTGTAGCATGCGCGCGCCAACAACCTCACGATTCAAGCTTTCACTGTTAACTGTGAAAAATCACGGTTGCGTCGCACTGAAGTTTCCAGATGCTGCGCGGAGAGAGCTTTTGGGCTCCACCACATACTCGAATCAGTGTTGGAAATCGCCTGGCACATGTAACGGCATTTTGCTCACGTTCTAGAAAGCTTTGCCATAACCTTCAACGTAAACAATCTTGACTGGTTTCGTATACGGTCACAGAAACAGAGTAAATTTCAACTGTCAGCAACAAAAAACCAATATTTTATACTCGTATTTCTCATTTGTGATT
The DNA here is from genome assembly GCF_003286085.1 of Drosophila persimilis. Taxonomy (NCBI): domain Eukaryota; kingdom Metazoa; phylum Arthropoda; class Insecta; order Diptera; family Drosophilidae; genus Drosophila; species Drosophila persimilis. Next base: position 1,258,364 of record NW_020825345.1, read on the forward strand.
AGTGATTAAAATAGTAATACACCAAAATGTCCGAGCCAACGGGTGGAGGGGAACCCGAAATACGGATGACTCGACTCACAGACAACTATCTGCAGGAAATGCAGGATGAATTGGATAAGGCGCCTGAGGGGCCTCACAAGCCAACGAAAGCCGAGAAGAAGGCTGCCAGGAAGGAGGCCAAGAGACAAGAACAGATGGCCGACAAGAAGCTGATTATGCGCGTGAGTACTGGTATAGTTGCCGCCAAGCTGTTCGCAGGTCTAATGGGTTCCGCCCTCGAGTAGGATGCCCTGAGCCGCGAACTGGAAATGGGCAAGCGTATGGAGAAGAGAGGCAACGAGGAGTGGCACGAGATGTGCAAAGAGATCAAGATCACGGAACTCCGTGAGGAGATCGTGAATTGGGGCAACAAGGCCGAAAGAAATATTGAAGGCAAGAACGATCACATCAAGATGTTGATCGAGGACATGACCCAGACACAGGATCGCCATATGCGCTGCTTTAGCAAGACGGTGGAGCTAATTGATCACGTCAGAGACTGCTTCCACGGCATGATAGATGGGATAAGGAACATGTACGATCAAGAGGCAGAGATAATGCTCAGGGAATACTACGATGAGGTCCAGCGCCGCACAGAGGAGGTGGACTTTATGCACGAGAACAGCGAGAACATTATACATGCCACGAACATAACCACGCGCGACCAGCTCAATGAGGACTACCAGATCTTCTTGGAGCAGCGCGACGATCGTGTCAATACAGAGATCGAAAATCGGTTCCGCATACGCGATCAGGTCGTGCTCCGGATGACCGATATGCAGCAGCAGCTAAACGATTTTGTGGAGTCGCTTCGGAGCACAGAGCTGGATGCCCACAAGTACGAGAAGATCCGTTGGCTAACCGAGCGCCAGGCGGCCTTCATGGATGAGTCGCGCAAACTCAACTATGAGGAATTAAAGAACATTAACGCCATGTCCGATCTGAACAAGGAAATGCTGCGAGTCGAGTCGGAAAACAACTCGACTCTAAATGATCTTCGCCTGGAGTTTCAGTACTTTACGCGTGTGCGTAAGAAGATCGAGCAGAATCAGGAAATGGATCGCGTGATCACCCATGAGAAGCTGCGTATACTAACGGGCGAGTGCTACGACATAATAAAGGTAATTTCTGTTTTCAGTTTGATCCGATCCGAACCAGTCTTAATTGAGATAGTCCTGCCACAGCAATTGGAAAAGCACGTGAAGAGTGGCGAACTGTTGCTGGCTCTGTCGATCACCTGCCGGAAGCTGCAAACCGAGTCGGAAAAAGTCATCTTGGGCGGTGAGATTGTCGATGAGACGGATCTGGGGGCTGTCGATGAGCAGTTCATTCTGAAAACATTGAATATGAAAGCCCATGTGGATATAACCGAGGCGGAGCTGTTAGAACAGAATAAATTGCTGAGGAACTTTTGGCGTCGTCAGGCCATGGTCGAGGCCCAAAACCTTCTCTTGCTTGAGGAGAAACATCGTCTGACCGAGCAGAACGAACGCTATTTAAATTTCATCAAGTCTATGAGCGTCACCGAAAATCCCGAAGAGCTCCGATCGGCCGTGAAGGTTAAGATGTGCGACAATCAGCCAATGACGCCGCATCTGTTCCAGACCAAATGCAAGGAGTACAAGTCGCGCATTCTCTGCAAGTCCAAGATGGCCCACAAAGAGGCCAAGTGGGATGCGGAGAAAGTACTGCGCCAAGTGATAGAGAAACATTAATCGCACACCGAATTTCCTTCAACTATAAACACACACCCACACGAATAAACGATGTATTCTATTATTTATTACTCGTAATTAATATCATAATGTATTATGTACGTATACATATGTATGTACATATGTATGTATATTGCAAAAGCAAATGTGCAAAACAAACTGTTGCATAGAACACCAACGGATCGGATATGTGGTCAAAACTTAGGCACTAAATAACGCTGTGCTTTGGTCAGGCAAAATGCAGAAGCTCCTCCAGCATATGGCAATGAACGACACACACACACATGTGGCATGGGCTCGTCTCTAGTTAAAGGCCAGGGGCTTGATGTTCAACTTTTCCGCCAAGGAGGCGCAGGTCTTTAGCTGATTCTCCAGATACTGGATGCCACCGGCAGCGTCAACGGATGCCATATTCTGGCTCTCCTTGTCACCAGCCAGGAGAACCGGCTTGCTGGGATCAGTCTGCAAAAATAGAGCAAAGTACAGATTATCGAGAGGCTATGATGGCTATAAAGACGGAGGTCCTTACCGGCTCTACTCCCCTAAGGCGGGCATTGAAATCGGTCATGCGCTCCTCGAAGTTGGGGGCGAAACAATTGGGATCAACGGCAATGAAGACCTGGCCAAGATCTGCCGCCGAATCGGCTCCAGCGTGCGTCCACTTACGCACCTGGGTGGAGTAATGGGCACCGGACATGACGCCAGAAAGGATGTCCACCATGGCACCCAGACCGAATCCCTTGTAGCCAGAGGTCAACTCCGATCCACCCAAGGGCATTAGGCAGCCGGTGCTGAAACCCAATTCGGCATCGTTAGTGATGTTGCCATTGGGATCCTGTGCCCAGCCATCGGGCAGAGCGGCACCCTTGCGGCGCTGGATCTCAATCTTGCCCACAGCAACGGCTGTGGTCGCCATGTCCAGCAGGAACTTGTCGCCGTTCGTGGCGGGTGCGCCCAGGGAGAGGGGATTGGTGCCCAGGGCAGCCTCCTTGGCCCGTGTGGGGGCCATCAGCGGCGACGTGTTCGTCATGGACATTCCGACGAGACCCTGCTCCATGGCTCGGATGGCATACCAGCCGGCCATGCCGTAGTGGTTCGATCCCTTGGCACAAACCCAGCCAACGCCCACAGTTTTGGCCTTCTTGATGGCCAGGTCCATGCAGTAGTTGCCCACCACAGCGCCCAGACCATTGAGTCCATCCACCCAGGCGGTGGCCGGAGTCTCCTTGAGAACCTTCGGCTCTGCACCACCGTCCGTGGAGTTGATGGCCAGATCGTTGATGTACATCTCCAGGCGATTCATGCCGTGGCTGAAGTGGCCCCGGTGATCGGCCGCCACAAGGAGATCGGCTTGGGCCTCGGCATGGGCCTGGGGTACCTTCACCGCCTTGAAGCAGTCGATCATGAAGCGCCGGGACTCGGCAACAGCCACCAGTTTGGGAGCAGAAGACGCCATGTTTCTGGTAGAACCTCTGAGCAGCGGACCAAAGTCTGTGATAGAATTTAGATTGGGACGGGCTGCGTTAGAATTTGGTATCTTTCGTGGCGGTGGGAGAGCGGAACGTGTGTGCTCAGATACGCGGCGTATACGCGACTGGAAGTGAAATGGGCTGAGGCGAGGCGAGGCGACACAAGCAGTCGTCTAATTGTTCTGACAATCTCTCACTCATACAGAGGGGGATACGATAGGGCCTAGGCGGTTGGAAACAGCAGGGGTGGCCGCACAAGAGCGGGTCGGTTCTTGTTTTCGCTTTTGGCAAACCCGAAATTCCGCAGACTCGAAGTGAACGGGAACGAGATAGACGACTGCGAGTATTATAAATGCTTATCAGCATAATGTTTGCATTGGTTTTAATATAATATCCCAGTTTCTACCTGGCACATGGCACACCAGGAGGAAAGATATCGTATGGAGCGATTGCGACTCTCAATTCTCTCGAGCGTGTGTAACAAGTTTTTGCTTCTCTGTTTTCATCTATAGGGGGCTCGCAAGTCTATACATCCATACATATGTACATATATCACTAACCTCACATATACGTATACATATACTATAGTATTTATTCAATCCGCTGCTTATTTATTATTTGTATGCGAGCACTACAGGGGTTTTGTTTTTTTGTTGTCGTTTTTTCTTGTTGCGTGTGTGGGCTGGACGTAGTACGTCGTCTTGGCGAAGTGTTTGCTTGGTAATGACCTTGAACTTAACTCATGGAAATTATTTCTGTATTTCTGTATTCTTGAAATCAACATTCTGATAGAAATTAATTGAAAGCGAGTGTAGGCAGCGATGAAAGTGGGACTCTTGGGCACTCAAATTAGAGTTCATTGCCATTCTCGTAGGTTTGTTTGCCGGGAAGTGCCGCCCAGTACCCGCCCAGTGCCGCCCCAATGAATGTAATAACGTTGACCTTACACAATAAAAGCGAATGTGATGGATGATGGGTACAACATGTGCACGTAAGCCCCACTAAGCACACACTCAATTTCAATTGATTTGCTGATGGCTCTACTGGCTTTATCTTATCGGAGATCATCAGAGATATCCCACACATTCCCTGAATATTCCACCTACAGTAGTTCTAGAAGGTTTTGATGTTTCCAGCTCAAGCTTAATGGCTTAAACACGACTTGGCTTATTTCTTGAATGGCGAAATATAAATAGCCAGCTGTAGATCTGCTAATTTTTGAATATTTAGCCAAACTGTGAGGCATTCGATCGGCGGCGGACTCTCTCTGTCCGCCGCCCTCCTTATCTTATCAGCTTAACCTAGTCCAAAATATATTTCGAGGGCTCTGGAGGTCTCGGCTCTAATCAATCTGGGGTGGACGAGTGGGCTGGCGATTAATAAACAATAAATTATTGGGCAAGTAAACAAGTTTTATGCTCGCATCGGTCCGCCCATTAACACCTTTCTGAGTAATGGATATATTTGATCGATCCGCACTGGATACGAGGGTGTTATAATATTGACTAAACGGCAATTGAACGCGAACCAGTTTCAGATATCGGAGGAACAACTGAAGTGCCTAATGCGCTTTCAATGAGGCAATCAAAAGGCGATTAATAGCTCGTGGAAGACCCAGCGATGTCATCGCATCGATTCGGATTCCAAAATGTTTATTTTTTTCGGGTTATTAGACGCCAGCCCCCTTTTTATTCTTATACAACAGCCACTTGTTGTGTGTAATAAGTGATGTGTGACGTGTGTGTGTGTTTTTTTGGGGCTGTGGCTCATTAAAAAAAATTGTCAAGCAACAAAAGTTTATTTTAATTATAAATTCGTACATATAGTCGTTAAAATGACGAGTGGGAGGCATTATGAGAGAATTGGCGAAAAAAGATGAGAGAACGCAACAAATTTTGAAAAATGATCAGTGTTGCCAACCCACCCACAGTTGGAAAGGGGAAAAGATAGAAAGATATTTGTATCTATCTATTGTATGCATGTAGGTGATGGATTCATAATAAATCAACAATTGCACGCGTAATTTGCATTATTAAAGTTCAAACTTACCGCCAGAATTTGCATTCGAATTTGGGGCTTTGGCTGCTGCTGCCACTGCCGCTGCTGTTGTTGCATGCCGCCTACAAGAGGGGCGCCTTTGAAGCGTTTGAACGCACCGCCGATTGGAAGCACTGGCGTAGGCGTAGGCGTATGCGGCGTCGCCAGTGACCGCAGAACGACGCAGAAAGCAGAACAATGTCAACGAAGTCATTGCAACAAATAAGGCAACAAAAAGCACACAGGCAAAAACCAGGCACACGAACGGCAACCAAAACAGAACAGAAGAGAGCGAAAACGGAAAAACTAGTTGGAGATAACTACTACTACGTAATACGTAAGGCCCCAAGAGCAGCCAGCCCCAATGGCGGAAGGGGACGGGAGGGAAACAGCTGACGTCGCTGTCGCTGTCGTGGTCGGCGTCTGTGTCAAAGTCGCTGTCGGTCGTGCGTTGCTTGCACTTTTTATTTATTCTCCGAGTGATTCAGAACGTTTTATCTTTTGCTCTCTCTCCGCGTGAGACTTTTGGGAGATTTTGTCTGGAATAATTGCCCAAAACGCGACTCGCGAATGTTTCTAGCACGCCGCACAAGTCCTCAACTAACTACACAATTACTACGTAAAGTATTTAAACATTAACAACAATATTAAGACACAAATTTACGTAATTTGCACTAAAAACGGAGAAGCAACAGCAACAGCAACGGCAGCAGCAGAGTGCCAATCAATTTACACGCCAAATCCCAGCAAAACTACAGCTCCTCCTCGTCGTGGTCGTCGTCGTCGTCGTACGAAGCGCCAATCTGAACTGCCATGAACTGAATCCGAATCTCTGTGGCTATCGCTTTTCCACAACGTGCCCCTCATCGTTCTCTTGTTGATAGAAAAGGAAATTTAAATAAAACAAAACGAATCGGAGCACCCGCGTGACATGCGTAGTAGTAGAAAGCACAAAATATTCTAGCTTTTGGACCACTCCAAGCCACACAAATCGAAAAACCATACAGTTAATAGTGATGTTTAAGTGATAAATTGCTAAATTCAATCATATAAAAGCATAAACAATGTCTTTTTCCCCAACCACTTGTTGTTTTTTTTTGTGTGTTGTTGTTTGTGCCAAAAGCTGTTCATATTTTTGGCAGTGCTGTGTAACGCGTTTGACTGTGTCGACCCTTAGCGAAGACACACACCCACGCAATTGAAGCGCGTCACTTTTAAATTTGAAAACTTCTTACTCTCATTGCTGCTGCTGCTGCTGCTGCTCTGCCTTTTCGTTTTAGAATATAGTTAGTTACTAAATATGGTGATTTGTATGCACTGCACCTGAGTGTGTATATCCAGAGTATATTTCATTTCACCTGCCTTACAATTAACGAATAATTTAAGTCATATTTATATTTATTTATGCAAACAAATATCGTCGGCCAGTCGGGGCTGACGGTACGTTCGGTTGACTGCCCCTATTAGCACACAGGCCACAGATTACCTTTGACAGCGCCCCAGCCCACGCATCACATCACCGCGTTCTAAACCCATTAATCTATACCACACCGGAGAACCTCGTATCGCTGTTGTGGTTATCATGCCTGCACATGTTCATAATTGGCAGAATGACTGCTGATTATTTGCGTTACAGCAACTTTGACAATTTTGGACGATTTCGAGCCAACCTGTCGCCCTTAGGGCTAACCTAACACAACCACAACACACAGTAACTAAACAAAACAGCCATCAAAGCGATAAAAGCAAACACAAGCACACACTCAGCAGAGACATGTCATCATCACAGCCAGCCCCATCATCATCATCAGCAACGGAGAACCTGATGGGGCTTTCGCTCGACGGCACTTTCGCAGTCGCAGCGCAGCGCATTCCACTGCAGAACGCCGGCCGTGCCAGACCATAGCGGGTCTCTCTTGATTAATAATCACTAACAAACAATCGCTCGGGAAGGGAATGGAATGGAATGGTAGTGGGTAAAACGGTCGAACATCGCCCAAATAGACAAGCATCCATCCGAAACTACCCGCTAACTCTTTTTTTGGGAACCCACATATTCTCATAAGAATCGAACGCGAGACGCGCTTGCTAATTGCCTTGTTTTCTGTTTCCCTGGTCTGTGGTGTTTGGTGTTCTGTGTTTGGTGCCGCCTCGACTCGACTCTCCGTTTCCTGTTGGCGTGTTCGTGTTCCCAGTGCAGTTCGCAGACAAAACAAACAAATTGCAAAGCCAAAAAAAGTTTCCATCGTGAATATTTCGACCTCGTCGCGAAAGTTTCTGCGTTTCTGCTGCGTGCACGTAAGTACAAAACTCATTTTTGGCATTGAATAAGCGCCGAAGCCGAAAATCGACGGCAACAATCAAATATAATTTCCGTTTAATTGCAGCTGACACAGTGGCTGCCACAGCAAAATGGCCACAGCGAATGTGAAGATCGTCGAGTCGAAGCTGGACATATTCCAAGCACCGCAGAGCTATGCACTGGCCCATGCCGTTGAGTCATCGTTCTCGGCGCTGCGCGGCTCCCTCGCCTGGCAGTTCAGTCTCATATATGGGGATGTGGAGGAGCTGCGTCAGAGGCGGGTGGCGCGGGGCAACTGTGCCGTGCTGGAGCACAATGCACGATTCGTCTACTATTTGGTGACCAAGACGAGCATCTACGATGCCTCCACATATGAGGACGTTCAGGCGGCATTGATTTGTATGCGAGAACATATGGTGAGTGGAATGAGAATGAACGATGTGGGGGCTTTCTCTTTCCCCATAGAGCATCTCCAAGTCGTCGCTGTCCGAAAGCGCGCTTTCCCATCAATTTACAGTTAATTTATTTGTACAATGAAATATTTATGCCGCCGTTCGATCCACAGCGGAATCATGAAATCACCAAAGTGGCGATGCCCCGCATCTGCTGCGGTAACGATGGCCTCGACTGGAAGCAAGTGAAGCGCCTGATGCAGCAGACCTTTGCCCACGGCGAGTATCCCATCGAGATTCTGATCTGCGAGCATGAGGACATGTCCAAGGAGGTGAGACATTCATTGGTGTTGGAGTAAGAGTTGGAGCAATTCGTTAATCGATTCCATTCCCAGCTGGCTGCACCCAAGTGTCAGATTACCGAGGCCAAGGGCAACCTGTTCAGTGCGCCGGAAAACTTCGCGCTGGTCCACTCTGTCAGTGCAGACTTTGCCATGTGTGCGGGTATCAACTTGCAATTCCGCTGCAAGTTCGGCCAGACGGATGAGCTGAAGAGGCAAAACAAGCACACGGGTAATGTGGCAGTGCTGGAGCAGGGCGGACGGTTCATCTACAACCTGGTGACCAAGGAGCGCAGCCACGAGAAGTGCACCTACACGGCCCTCTACTACGCGCTGCTGGCCATGCGCGAACACATGGTATAAAACTCGGGCCGACTCTGCAAGACAGAAACTTGATCCTCATTCGAAAATTCTCCATTTCAGAGGGAGAACAGCGTCACAAAGTTGGCCATTCCCCGCCTGGGGTGTGGCATCGATCGTCTGGACTGGCTGCGTGTCCGCAGCCTGCTGGAGCTGGTCTTCGCCGACGACAAAGTGGACATCATTGCCTTCTTCTACACTCCGCCCCAGATGGTTAAGGCCAGCATGAACATTGTCTGTCCCACTTGTCATCATATGAAGACCATACAGATACCGCGCTCGGTCAGCGCATCGCGTCAATCGCTCCACCGGGAGAAGACTCCATTCTGAGGGGCCGAATCCAATCGGAATTGTATATATGTACTCGAAATGGTTTGCATGGGGACTTGTAGCACCAAATGCACCGCTGCTTATCTATGTAGTTGATACCTAAATACTTTATCACCTAAGATGTTTTTTTTGCACCTGGAAATGCATATTCTGTGGGTATTTATATTGTAAATTAATAAATATATTGCGGCCCAAGCTGGCACATAACCAAAAACCGAAGTTTAGCTATACAGTAGTAGGCCATGACTATTCAAAAATCCCACACTAGTATCCTCTACTGTACTGTCACATTCATAACAATCAAATCCGTAATTATCGACACACAAAAATGTATTGTCCTAAACTTTTAGAGCTACGTCAAGCATTTCGTCGCGCTTTTGTGGTCGGCATGGCAGGACAAGGTTACCAAATCAGCGAGATCGATGGGGACCTTTTCTCGGCTCCCAAGACGCACTCGCTGGCCCATTGCGTGGGCGCTGACTTGGCCATGGGCGCGGGCATAGCTGTGAAATTCAAGGAGGTCTACGGCAAGGTCGATGAGCTGCGTGCCCAGAAGGCGGCCAGCGGTGATGTGGCTGTGCTCAAGGACAATGAGCGCTATATTTACTATCTGGTGACGAAGCCACAAAGCTGGGGAAAACCCACATACGAGTCCCTGCAGTCCTCACTGGAGCAGATGCGCGAACACATGGTAAGTGCCTTACACTAACATTTCGATCTATTCTGTGCTAATGAATCTGGAATCCCTTCGCGCAGCGCAAGAACAACGTAAAGCAGCTGGCCATACCGCGCATCGGTTGCGGCATTGATGGCTTGGAATGGGAGAAGGTGAGCGGCGTGCTGGAGTACGTGTTCGGGCAGGAGCCGCTGGAGATTGTGGTCTACAACTTTGTGCCCCCACCAAGCCAATAAGAAGTTCACTTACTACGTTTTCAACATAATCCCGTTTACTGTTTGGCTGCACCTGGTACATAATTGTATACAACTAGTTCAATAGCATCCGATTGGAAAATCTCGCAGACCATTTCTTTCACTTTATTCCAAGAGAGTCCGTCCAGGCCGCACCCAATGCGGGGCATAGCCAGCTTGTGGACATTGTGGGCAATCTGAGAGAGGGGGCATGTGGGTGAATAAATTGGGGAAGAGATTCGAGTATAGTTTCCACTCACCATATGCTGCCGCATGGCGGTCAAGGAGCTGTGGAGAAGCTGATAGGTGGGCTTGCCCCAGCTCGTTTGCTTGGTAACGAGATTGTAGACGAAACGCTCCTTATCCTTTAGGATGGCCACACCGCCAGGCTGGACATTCTGCCTCTGCAAAGTCAGCAGCTGGCCAAATTTGGTACTGAAGAGTTGCATAAAATGGTTAATTTTGTGTTCTGCGAAGCAAAATGTAGGACATACCGAAACTTGATGGCGATCCCTTTGCCCATACGCAAGTCGGCGGCTACACAATGGCACATGGAATAGTCGGCCTTGACGCTGAATAAGTCCCCATTCACCTCTTTATAAGTAAAACCTGACATTTCTACCAAATTAATCAAAAATTCCAAACAGCCCGTGGCTGCATACAAAAAAATTAGTTTCAATTGCGCGCAAATACGTGTTGTCGCTTCGCAGCGAATGGCAAACACCACAAAACGGTACAAACAGCTGACTGTGACGATATTTTACACAGTGTGCAACACCTTTACAACACTGCATCGACCATCTGATAACAAAACAAATGAGTTTTATTCTCGAATTAATTACCTCATTTGTGCGCAAAATGCTGGAGCTGCTGACATTTGGGGGTAAGACATTGACAAACACGCTTAAAATCTATGTAAAAACAAACACTGGCCGCACGCTGACGGTGAACTTGGAGCCGCAGTGGGACATCAAAAATGTGAAAGAATTGGTGGCTCCGCAGCTGGGACTGCAGCCGGATGAGGTGAAAATCATATTTGCCGGCAAAGAGCTAAGTGATGCAACCACCATAATGGTAGGCTAGTGGCTGACACCATATTGATATACTAATCGCCTTTACTTTTAGTAGCAATGCGATCTGGGCCAGCAAAGTACATTGCACGCAATTCGCATGCGACCGCCCACTATACAGCGGGAGAAACTTCTTTCCATGTCGCTCGAGGAGGAGGAGCCCACAGGGACACCAACCGAAGAAGCCTCGAAGCCGCTTAACGAAACCCTGCTGGATTTACAGCTGGAGAACGATGAGCGACTAAACATCACCGACGAATGTGGGCAACAGGTGGTCCCGTCATGGAATTTCTTAATAAACTGTGTCTATATCTTCAAGATCGAGTCCGTGCCAAGGCCCACTTCTTTGTGCACTGCGGGCAGTGCGATAAGTTGTGCAACGGCAAGCTCCGAGTACGCTGCTCGCTCTGCAAGGGAGGCGCCTTCACAGTACATCGCGATCCCGAGTGCTGGGACGATGTTCTCAAGCCTCGACGCATACCCGGACACTGTGAGAGCCTGGAGATCGCCTGTGTTGACAATGCGGCTGGCGACCCGCCCTATGCCGAGTTCTATTTCAAGTGCGCTGAGCACGTCTCGGGCGGAGAAAAGGACTTCGCGGCGCCACTTAATTTAATCAAAAACAATATCAAAGATGTGCCCTGCCTGGCATGCACGGATGTAAGGTCGGTAAAAACTGGTTCCTGTTTTAAATCAAATGGCCATTAAATTGTTTCTTTGCAGTGAAACTGTTTTGGTCTTCCCCTGCGCTGCCCAGCACGTCACCTGTATTGACTGTTTTCGGCAATATTGCCGTTCGCGTCTCGGCGACCGCCAGTTCATGCCCCATCCGGACTTTGGCTACACTCTGCCTTGTCCTGCTGGCTGTGAGCACTCATTTATTGAGGAAATCCATCACTTTAAGCTGCTGACACGCGAGGAGTACGATCGGTATCAGCGATTTGCCACAGAGGAGTATGTGCTGCAGGCTGGCGGCGTGCTCTGCCCACAGCCGGGATGCGGCATGGGATTGCTCGTGGAGCCCGACTGCCGCAAGGTGACCTGTCAAAATGGCTGTGGTTATGTGTTCTGTCGCAACTGCCTGCAGGGCTATCATATTGGGGATTGTCTGCCCAACGGGGGCAGTACTTCTGCACCCAACTCCTGCGAGTACGCCGTGGACCCGAATGTGAGCATTTTTGTTTGGCACAAACCACTGTGTGATTGTGTAATCGTTTGTGTTCCTAGCGCGCGGCCGAGGCTCGCTGGGAGGAGGCCACCAACGTCACCATCAAAGTCAGTACCAAGCCCTGTCCAAAATGTCGAACCCCCACTGAGCGCGATGGTAAGTGCTGGAGCCAAGACGCAAGTCGACAGATTTACGTAAATCCCATACCTCACATGCTCGTATTTCTCTACTCTTCCAGGCGGCTGCATGCACATGGTCTGCACACGCGCTGGCTGCGGCTTCGAGTGGTGCTGGGTCTGTCAGACGGAGTGGACCCATGACTGCATGGGCGCCCACTGGTTTGGCTGAGGATTCACCAAGTTCATCCTTGATCTGCGTTTATTTCGTGTTTCGTTTGTTGACTATTTCTAAATTTCCGACCTTTCGAGTACGAGTAAAAACTGTTTGCTAGCAGAGCACCCTGTTTGTTGTCTACACAATCAATAGCAGAAACACCCTTGACGGGGATCCGACTGGACTCGCGCCCATCTCCATCTGCAACTCCATCCTACCCCACTGTAATCCTCCGTTGCGTGCGCACACTTTGTTTACGTTTTTTTTCCCTGTCACCTCCCACAAATATTTTGAGGGCTTTCCTCTTTCGGTTTACTGTCGGAAGCAAGCGGAAACCGCAACAAACACGTGCACTGGGCCGCAGAGAGAGAGAGAGAGAGAGAGAGAGAGATAGCTGAGAGTGCGCAGTGGCCAGGAGACGGGAGAGTCCTCAAGAAACTCAGGCGCGTAGCCAGAAGTGGACACCATAAGAATTGATTTCGTTTTTAAGGCGGTTCTGTCTGCCTGAAATTTGTTGGTAGCTTTCCGTAGGGAACCATGCCTGTAACTATTGCTGTAAGGGATGGATGGATGAGTGCACCCCTACTACTATAATCAATAGCGCACACCTCACCTATACCCAACTCATAATAATCCTATAGGTGCTATCTTTCAGGTTGACTTTCCACCTTTTGGCTTATCGGTCATCTGAGGTCGGGGCCCGCGAAATGCCGCAGGGGTTCAGTGGCCAAATAATTTGCGGGTAGCTTCGCTTAAAGCTCTGTTCGTGCGGCTGCCCCGGAAAGCGTGCTACGGCTTTGCATATTGATGGCAGTCTGTTCCGTTCCTATCCCGGACATCGATAAATCGAGCCTATACATACCTCGTGCCTCGTGTGTGCCTCATTCACATTCAAAACGTGGGAAACCCCCAAACGGGAATTTTGCGAACATTTTCCCTGCGCACTTGCTTTCTCTATCTCTCTCTCTCTCTCTCTCTCTATCTATTTCTTGCTACCGCGCGTTGCAAGTAATATGACGGTCTAGATACCGCTCTGTTTTTGTTTGGTTTCTGTTTTGTGCTCTAATTCGTAAGCAAAGCAAAGTGAATAAATTCAAAATTTTGGAGAGCGATACCGAGAGAGCGCCAGCAGCCCCAAAGTGCAACCACACTCTCAACTTGATGCTCGGCTAGCTGTCCCGCGCATGTGGCAGCTTGCCATCGAATCGGGTCACATAGCTCTACTACGAGCACGAGCATGTGCCTCTGCTGGGCTCGGGGTTCCGTACCGTACCCAGTGCAGCTGCGAGCTGTGCCGTTTACTGTTGTCGCTTGGCTCGTCTCGTACTTTTTTGCTCCTTTTTCAGCTGCCACCACGTCTTTTGCCAGCTTTTCTTGTTCTTGCCACAGGGGACTTCGGTCTCCCGTTCGCCATTCGCCACACGCCATTCGCCGTTCGCCGTTCGCCGTGTTGCAGGGCCTTCGGTGTATAAATGGAAGCGCGCCACCGTATCGCATTTCAGTCTACGTCGGACTTTCGCGCGCGCCACACATGCTGCGTATACGTAACGTTTGGCTACACTTCAGCAGCGTAGGTGGGCCTTTTTTTTATCAGAGCAACACCACCGCCGCCGTGCGGCACTCTGGGAAGTGTGGTGTGCTCTGCTCTGCCACAGAGCTGATCATTTGGACACACGGCCACTCTTCTTCACGGACGCTCTTCGATTTTTCCGCGAGAGCGCCGAAGAGAGAGCGCTGCCTGGCCGTGCTTCAGGGCCATTGTGAACGGTTTTGTGGCCACATTTGAAAATGTAACGGTATTTTTTTTCATGTGAAAACGGAAGCAAAAGTTTTTGCTTAAATATTTGTGATGTGAAATGAACTAAGTCCAGAAAACAATAACAAAACCAAAAGGAACTGGCTTAAGAAGTTCCAAAAAACCAACTTTCAAATAAATTCGAATATCAAGAGAATAGTTTGAACCATTCAGGAGTGGATTTCACATTGGATATTTGGTAAATAGCAATTTGTGTTAAGATTATTCACAAAAATATAAATCGTATTAACAAAAAAACGAAAATGTATTTTTTGGGTAGCCAACGCATTTTCTTTGGTACATCTAGAACATGCTGAGATTCTCCCACGCTCATGCAATCCTGCCCCAATTATTGAAATCCATCATCGACAACAGCAGTGGTGGATGCAGGGGCAGCTGCAGGGGCAGCAACTCAATTAAAATGAGAAAGTTGCGCTGCATACATTCACACTCATTCAGTCGCTTTCCATATTCCCCAGCTCGTCAGCTCGCCAGCTCGAGTGCCTCCCCGTTAGGCACGTTGCACATACGCAGCGTGTGACGTGACGCAGGACCCGTGTAATGATGGTGGTGTACACCACCCAGGAGCGGGTGCTGCTTCTGAAATTCAAAAGTACAGAAAACACAAGCGTCGAGCGTGGACGGTGGCAGCGGTGGCAGACCAAAAACCCGTCTCGGGCTGCTGTTTTTATTGATTTATGTACGGGTACAGTGGGAGGCTGTTGCTGTTGCCACTGCTGCTGTTGTGTCGCACTGTCCCAAAACAGAGCAAAGAGCACAAAAAAAAAAAAAAAGAAAAAGGAAAAAGGAACCACCAATACATAAATGGAGACACCGACAGCAGCACCAGCACCAGCACCAGCACCAGTACAAGCCCAAGCACGGGGTGTGTTTGGAACACGCAGCATCTCGCCATTTACATTTCTACCTCGTGCTCAACTTCCGTTTCCTGCTGCTCACTTGCCACTGCCACTGCCACCAACCTCTTGCTCCCGCCGCTGCTGCAGGAGAGTGCCAGAGAGTGGCGCGCCAGTCTAGGGTCCACCCTGGCAGGACTGATTGCAGTTGCTTAACGTATTTCGAGGCTCATTTCATTTACGGCTCACACACATTGTTCCTTTGGCGCGCACCTAACCCTTTTTGGGTAGCGTGAAAAGCTCGCTCTCTTCTCACCCATCCCTCAGCTCTCATTGAAGCTCTCTCTCTCTCTCATTCTCCGCTATGCTCTCTGCCGGCAAGCAAGGACCCGCTCTCTCTCGCTGCCTCGCTCTCTCGGCCAGCTTGTGTTTACATTGATTATGTTATCCACTCTCTGCCCCCATGTTTGACTTTGCTAATAGAGTTGTCCTCCGCCCAATCCGCCGCCCCCCTGACTTGCTAATTTGCTGCCAGGACATCATCAACATCTTCATCATCATCATCGTCATCGTCATCAGCGTCACCGAATCAATAAAGTTGCCACCCCACACTCCCACACTCCCACACCCCCACACCCCCACACCCCCACACCCCCAATTGCCTTCAATTATATTTTGTTTTTGTCTTTTTTTTTGCACAAAAAGTTTATTAATCAATAAACGCACACGTCAAGCGCAAGCTTACAGACGCACACCAACAAATGTACCCCTCACACACACACATGCACACAGATGTAATATATGTAATGTCCTGTGAGTGTGTGTGTGTGTGTTGTGTATGAGTGAAGCTGGTGAAAGACGCTTGGTGACGACTATGGCTCTTCCCCCTGCCAGCACCGCCTTGCCAAGCTCTGTGCCCACCTATCAATGGCCAGCCTCCTCTCCGGTTGTGTGTGCACTTTTGTGGCTCATTAACGGCTTGCATGCGGCCAAAATGCATGCGGTTATTCATCCAGTCAGTCAGTCTATGGGTGCATGGCTCTCATGGGTGTGTGTGTGTGGGGAGATGCGCTCGATAAGTTGAGTGGCTGTATGGCTGTTGTGGCCTGTTGTGGCTGTGGGTGCCACCCCACCGCCACCGCCACTGCCACCGCCACCATCACTGCTGCTGCCCGTGCGTGAGTGCAAAACAAACGGAATTTTGCGCATGGCTCATCAGGAGATGCACTCGGCAGGTTGCCACTCTCCAACCGCCACTCAATGGGCATCTTCAGCAGCCCCACAGCAGTGGCAGTGCCACCACATTTATGCATACTCGTAATAACAGGGTCGGCATATTTGGCGAGTTTGCCGGCTCTCATTAGCATATGGAATGCCGGGATTGCATTTGGTTGGCCTCAAGGATTCTCCATTCAAGTAGCCTGCCTTTCTTCGATTGTTAAAGAGCGGGTTAAGGCAGCTGTGACTGGATGTTGCCAGGCTAGACGCCGAACACTTCTGGAATTGCTTCACTTATCTGTTAATCCCATTTCCATCCTCCTTCGGCATGGGCTAGGACCAGACCACGTCTCGAGCATAAAAAGTTATTGGTCGAACGTTAATTGAATTGTCTCTCTCATTATTGCTCTGGCCCGGGCCAACTGTTTAACGATCACGCCCCGTTCCTTTTGCCACAATCATACCCAATCCCAATACCGAATTCATTTCCATTTCCTTGCCCAGTGAAGGTACGGCTCGGCACGGCAAGGCACTATCTTTCGTCTGATAATAAACCAACCCATTTTGCTCTCTTTCCCCGTTCGTTGCAGGACAAAAGAAAACTGCAAGTGTGGCGAAAATTGATTCCAACATAAATAAAAGGCAGCCAAGCGTGGACAAGGCAGACAAGGACGCAACAAAAGCAGCAACAAGGATAAGCGGGGGGGAAGGATTTCGGAGTGGCAGCGTAGTGTAGGTGGCCGAGCGAAAATCAATAAGAGACACATGTAAGAGGACACCACAGCGACGACGTTGACCAGGCAATATGGAAACCACCGCAAACGGGATGGGGCCGAGGACCACTAGCCCCTTGTTGTTGCTACGCGATGGCAGCCAATAGGTAGGAAACATTCGAACTTTCGAACTTTCGTGAGGTTGAAGCTCAGAACATGTCGGACCGATACCAAGCCGGCTACTACGATCACCACCAGCATACTCATTCTCATTCTCATCATCCCCATCCGCATACGCACCCGCATCCGCATCCGTATCCCCATCAGACAGCCATGTCGCACTATCCACCGCAGCCGTACAGATCGGGCTATCCTGGCTACCATCCCTATCCCAGCGGCTACAGCTACGGATCGGCCAGCTCTTCGTACATGCCCAACTATTATCGCTATGCCGCCTATGCCTCGCCCCACTACAGCCAGCCGCACGCGCATCCGCACCAGGGAATGTTCACGCCTGCTGGCCAGCAGCTGATCCCCTCCAGCGTGCTGCACTATCCGCCCAGGTCGCATCCCCAGGCCCATCCCTACCAGCAGCAGCAGCATCAACAGCAGCATCCGCAGCAGCATCCGCAGCAGCCACAGCAGCATCAGCAGCAGTCCAGCTACGAGCAGCCGCCTCCCTCGCTGTACAGTTCTTCCGCCTCCAGTTCAGCCTACGGACAGACGAGAGGCTTTGGAGGCTATACGGGACCCACGCCCCATTACGCGCCGCCAGGACGGTCGACCACACCAGCACCCAATCGAACAGTTCTGCCACCCAACTATCTAGAGCCAATCCGTGGCTACACAGAGCAGCATCAGCACCAGCACCAGCACCAGCAACAACAGTTGCCGCTGTCTGCCACACCGAAGCTGGAGGAATCGATGCCCGTGGAGCTGGAGGTGGAGGCAGGCTCGCCAGCACAAAGGCTCACCACCTCGCCGCCCCTGATCAGCGCCACGGGCACCGACAGCGGGATCAGCAACTGCAGCACGCGGGCCAGGAGCGACAGCAGCCAGAGCACGCCCGTCTACAGCGGCGAGTATCCGGTGAATATGTCCGTGGAGTCGGCCTCCTGTGTGCCCTACCACTGTCCCGCCGAGCACGAGGAGGAGCCACAGCACCAGCAGCAGCCGTCAATGGAGTCGGAGCCGGAGCTGGAGGAGAGCAAAGTGACAAGTGTCAGGGAGGCCCAGTCCGGCTCCACTCCGCTCGATATTCCCGGTAAGTTGTCAGCTTTTTATCACTGTTTTTTCTTACACTCTATTTAATTTGCAATTATGCGAGGGTGAGGGAGTATTGGTAAATTTATGCAAACATATGTCAGGGTAGATTATGTAACAAGTATTAAAGTCAGCCAACGGGTGGAATGGGGTGGAATGGGCTGCAATGGGGTGGGGGTGGCAGCATGGGAGCAATTTACTTCCCCTGAAATCGACTGGGGATGGCACAGTGGGGCAGGAAACCTTTAAAGAACAGAACTTTTCAGCGGTGTCTAGCATTTAAAATCTTGGGTCTTGGGTCTTGAGTCTTGAAAAACATAAAATTCTCCCCACTGATTGGACAGATCCAAGCGCACCCACTGTGCCGGCACAGTGCTAAGCTTGATTCTGCATGCAAATTAATGCAAGAACTGTCCATTCACATTGCCGTCATCGTTGTCAGCATGGCCGGAGTGTCGTCAACGACGGAGCGCCTGACAAGCGATGTCCGTCAGGCTTTTCCGCCAGCACGGAGACGGGGCCCGAGCTCTTGCCGAGTTTTGCCGTTTTGCAAACACTCAACCAATCAGCGTTGGTTAACTGCTGAAATACTTCCGCTTCCTGGCAGCGTGACTTACAGCCGATGTGGGTGGGACACAGGCACAGCCAGAGGCACAGCCAGAGGCACAGCCAGAGGCACAGCCAGAGGCACAGCCAGAGGCACAGCCAGAGGCAGAAGCAGAGCTAGAGGTAGATGGCTTGGCTTGGCTTGGCTGTGACGAGCCCACGTCATGGCGCTTTAAAGGTTTTCAAAAATTAGCTGTCTATTTAGGCACGCGACGTGTTTTCCCTGAGAGCGTTCTCCCCCTGATGAGTTGCCTTTTAATTTTTGGGGTTTTTCTTGTTTGTCGTGTGTGCAAATCAATAACTTAGCTCTGGATGTGCCCCCAGGTGAGAGGCGCTCGCTTCTCACAGCCCGTCCAGGCGGATGACAGCTTTTCTAAAATATTTCGCAAAGCAAACGAGCCCGTGGCTGAGTGTTAGTACATACGAGTATATGTATGTGTGTGTTGGTGTTGGTGTTGGTGTGGAGCTTCCTCGTTATCAATGGACGTTTGACTTACACACACACACACCCAAACCCACACCCACACCCACACCCACGGCAGGGTATTCATGGGGTGTCTTTCCGTCTGTGTGTGCTTGTGTCTCTATTTGTATGAGTGAAATGTCATCACAACCAGCATGTAAATGAACTTTACAGCGTAATGCGGTGGTTGTTGTTGGTGGTGCCACACTTCTAACCCACCCACAAACGCACACACACACACACACACACACAGTACGCACACTATTAGAGAGACAGCTACACACTGGAACATAGTGCAATAGCCAGGGCCCTAGCCCCTCCCCCATACACACATATTCGTACTCATATTAGGGCAAAAATCAATGGCCGTTATGTCAAATAAATTGAGGGAAAATTTTAAATGAAAATCGTCGAGGAAACTACATGTGTAGATACATATTTTTACTTATCGATCAAGGTGATTCAAAGCAGAGATCCAAAGGGGAAATTCTATGAAATTGTGCGCTTCAGGGATCCCTTGGGGCAAGCCCAACTTGCACATTAATTTGCAGCGACTTTGAATGCATCGCAGTAACAGCAACGGCAACAACAGTCAAAACAGTCAAAACCGTAAACAGGATTCGGCCACACGCCCACCCCCCGCCGAGTGGCGTGCGCCGAAGAGTATGCTACAGTTTTTGTTGATTTCAGTTCCGTCTACGGCTGTGGCTTTGCCATGCCGCTCACGCAAACTGGCGCAAAAGTATGTGTGTGTGTGTGTGAGTGTGTGCGTGTGTATGTGTAGGACGTTCAACAAGTGCATGACGCGTTCGCTCTCTCAGAGGCTCTCACTCTCTCTCTCTCTCACTGCCTCGCTCAATTCGGAGGCAACCCCTCGGGGGCAACAGCCACAGCAAAAATATTTGATAAGCGCGTGCGAAAAAGCCCTTTGCTTGGGTTGCCACCGCTCGCTGGGAGACTGGCTGGTCAACGTGCCGCCTGAATGGATCCATCAATTTTAACCCTTGATTGCCGCCCTCACGCATGACAAAATAATTAGAGCCCCAGGAATCACAAATGGGGAACTCCTAAACGAAATCTTTTTAGCAATATTGATTTTCCCTCCGAGCGTGGTTCTGCTGACTGACGGCTTCTATACTTTTTTTATTTGCTTGTTTTCCAGATGACATAAGCGCGACAGCGGCGCAGTCGGCGCAGTCGGCGTCGCCGCCAACACCGCTAGTGGCCAGCATTGATAAGGCGACTCCGACGCCCACAGCCGCCGCCGTGTCGGAAATCAATTTGGCGAAGCCACACAAGGAGACAGCAGGAGCAGGAGCAGGAGCAGGAGCCGAGGCACAGGCACAAGCACAGGCAGACACGGCAGCAGAAAGGACGTCTACAACGCCCCAGGATGCAGGAGAGCAGGGCTCGCCTGGCAATCCAATCAGCGAGGATGCAGTGGAAATGCCAGAGCTAGGGGTAAGTTAGGGATTGAATCAAATTAGCGGAGAAGCACCCAAATTGAAAATTAAAACTGCAGGAGCAGCAATCTGCAGCAGCTGCTGCTCCCGAGGTTGATTAGTGTTCCCCCAACCCCACCCCACCCCACCCCAGCCGACCCGATCCAACCCGACCCGACCCGGCCTGATTGGGTTTCCAATTAGTGGTGTCGGGATTGCTATTGCACCCGCATTCGTTTCTGGGTGTGCAGCGTGGCCTGCCCTGCTCATTATGCTCCACATTGGAGCTACGCACCGGGATAAATTAGGCCAAAGCATCCGAGGAACGATAGCCTGATAATGACAGCCTCGACTGCGTTGCCTACAACAGACCCAACAGAGCCCACTCCAAGCGCTCGCTAGCCTTTACGCAGCAGACGAGGGCCAAAAGAGAAGACCAAAAGCGAAGTGCGTTTAGCTCCATCGACCGGCTTTCTAGGCACTCACATCTACCCGAGAAGTGCTCGCTCGCTCTCTGAGAGAAAGCCCACAGAAAGCTCTCCCAGAGAGAGGGCGAGCGAGTCTATCGGCCGGAAGCCTTTTTACAGGGTGTCGCAGTATACAGTATGTCTACGAGTATATGAAAAGGGGCGCCTATTGATTTTTGGGGCGCTACGTTGAACTTCACCCGGCTGACTACGACTATGACTACGACTACGACTATGACTGGAGCTCGAGCCGGAGATGGTGCGAGGTGAAGCTTGGCTCTTTTGGGGGGTTCTGGGTGTGCTGGGTGTGCTGGGTGCCCTGGGGGTCCTAGGGGTTGCCTGGTAACATGAGCTGCCATCAGCGAGCACGCGCCAGCTCTCGGATTGGAGCTTATAGCTGGGGCTAGGAGCTAAAAGTTTTTCAAGTGCCCGCCACTTGAGCGTAACAACTTTGTTGCTTCCTTTCGCAACTGCAAACTGGAAAACTAAATCGATTTTCTGCTTCCACTTGCAACAGCAGCAGCAACAGCAGCAGCAACAGGAACATCCATTGCCGCCAGCCACAGCGTCCATCAACTGGAGTACTTCCCCGCGACGCTCGCGCACTCCGCCCGTGCCACAGAACTCGCCCGTGGGCTATGGCCAGTCGGCCAGCGTCACGCCCGTGTTGGCTCCTCTGTTTCAGCAGCAGCAGACGCCGAGCAGCCATAAGCGGCAGACAACGGCTGCCAAGAGCCGGAGCATCAGCTGCAGCAACAGCAACAGCAACAGCAATCGCATCATGGAATGCGATCTCATTCCCAGCAAGAAATCAAAACGAAGGACTGGCAAAAGGGAAGCCGGAGGAGAGGAACAGGCGGAGTCGGTGGAGTCCACAGTCAGAGAGCAGATAAGGGTGAGCAGAGTAACGGTGGTGTTAACTAGAAAAATTTGCAACTTTAATTTTCATATCCCTGAAGGACATCAAGCCGTTGCCTGGTTTCCTGCAGGCCTTTGGCTCCACCGAAATTGGTCGCTTCTCCGAGAGGTTCCTGCAGACCCCGGAGTCGCTGGTCGAGCGCCTGGCCGAGGAATATGCCGCAAGCAACAGCACTTTCTCCCCCTACACCACGGGGGGCTACTACGAGGCCCTCTCCACGCCTCCTCAAAGCTATCATCCCTACGAGGAGCAGCAGCACGCTGGCTACCAGGGGCACATGCACATGGCCCATACACGGAACCGGGGAATGCGCGGACACGGCGGCTTTGGCTATGAAATGCCGGACTACATGGCGTATGAGCGATATGCGGCCTACGGAGCGGGCAGGCCACGGCACCGATATGGGGAGATACGCTGCAATGGCTACTAAATACACATAAACATACACATACACATACACATAAACACATGCATATAACATACATACACATACATATGTATGTATGCTTGTAGATCGATATAAGGGAGAGGAGTTTAGATTAGAGTTAGTGTTGTTGTAGTCGTGCAAAATCGTTGTCATTCGAAATTCTCTGTGTGTGCCTTTTTCGGTCAAAATGCGACAATGATTAGCCGGGCCCCCACCCAGAAGAGTTTTTGTTGTTGGGTAGGGGGTGGGGGGTAGAATATCGGCATATTGATTGCAGTCAAAATTCAAGAATAACCAGAAACCAGAAACCAAGAAGCCAAAATATTGTTAGCAAACCGTCTATGTGTAAATTAATAATCAATTAGGTGCATAAGTAGTTCAATCTATTTTAAATCGAAACAGTTTTAAATCGAAACTAAAATCTTGTCCCACTGTACATACAAATGCATTTCGTATATGTAATATGTAATATGTAATATGTAGACATAAGCAAACTGATAATTCAGTCGGTCAAAGTTCTTTCGAGCAGTTATTCAACTTTACAACAAATCTACAATATATACAGTGGACCGTTTCAAGATTCAACATTTATCTTGGGCACAAAATTCTTAAAGCGGTTCTTGGCCCAACAACATGCAAAAAAAAAAAGATTGAGAATACAATTAATGTTAGTAAAAAAAAGATGTGCCATTGAAAATCGATCTTTAATCAAAAACACCATTAATATTTTAGGATCTACGTTTATGTACAATACAAATTCATGTTTAGCTACTACTCTAGGCTCCAGCCAGATAGTTATTGTAATGTTAAAGCAATTCAGTACACACAGATACTAAAAAACAAAACACTACAGACACACACACATACACTTGATCCACCGCACTAATTTGTACTTGGCAAAATGTATTACCAGGTACGAGTATGTATCGTATCTCTATTCTATCCATTTACTAACAATCTAACCGAATTCGTATGCCCTTTTCGAATTGATTTCTTTGTTCGATTAAGTGCCTTAATTTACTTGATTTCCGAATATTGTATCGTATATTCTATCTATCTGTGCGTGAAGAAATACAACAGACATAATCGAATTTGTGTTGTATGATTTACTCGGCCACAGGTAGGCAAACCAGACAACAAATTCAGGTTTCAAATGGGCCCAAACAAAATTTCAAATCAATGAAAGCGAGCGAACAAAGCACAAGAATACCCCCAAAAACACATCGAGCAACATTCAAAAATGTTTAATAGCGTTTAAAATTAGTTAATATACGAGTGTGCAAGGAACACGCACTCACCCCAAAAAAGAAAGTAAGCCCCGTAGCGTGGACACCACCAACCAACAACCTCCCAATCACAAAATCGTTCTTCAACAAAAGCAGTGGACGAATAATAAGAACACAAGTATTTAGTATAATTACAATAAGCCCGTGTGTAAATAAATATTTGAAAGTTTGAATTTTATGAAATAAAGTACACAAAAAATGATTAGCAAATGAATGTTGGCAAACGAAATGCTAAAGTCCTTGTATTTGTCTTTGATGTATACCGGTTTGTGTATCTCGCTTTAACGTTTTTCATTCCCGGGCTTTGAAGATTATATGGGTATATTATATTTGTTGTGAAAGTGGATGTGTGTACCACCCAGAAGCAAGCATTTCCTACCCCATAGATTATTTATTATTGATCAGCATCAATAGCTATGTGGATATAACTATGTCTCAGAGACTTAATGAGCTAAAGCAACAACATTTGGTGTAGACTCCTGTAATGTCAAAATGTTGCCCCCTTCCGACCCCACAAAGAACGAAAATTTGTGACTCCACGATTGGAATAGAAAATTACCATATCTACCAGAACGCCGAAGCCGGATCAGATCGGATTATTATGATATCCAGAAGGAACAAAGGCTACTCCTTCTCTCTCTATCTCTCACGCACTCTTCCTCGTGCAGTGAGCTCTGGCGAAGGGGAGCGAGTTAAACAAGAGAACAGTTCGACCGATTTTGATGACATCGGCATCAGAGCCCAGAAAAGTCCCATGATTGAAATCCCAACAAAAACATACGGAATTATAGATTATAAATATAAATTTATTTGAAAATATGACAATTTGTTGTTGTCTTTTCGAAGCATTACAGTACAAAATTTAAAATGCATACATGGATCTTATTACAAAACTTATTTAAGATGAAATGAAGTTTTTTTGGATTCCATTCTCGTCTCTGTTCGGGGTGATTGGGAATGGAAATTTCTTGGAAATCCAAGCAGTTTTCTGAAAAGACAAGCAGGACAGGATTAACCCTTTCATAAGGAATTCAGAAGGTACAATCAACTTACCATCAAAAGCATCTTAAAATCTTCAGGATATCCTTCACATGTATTTGGCTGTCTTCGGCATTGAGGAGGTTCTTGTACTTGTAATCACTGTTGGAATTATTGTCTGATATTTCCAAAATACGTTGCAGTTCTAGGTCCCTACTCATGATTAATTCAAGATTTAACGGTGGAAAAAATAAGTATTAATCAAGTCGACTCGACTGCTCGCACCAAGCTCTGAAATTAAAGTGAATTAAAGATTGTGAAAAGTCTCCATTTGAAATTTATGTTCACGCGTTTTCCGGCCATTTCCACTTTAAACTCTGCAGCTCTAGAAAAACTGGCAAAAATATCGATCAGAAATTAAATATATCGAATATATTCAATTGGATTGCATTCATATCCCTCTTAATGATTCACTTTCAAACAAATCCAGTTTGGCGCGCAGTTACGTAGTTATGTGGCGTAGTTACCGTGTAGTTCCCATGTAAAAAATGACATTTTTCTTGACTTTCCTTGTTTAACTTGAAGTTTATAAACAATCCAATAAAAATATACCGTGGTTTTTTCTTAACTTTAGAGGCAAGATGGCATGTATCTATAAGAAGAATTTACAATCAGTACAAAAAGAAGGCTCGTTACAATATTTACATTTTTTTTACGTCTATTTCGGTATATTTCTTATCAGTAAGTGCTCTCTCCTGCGACGAAAAAATGAGTCGCAATTTTGAATGGGCTATAGAAAGGGGCATGGACAACAGACAAAAATGGCCAATGAAAATTGCAAAGTTCGTACGAACCTTACCCCTCAAATTGCTTGTTAGGACAATATCATATATGATGAGAAAAGCAGCGTGACCGCTTATGGTATTTTTAATACTTTTCGGTATTTTTTAGGTCAAAATTGAGCCGATGGTATATTTATCGGTCACTTTAAAACAATTTCTATTTAGCGCTCAAGTTTGGTGGGACTTGCTCCATTTTTTGTGGGAGTTGCTCTTACGTCTTATGTTGCTGGCAGCCTTTGTATGGGCTAGATTCATGTGCCGAGAAATCGAGGAGCACTGTTCCTCAACACTAAGCGGATTGAGAAACATTCTTCATACCCTGGAAAAAAAGATATTATAGAATTGAGAAAATGTTTGTTATCCAATATATGCAGAAGATAGCCAGTCTCTGTTTTAAAGCTATTTCAACGATATTTTGGCGCTTTTTGTCTTCTGTCTTTATTAATTACGGCTTAAAACAGCTTGGACAAACAGTATTTTCTTATTTAATGATCGAAATATGGTATTTTTATTATATTTTATTTTATTTATTAAATTAAATAAATTAAAATAATATTGTGTTACCCTAAAAACTATCCAGTTAAGTAGAAAATTGATTCATCAATGGCCTAAAATTACGTGGGAAAAACTTAAGGTTTTAGTTAGCCAGAATTATTTAACGGAATATCAAAATTGAGCAATTGGAACGAGTTCTCTCTTGCGTTTTATTTGTTTGACCTTCCTTGCTAAAACCTTTTTTAGACAAGATCCAATAAAAGCAAGTCTTTAAAATAAACCAGTCAAGTAGGAAACTGAATCATTAATTGTATAAAATTATGTAGGCAGCGCTGCGGTCCATATTTAGCTAGTAATATTCGACGGAATATCAAAAACGAGCTAAATGTATAAAAGAACTTAAATTCGTCAGTATATTTACGGTATATTTTTAAAATGAGACGGTATATTTTGGTGCATTTCTGAGAGTCGGAGGGTATATTTTATCGACAAATCAGCGGTCACACTGCTTCCAATTATTTTGAACCGAGCGGTTGCTGCGCGTCGTTGTCGAATTAAGTAAATACAACTTAATCAGAGTGTGGAGAGCAGCTTTTAACCTTTTTTTTTTGAGCCGGCCGTTCGTTCGTTTTTGACCAAATGTAAAAACACGATAAAAACAAAAACAAATTTATGGTATGCTCCGTGCTTGTGTGCGTGTTTCGCCGCGACCATGAAACAACAGGATAGTGCCGAATTTTTTTTTGAATTCCGAAAAGTCTGTTGATATATCTCCCGAAAATATCAAAAATATATATTTTAATGTTCGATATATCATGAAACAACGGAAACTGCCTGTGTCGCCTTCATCGAATTTGTAGATAAAAGTTGTGTCCGGTGCGCGTTTTTTAAATGAAAAAGGATTTTTGTGTAGGCAAAAATAGTTAACTATTGCAGCAAGGTAATGGAAAATATTCCCCTTAGTAGTCCCCGCCCCCCCCATAAAAGTGTAAGCTGTAAATCAAAAACGACAAATTGCAAAACAAAAAGTGCCGGAAAACTGATGTACAAAAATATGTAATTGGCGTGGCAAAAGGGGCAAAAGGAAAACGCACTTAAAGTGAGAGACGCCGACGCTGACATTCTCATCTTTTGCATATGCTTCTGTGTGTTTGTGTGTGTGTTTGTGGGTGTGCGATAGTGGGAACAGCAAAAATCCTGGACGCCACTCCTTTTGCGCAAAGAAATTTAATAAAAAAGAAAAGAGGATAAAAAGGTGGCTTGCGGCTGCTGTATAATAGAGCGAGAGAGAGAGAGAACTAAAACGAAGCTGCGCCGGAGTCGAAAGAACAGAACACATAAAGTGATACGCAAAAAACACATACAAACAAAAACAATAAGCAGGAAGAGGAATAGGAATAGGAATAGGAATAGGAAGGAGACGAAGAAGGAGAGGGAGAGTGGTGAATGTAAGAGGGGAAGAGGTGCAACACCAACCTTATTGTTGGATTTTAAGCAGAAATATGATAAAAATAAATAGCAAGCAAAAGCCGACGACGCCGCCGCCGACCCGGCAATCATCGGGTAGCGGCATTTTTGTGCATCGTCGCGACTGAGGTGTGCAACGACAAAGGGGGTGGCATACATATATGTATATGCGTGTGTGAGTGGGTTTGTCTGTCCGTGTCCCTCGCAATGCGCAGAAGCAAAGATGTAAAACACCAAAATTCTAATTTGCAATATTTCACTCCTTAACCAACCAAAAAAAGGCCAGCCAACAGCTGGCCAAAAGATTGAAACACCTGGCAAACCTGACCACAAGAGCATTTAACAGTTAAACGGCACTCCATCTGGCATTGGCTCCTTTTTTATGGCTTTTAATAACTCGCAAAAACGAAAACGGGTTTCGGTGCAAGGCTTTTGGAGGCCCTTGTGAGCGTGTGTGAGTGTGTGTTTGTGTGTGTAGGTGCAAGTGAGCAGGAAATACCATGGCAAAGAACCGTTGCTGATCGGTAAACTGCAGCAAAAGAGAACGTAGATCGGGTTAGCACAAGGTGTGTGAATACAGTGAGGTGAGGTACTCACGATCTTCGATTTGTATAAATGTGTACCATTTTTTTTCACCCGCTTGTTTTTCTGCACCCGAAATATGAATTGTGCGAGGGAAATCTGCGATCGTCACACCCCATATACTGAATATACCTTGGGCGAGCACAGTGCAAACAATGCAAGCAAAACAAGAGGCAAATGACTTTTATTTTTCTTTGCTGTTGTCTTAGGTTCTGTATGTGAGAGTGGGTTCGTTCTCTGTGATAAGTCGCTTTCGCTGTTGCTGTTACTGTTGTTGCTATTGCCCGTCTGGGTTCTCATTTATCGCTACTTTTTATCCGTAATTGTTTTGCAATGGCCGCCATTTATGCCAATATGCAAATATCTTCACTTCACTCCACTCATCTCCCCCCTGCCCTCCCCTAACATCATTCGATTCCATTTGTACTATTTCCTCAATAAAAAAAATATTGCTGGCAACTCTGTTTTCATTGCTACGGAGGCCACACAACACATTGTTCTTGCTCTTTTGCTGTTCTTTTATTGCTGCTTCGTCTCCTTCTTTTGTTGCTTCTCTTGGATAACATTTCACCAGTCGTCCCCCTCTCCCACGCGTCGCGTGCGCTTGAGCTTCTTCTCATTTGTTTATTTTTAGTTGCGGAATTTCTGGTTACAAAAGCGGTATATTATTTCAATGACTTTACTCTGCTCCCCATCTTACTCCACCTCCTCCCTTTGTTCCACCCTCTTTCAATGACTTTACTTTGTTTTTGTTCTGTTCTGCTGCTGCTGCTCCTTGTCTTCTGTCTCCTTCTTCTCCTGCTGCTGTCTTCCTCTCCATCCTCACCTCCCTCTCAACGTGCTGCTGCCTTCTTTGTCTTGCAGAAACAGTTGCATTTGCGCTTGAAGTCAGAGAGCGAGGGCGAGCGACTTAAGGTGTGGGGGTGGGGTAAGTGGAAGTAGGGACTGATCCAAGAAAGGAAGCCAGATGAAGGGGATTAGGGGGTAGAAAGCAGTGGCAAAGGAAGATGGAGGATTTATGGCTAAATTACGAAAGCTACTGCGTGAGCGATATGGAGAGAACATTCCTGATTCCTTGCAAGAGCAGGTGAGAGGAAATGCATAATGCTTCCTTGTGGATTAGCAGTCTCTCATATGGATCAAGAAGAAGTACGATAGAGGGAATGACTGTTTAAGAGAGAGAGCGATTGTTCTTCCATAAGGAATGGAAAAATATATAGCGAGAGGGAGCCATTCTCCTTCCTTGACTTCCGTCTCCTTTATTCGATGTATTTTTTTGTTCTCCGTTTATTTATAGTTTATTCTCTTAAATCTTTGAATTTGTAGATGCCTGCACACAATAATCCCATCGTTAATTTGTCGCTGACTTTAAAACTCGTAAAATCCACGCAACATTTGTGCCGCGTTTCATTCAAACATAAAACTTTCGCCCACGCTAGCTTCATTTACATAACATTAATTAGTCAAATGCGCAAACACACATGCACACACACACTCGAATACTCTGACACACACACACACAAATTATTGAGGAAATTATTCTTAATTAACGAAAACAAATAAAATCGAATCCTATTCGGTTGACAGATTGAACATTTAAATGCGTTAATTTCCGAGCCAAATCTCGACTTTATATGCTAATGGCTTTTATGCCCATTTGTATGAGCTGCGCCTTGGATTTATTGTTTCACATTTTTTGCATTATTTATGGAAAAGCTTTTGCAATGCAGGCGGCGGCAAGCAGCAACAAATATTCGTAAATAGTTGTTTAGGTCACAGATCCGCTCGGCTTGGCTTCGGCATCGGCTTCGGTCTCAGTCCGGTCCGCTATTTCAAACGAAATCGAGATTGCAGATCTCTCGCCAAAGCTCTTGTTTATGTTTTGCACCCAGTGGTAGGGGGGGCAACATGGGTGTGATGTGCCGTTGGGGAGGTACGTAACAGGCAGGGGATTCAATGAATTCTTGGTAGAAAATTGCCTTGAGTTTCATGGGATTCGATTGGACTCCAAGCATAGGGAATAAGTTCTTAGTTTCAGCATGTGTTTCATTCAAATCCAAACATATTCTCAATTATCAATGGGTATCCAATAGTAGGGAGTGCAAATTTGATAGCATTCTGAATGGTTTTGTCTCCGTTTTCGGTGGCCCACGCGCAGCTGTTGAAATCAAGTTTAGGCAATGATCCGATATCTCTGGCTCCTCTCCCTTCCCCTCTCCCTCTCTCTCTCTCGCTCTATACT
The DNA here is from genome assembly GCF_003286085.1 of Drosophila persimilis. Lineage (NCBI taxonomy): Eukaryota > Metazoa > Arthropoda > Insecta > Diptera > Drosophilidae > Drosophila > Drosophila persimilis. The sequence continues at coordinate 1,288,891 of NW_020825345.1, forward strand.
TTATCCACTGTTACGTCACTTGATTTGGCGCAAGTTTAGCACACGACTTGACTCTCTCTCTCTCTCGCTCTCTCTTTCTCTCTCTTTTTGGGGTTGCTCGCCTCTGATCTTGGGATTTGGCCTGGCATTTTCGTTCAGCTTTTCAATGGAAACCCATAAACTGGAAACAATAGTAATGGCAATAGGCTATAATAACTGTTGCCGTTTGGGTCTCCCATTCCCCTCCCCCTCCCCCTTCACACATGTGCGCAAAATGTCGCTTTTATTTATCTTTCATCTCTTATCTCTTTTCAGCTGCTGCTGTTGTGGATTCTCCATATAAGGAATCTCGAAATTGTGCGTTGCGTGACTTTCGTGGTCTTTCGTGGTCTTTCGGGTGATCAATGATCACGATTCCATTCCCCAATTCATGGCCTAAGGCCATTTCGGGGGTTTTGTTGCTGTTGTTGTTGTTTTTTTTTATTGTCTAAAGAAAAGCGATATTAGCGAGACTTTAATGGGACCATTTGCGGTTTAGTTTTAATTTGATCTTTGCGCATAGGTTCAATGAACCCCCCCCCTTGAGTGCAGCTAATTTTGGCAAAAGGAGAAGAGGAGGCAAGACCTTATCTTACGAATTTTAGCTCTAAATGAGGGAATGTTTGTAGAATGATTAAGGGATGAGTTTCTATATTTTAAAGTGGAATTTGTGGTACATTTCTTATACAGCAGAAATATAAAAAAATTACATGTTTTTCGAATTTTTGTAGGACTAAGAGACTTTGAATGTTCCTACAAGATTTCTCTCCCAAGAAACTTCTTGAATACGTTATGCATGAGAGTAAAAGATACTTGGAGCCCCAGCTGCAGTCCCTCCCCCAGCCATTCGTTAACCCACACCTCGCTCTATCTCTCTCTCTCTCTTGTAACAGAGCCACATGGTCGTCGTGCAACCACTTTTGGGGGCACTTTTGTCCACTAGAAAAAAAACTCCCCGTTTTGAAAAACTTGAAATGTTTTTTTCGTGGCCCACGGGCGAAAAAACAAAAGCAAAAAAACAAAAACGGAGTGAAACATTGGAGTAAAACATGCAGCAGCAGCAGCAGCAGCAGCAGCAGCAGCAAGAGAGCTTTCAAATCACATAACATAAACCACACACCATGCACCATGCGGCAGCCGGCTGGCTGCTGCTTGTGGGGGGTGGGTGGTGCACTGTACCACTTGAGGCACCACTCCTCCTCCGCCTCCTCCTCCTCCTCGCAGCCACTCAGCCACTCAGTCTCTCCGCCTCCGATCGATATGCGCCTGCAGCAGGCATTATGTGTCGCTTCGGCATTAACATACATTTGTTTAAGCCACATCTCAAAGAGAGCTCTTAACCCTCTCTCTCTCTCTCTGTCTCTCTCTCTCCCCCCCCTCTCTGTCTCTATGTGAGACAATGAGCTGGTGCTGCTGCTGCTGTTGGAATTGTGTAACCCAAAGCCACCTTCCAAATGCAGCATTTGCACCACGAAATGAGGCAATAACAGAATGAAGCAAAAGAATGGCAGTTGCATGACTTGGACCATTCGTATGCCGCATGCCTCCGCCCACTCGTGGAGTTAACAATGTAAATTGCACCATCCATCGTCACCTTCAAGGTTTGTTCTCGGCGAAGGTATCTTCTACAGAAGCCCCCATCGTCCACTCCCCTTCCTCCTCGTTAGCCGTCCCCTCTGCAGAACCTCTCCTTCGGCCTCCTCTTTTATCACGCAATGTGAAGGTGCTGCTGCTGTCTGTCTTTCTGTTTATAACTTTATGGCTGCTTAATTAAGCTAATTTGGGACAGTCCCTGGTCCTCCTGCCTGACTCTGGTGGCTGTCTCCGGGCCCAGCCCTCCTTTTTCCAGTTGACCCCATTTGGTTGGGGTCAAAATTGGCCCCCAACCGACCCTAAAATGTGTATATTAGCCAGATTAAAAATACACATAATTTCCCTGTCAATTTTTGAGCTTTGAAAATGTTGAATATTCGGACTCCATCTATTGGATTGTCCCCTCCCCCACCCCCCACACACACACACCTGAGAAGGCAGGAAGCGAGGAGTGTTCGCTCATGTGTGCGTGTGTGTGTGTGTGTGTGTGGTGGGTGGGGAGGGGGTGGTGTATGCGTAGGAGATTGCGCTTTCATGGGCTTCGAAATTGGGAGTAGGGGCTGATAGAGGGGTGAAATATCGGGTGGATGAAGCTTTTGTTTCACTGAATTTTATCCCTGTTGTATTTTTTTTGTGATTTATTTTAAAAAAGCCAACAAAAAAAGGATAAGTTTACGGAAAGTAAGTTTTTGACAATTTATCAGATAAGCGTGGTGGAAAAGAGAGGAAACTGAGTGGCGGACGAAGAGGGAGGAGGGGCAGGGGGAGGGGAAGGCAAAGTTTTTACAGTTGCGTTGCGGCTCTCTTCTCTCTTGTCTCTCATCTTCATTTTCTGGTTCTTTCATTCGATTTCCTTGCATTTACCGGTGTTTTTTCTGCACTTGCTCTTATCCTCCCCCTTTCTCTATTACTCTCTCTCTCTCTCTGTCTCTCTTTGGCTATGCATCCTTTTCGGCTTTAAGCTTGTGGCTGCACTTGGATTGCATTTCTAAGGGTTGGTTCTCCTTGAGGGCTTCCTTCCGTTGCATTTGCAGCTTCACGGAAAAGTACAGTAAACGGGCAAACCCCAAGACGGAGAACCTTGAGAACCCGGCAGTCAAGTGAGAGAAAAGAGAAGTAAGAGACAGATAGAGTGAGAGAGAGGGGGATAGGGAGAGAGGGAGAGACTTCTCCCACTAAAAGTTGACTCAACTTTTGATTCTTTCTGCACTCATTCGCGGTTTTGTCTTCTCTCTGTCTCCTCTTTCAGCTTCTACTTCGTCCCTTGTCTCTTTGTCTCCTCCTTTCCCGCTCCTTCTCCTTTCTGGCTGTCTTTGTATTTGTCACGCCTTCAGCCTCCCATTCCCGCCTTCACGGCTGCCAGTTGCAACCTCAACTTCAATGCAACTTCTGCCCAGCCCCTGCCCTGCCCCTGCCTCTTGCACTCGTGTGCCTCGCATCTTGAGGAATGACAGCCGACGCGTGGCCATAAATCAATAATTTGCCTGAAGCCTGAAGGAGAACCAGCAGCAGACGGATTTCGAGGACTAGAAATGTGCCAGCAGGAAAGCCTCCCCCCCACCACAATGGGTGTTTCAACCAGATGTGGAGATGTGGAGAAGCTCATTATCGTAGAATGCTGCAGGGCGAAATGGAAATTGGCACATTTGGAAATGTCAGAAGTGGATTTAAGGGCTCCTCGTACAAGATGAAATATGACCTCGAGGCAAGCCCTGCCTGCCTGCCTGCCCGCCTGCCAGAGGGCTAGATGAAAGATAATTTCATCTAGTGATTGGAAGCACGAATGGGCTTAGAAACAGGTCTATGCTAAACATTTGGGGTCTACCATCAAACGAACCATTTTTCCGCTTTAGATGAAGAAAAACTCATGCGGTAGCATCCATCATTTGATGGAATATAATGTACTAACAAATCATTTAATTTATGTTTAAATTTCATCATTCATCCTCCCACAACAGCAGTCCGTCCAACGAAATCAAGAACAATTCGTTTGAAAGTTCCTTGAACTTCGGTGTGTTTGTGCCCCCGCAGTTTTTCGTGTGCTCCACATCCAAAACTCAACCTTTGACAATGCACCAAACAACACACTCACATGCACAATGGAATATACGATTATATGTACCACAATATAGTATATTATTTGGCCAGACGACTGACTATTCAATCAACGTTGAATGAGTGTCGTCTCTCGTCTCTCGTCTCCCGTCTCTCGTCTGTCGAGTGTTTGTTCTGTTTGTTTGCCCGCAGCTCAGGATCCAATTAAAAGCAAACAAATAAACAAAAGCGGATGACAATCACAAATAAATAAATGTGCATAAATAAATGACATTTTCGGAACCAGAGACGAGAGAATCATGATACGGCGGAGAGTACAGCTGCACTCCTTTTGCAAGTGCAAAACAATAGAGAAACGAACAAAATGAAACCAAAACTAAAACTAAAACTAAAACGAAATTAAATGATGGTGGAGTAATGGATGTAAAAAGCAATCAATAAAGGGAAGAATAAAGATGAATTGAATTAGAGCTTTGATAAGGCAATGCCATCGAATCACATGTCTGTCGCGCGCAAGAGAGAGGGAGAGGGACAGGGAGAGATAGTGATTAATACTCGTATAATGCATAAATTGATTTATAATTGGTGCTGATAAGAGGGAACTCAGGGGTGCGGTGCGGAGAGGAGAGGAGAAGCCAAGTTCCAACTTTTGTTCCAAGTTCAGTTCTAGACATCGTGACTATCACGAGAATTGCATAAGTGAGGAAAATGCTGCCGTTTCCAGTGCAATTTCGAACAAGGGGGCAGGGCAAAAGGGTAGGGTGGAGCGGAGTGGAGCGGATTGGAGTGTGTATTGTATGTGGAAGCTTGGGAAATCCAGCAACGTTTTTGCTTTTTGCGTTTCTCTTAAATGTTGCGACTGCACTTGACTCTTGACCGGAGGGGCGGTGGGGGGACGGGGCGGATGGGCAGACGAATGGGAGACGACTCCGCCCTGCAATTGAAAGACTCTAAGCGGATTTGTTGGATTGGTTTTCCCCCAGGGAAAAGGGCCGAGAGAAAATATGGCTGAAATGCAGAAGGCAGGCAAATGGAAAAAGAAAACTACCTCCCCCTGCACCACTGCACCCCTGCACCGACACTCTGGGATACTTTTATGAAATATTTCCAAAAGGTAAAAGCCTTAAAAGTTCAAAGTCGCACAAATGTTGAACTTTGATATGGGCTAGGGAGGGAGCGGGTGGTGGAGGGGGGTGGGGCGGATAGTCTCCACTTAGATGGGGCTTCTACTCGTGTGTGCGGTGGATTGGGGGCTAAAATGGTTTAAAGTGTCGTGTAAATGGAGACGCTTGAACGAAAAGCGATTACCGATTTGTGCAGGGAGGGAGTGGGGGAATCCATCTGTAAATATGAGGAGTATTTTGTAAGCCAATGATAGCCCAAGGGATTGGTATAAGGAAGAACGTTTAAATTTGATCCCTTTTTCAGTCACGGCGTGTATTTTGTTCTTGCACTCTCTGGATCGAGCCACGGGACATGGCAGTACACGTTATGGCACACATGTGCTCTTTGTCTCTGGCGACCTTCCCTATCAAAGTCTTGTTTACAACAGCTCTGATAAGAAGGCACTTCAGGGGGCACCACCACTTCCATTAGCCAAATCGACTGCCTGTTCCGCATTGAAGCAGAGCCCCAGTGTTCATTCGAAGACCAGTATCTACTGCTATTTTGCTATCTCTCACACACGTGCAACACCACAACACTCGATCTCCATAGGAAATTACAAAAATGTTGCATTCGCCACAGATTAAGAAATATTCCGAAAAAGAAGCGCAACACCTGAAACGAAAATTCAAGGAGAAAAACTCGAATGACAATTTGTGAGGGGTTTTTTCTCTCGTTTCGAACAATTTGGACAAAATGCGTTAAATTCCATACCGCCACGCTTTAATTGAACGGGTTTTGTGTTTGTTTTTGTTTTTGAAATTATTTATTTAGTTTTCTTTTGTCACGCTCTCACTTGTGCGGAGAGGGGGAGAGTGCGCGGTGTTGGGGGGGTGGAGTGGAATCTTTGTTTCTTCTTTTCTTCATTTCGCTTTCATCTGTGGAAAGAAGGGGACAGGCCCCCCCTCTTACCTCTTTGTGGCGACCAAATGTCTGCCACGCATTTGTCGTCATTTGTCACAAACGTCACGGAGGTCGAGGTGGAGCACGGAACGGAACGGAACGGAACGGACTGGCCCTTGGCAAGCGGTGGGGAAGGGGAGGGCGAGGGGGAGCAGAGGGCAGGGGATAATGGGTATCATCGCAGTGTCAAGACTTTCGGTCATGCCTCTTCCACATTTTTCATTGCCTGTATTTTGTTGTTGTTTTATTTTATGGCATTTTAATTTCTGTTTTATTTTGTATTTCTTTTTCTCTGTTTTTCTTTTTTTTTTTGTTTCTCAAAGATTAAATTTAGCAATCAAAACACTTGTTTATACTTTTATTGCGGTTTTTCTGGTCGTTTCATTAAACCCAAAAAAAATGATGTTTCGCCACTTTTTTTGGTTTTGTGGAGGGACGCGCGCTTTTGCGGCTGTAATCCTTTTTGCAGACCCTTTTTTGCTGTCGGTTATTAACTTTGGGGACGTACTGTACCGGAGGCAGAAGGCTCTGTCTATCCTGCCGTGGGGCCGACGTGATTTCCGAGTGGGGTTTCGGGACTCCGAGAGAATCCGTCGTTTGAATCTGTTTCCTCCCATGTTTCATCCCGAGCTATTTTCGTGGCCGCCTTTTGTGGCCTTTGGGGCTGTTCTGCTGTTGGCCCGGAGCTGCCTTTCGGGCCACTGTTTCCTGTATTGTCGGGCTGTCTGTCGCTGCGTCTGCCACAAAGTTGATTCAATTTTCAGTTGACATTTTCGTTTGATTTCCTGCCACTTTCAGTGTCACTTATTGCCGGCGCGAGCCCATGGAACCCGGACCTAGGACCGTTGGAAAAGTTGGCTTGCGACAGGAGTTCCGCCTTGCCTGTGGCTTTGATTTTCCATGGGGAGGAAAACTCCATGCACCGGCCATCTACGGGGGCCATTGCCTTTTGCGTTGTTTGTTTTGTTTTATGGTTCGCTCTCTCTCTCTCTCCCTCTCTCTCTCTCGCTCTCTCTCTCTCGCTCTCTCTCTGTAGGATGCAGTCTCTTGCTGTTGTTTATTCTTTCTCTGGGATGTTGCATCTTTCTGTGGAATCATGCCTTTCGCCATGATTCGCATTCGCATTCGCACTCGCACTCGGAGGATTGAGCTGTGTCGCCCCGCGTCTACGCCTGCGAAGGGGCATGAGAAAATGGTTTCGATGCAAAAGAAACACCGTCTAAGAGGAGTGCAAAAGAGAGGTAACAGAGTCACGCTAGGCAGCAGTTGGAGGAAGCCCTATTAATGTCAAGTTCATTGCCACAATCCATCCATCCATCCAGACGAGAGAGGCAGAAGCGGGGGGTAGATGGGGCAAAGGAGAGGTGGAACAGCCAGATGGGGAGATGGAGAGAGAAAGAGGTGGAAGCCGAGACGAGATGGAAATGGAGTCCATGCGGAGTGCAAGTGGCATTTGAAGACCATTTATTTATTATGGTCAATATTTGTGCAATGTGCAACATTTCATTCAGCTCCGCTCTCGCCTCGCCTCGCCTTGCCTCGCCCCCCCTTGCCGGCCGGCCCCCACTTTTCTTTCTGAGAAAACTGGTTAACCCTGTCCCGTCTCTCGCTCTTTGCGGATCTGTGGCCACTTTTTGTGGCGCAAACAAAAAGAAGAAGAAAAAACTTGCTTTGGCTTTGAATATTTTGCTGTAGAGTTATCTCTAATGATAAGACCGCACCGATTGAATCCATCATAATCAATAATATACTCGTATAATATTATAAGCAGAAATATGTGGGTTTATAAATGCTATATCTTATCACTGGACGGACCTCGTGCCCCGGGACTACCGGCATCGGCATCGGAATCGGAATCAATTTGTCAGCAGCAGCCTTGAATGTGCAATTAAAATTGACATGCAACGTGAGGCATGCAGCAGGCATCTCTGCCACTCCTTGCTGCTGCTGCTGCTCCTCCTTTCGGGCATTCATTTTGCAACAGTTGCTGCCCCTCACTTTCCCCACAGCTAAGCCAAGACGAGACCTTGGAAAATGCAATTTTCCGCCAAGACAATAAATAATGAAAGAGAGAGAGAGGAGAGGCGAGAGGAGGAACTCTTTAGGAACAAATATAGATGGTATTGCCCCATAAAATGTCCCATATTGCCCCATATTTTTGTATTCCCTGAATGGTTCTAATATATCGTATCGTATCGTATCGTATGTATCTATAAATTATGGCCACACATTTCTTACGGGATTTTCTTCAATTACTTTAATTGGAATTTCATGCCAATTCCCATTCCCCCCCTTCCCCCTGTCCCCAATGCCATTCTCTATTCCCCATTCCAGGCGTATTTGTAATTTTAATTGTAATTATTATTGCAAGATTATCCACTTGTTGGCCATAATTATCCATTATCCCATGACGACTGGGGCTGGGGATGGGGCTGTGGCTGGGGCCTCCATTCCACTCCACTCCACTCCACTGCACTCCATTCGGGCAATTAAAATTGAAGGCGTATGCCGTTTAGTATAACACTTGCATGCTCCACTGATTTGATGATTTTTTCGTTCAAATTACAAACGTTTTTTCCCATGGCTTACTGCTTCTTGTGGCACGCAAAAGTGTGGCAATTGGCTTTGATTTAAGCCGCAAATCGCTTAATGAAGTGGGGATAAAACAGCAAAATACTTTACATACAAAATATCTTAAGAAAGTACACGACTTTTTCTCAGACTGGGGCTTTCTCCTGGTCTTTAGCACCTTTAGCACTCTAATCTTTAATATTCGCTCATCAAAAAAACAAGCAAAAACTTTACTAGTTTACTCTTGAATCAAAAATAAAGCCAAGAATATTTTCCCACTGCCACACACACACACACACACAGATTTGATTGGTCCATGGTCCAGACATCCCACCTAGCGGGGCTCTAAATAAGGCAAAACAACAGCCTCTCTCTCTCTGGGACTGGTACTGGAACTTCTCTTTGGGGAAACAACCTCTAAACGAAGCAAGAACCAATCCAATTCCAGACATTACATGGCATGAAATGTCTCGGAGTTTGGGCCGCGGCTTCTTGCCGCTGCTGGTGCTTCTGCCCCCATAAAAGGTCATGAAAAAGTAGTTTACTTCTTCTTCGTTTTTTCCATACCCATAAAAAGCAGCCCCAGCAGAGGCAGGCAATAAAGTAAGAACAAAAACAGGGCCAAAAACACACGAAAACATAGAAAAACCCCGATCAAAATCTGCAAAGAGCGCGGCCTTCAACGGGAAAACGAAGGCAAAAGATGCTGCAGAAATCCCATCGAAAGCCCGAGTTGGGATTGAACGTTGTCACATCCAATATGATATGATAATTAGAGATATTTGCACACCACTGAAGCATCATCGATTGGCACATGGCCCAAGCCGACGGCAAACCGTTAAGAGCCGACCCGAGTCTCGATCTCTTCGTTGGGAGGCCTTTGGGGAGGGGGTGGGGGACAAGGCAATAAGCCCCAGCCAGCAGCAGGCTAATGATATGAGAAATCTGATTGATTATAATTGAGTGGCTCGATTGACAGGAGGAAGCCTTCAGCTCCAGCTCCAGCCCGAGCTCGAGCTCCAGCAAACAAGCCGATTCTAATGCCAATTTATTGGCACTTTCATCTGACATCTAGTTTATGCAATGCAAATGTCAAGCAAGACCAGCAATTTCTATAATTATACACTGGAATGGGGCATCGGGGACTCTCTGATTATGGGCTTGTGAGGCCAAATCATGTGACCTTGTTTCTGTTCTTGGGGACTCGTTAGAGCAGACATTCCCTGAAATTATCGGTATGTGGCAAGGTCCTTCTCTTTTTGTTGCAGGAAATTATGTAATAACATATGATCCCTGAAAGAAGCATTTTTAAATCATATCTTCCATGGATATTTGTAAACTGGAAACTTTTTGGAGCTTAATTTTGTGGAAGATCTAGGTTAAAGTCTTTTAAGTTCTCTTATGACTAAAATTAGGGATAAATTAAACTAAAAGTACAAATTCGAATGAAGAACTTTTCTTTTTGAAGAAAACTCTATTCAAAAGTGGGGTTAGAAAAGAAAATGTGAGGTTACAAAAAGAAATAGTGAGGTTATGGGAGTAAAGGTAGGGTTTAAAAAGAAAGAGCTGGGATAATAATTAAAATTTCATCACAATTTGGGTATTTATTATTATAACTTTTTCATGATTCCACAAATTCATTAGTCCCTCTTGATTCCATAATTTTGTCACCATTCCCATGGCCCTTGCATTGGCAGTAATTTCGACTGATGTCTGGGAAGTACTTTTCGATGTAGAAGACTGAGGAAATAGGAATGTGGAAGAATTAGGGCTAAAAAATAAGTTTACTTGTTTACAAGTTGCTTCATCAAATGCTTGAATTTGTCTGGCCTTCCAGTGGGGCTGGCTCCGCGCCATGGCACTTGCACGGGCACTGGCACTCGCTTTGATTGAAGTCCGTCAGCAGCTCGAGGAATATGTTCTTGCAGGCCAGGGAGCACTCCTCCAAGGAGCTGAAGTGCGACTCGTGCTGGCTCGGCTTGCACTCTTTCAGGCAGAACGACGTCATGGCGTTCATGATCATCAGTTCGGTTTGTTTCGTTTCCGTATCGAGTGCCAGCGTGTCCGCACTTTTGCCCATCCTGTTTCCCATCTCAAAATTGTATTAAAAGTGAATTTATTTGTTTCTATCAAACAATAGTCGGGGAGAGTTGTGACAGTGTTTACTAGATCGAATATTGTGCTAAAAAACTTGTATGAATTCGGTTGAAAAGGTGTTTTGTAGAAAACCTATTGGAAAGTAAGGTTATAAAAGAACAAGTCAGGTTAGGGGAGCTGTAAGTGAGATTCCTATTCCTTGTAGAGCAGCTGTCATAAGGAATATGGGAAAGATTAAGGGCACATAGGGCTATGTTCGAAAAAGAGTTGAAATATTCCACAAATCAGTTGCTATGGACTGTTACCAGTCGCCCGAAGGTGCGAGTGCGAATCTCGGGCTGGAAATTTGCAGAAATTTGTGATCATTTGCTGCTTGAATCTCTGAATAAACTGCAAGATAATGGCATACTCGTACGTAATCTTCTTCAATCAATGTTAAGTGATTGTACACTCGACTTTCTCTTGCCACACACATGTGCATATGTATTCCATTCCGGACTAAGCTGCTTGCCCCACGACCTGCCGGCTTCAGCTCTAATTCCCCGTTGAAATTTTGTACATTTTTGTTTTGGATGAACGCACGCATTTCTCACGCACTGTGAAACGGGGAGAAATTGTTGGAACAACAAATAAATTAGACAATTACAATGCGTTGAACGGATTGTTCATGGGAGAGAGAAAGAAGGAGAGACACGATCGAGGGAGAGAGTGATAATAAGAGGCAGGGAGGCCGGCAGGCAGGGAGAGGGAAAGAGCTACTGAAAGTGACGCGACACTTTTGATTACCACCTTGTCTTAATAGCACACCTTGCAAATGATGATTATGCTTTTGATGATGATGGCAATGCCCCGCGGGGCTACTGTAACCCCTCGTACGCTCTTTGATTATCAATTTTGACTATTTTTGGTGTGTTTTTTTTGGGGGGAAAAAGACTTTCTCTCTGCCGCCGGGGCTACACTCGATTGGGCTTCGGCTCTGCCACTGCTGGCCACCGGCACTGTTGTTGCAAATGAAATTAATTGCTTCCGTTTGCAACATTTTACCCTTCGGAGCGCCCCAGGGCTCTGCGAAATGTGTGGCAATTCTTTTGGCGGAATAGTAGCTCCCTTTGGGCGGTAGGCGGTAGGCGGTAGGCGGGAGGCGGCTCCACGGTTCACTGAACCCCAAAACGTCGTAGAGCTCAGGTTTTTTGTTTTTTGCATCTCTGTTTACTGCAGGCGCTCACCTTTTTTTCTCTTTTGGTTTCTTTTGCAGAAATTTGCATTTTCATCTTGCGCAAAAACAGCGGAGAAAAAACACAAACACAGAAATGCTGACACGGATGAGGCCAGCGGTGGGTTGATTGGGGGCTGAAAACAGTATCCACAGTATCCACAACATCCACAGAAGCAGCAACAGGAAGTGCCGAACGAGGAGTAGGAGGAGCTGGATCTGGAGGCAGCTTCGAATATCAAACACCTCGAAAACAATGACAAATGTGTGGAGAGGAGTCTGCCTCTAGACTGCCTCTAGGTGTTGGCCAGGTTTAAATAACACAACAATAGAGAGAGAGAGAGCGATACACGGACAGGAGGCGAAGGAGCGCAAAGCCAAGGACACACAAAGGAACATCCCAGAGTTGCACAAACAAAAGGTGAGTCCGGTGCGGATCAAAAAGCGAGTTAACCTCTGGAGGGGCAAAGCCCCTCGAAAAGTACTCTTCAAATTTACTTGGGTAGCAGATTTTCATTCTCTAACATTGCCATCTTTAATCTTGGAAAAAGGAGTCACATTTCCATAGCTATTTCGTGGAAATTCGTGGAAACATTACCGCACAAATGGTGTTTTAGTAGGTGCCCATGCCCATCTCCATCTCTCCCATTTGGGCCATAAAACCAGGCGCACACACGGCAAATCCTTTTGGCCCCGAAAACGCGGACGGTGGCTGGAGTGGAGGATAAGCAGCCAGAGATGGGGAAGTGCTGTGGTGGCTCCCGGCCTCATCCTAGGGGGCTGCTCCTTAATTATGCGCACACGAGACCCATTCGGGGGAGAGAGCAAACACAGGAGGAGCTGGCAGGAGCAGCAGCAGCACACGACTAGCCCTGAAGGGTCGTCGAGGAGCCGCTCCCTTCGTGGCGCCATGTGTTTTGGTTTATATGAGCAGGGGGTCGCGAGGGTTGCCACAAAAATGATATACGTAATCACTGGAATCTTAAAATAGGAGAACCATCTGGTGGAAACATTTTCTGGGGCTTTTCCGCGAAGACCAGGACCTTCGACCTTCAATTTTCAGAACTAACGAGCTGGGGAGACATCCTCTAGCCGCAACCCGACCCCAGAGGATACGAGGGCATGTGGAAGACCTTGATGATGCTGTCGTTGCATCTTTCCATCGAATAGCCCTCAAAGAAGTTGGATCGAAGGTTTTCGGGGACCAAGGAGTGTGCTTCTCGATTCATCCTTCAAGAATTCCATGTAGATACTCGATGGAAAGACACAGAGACTATTCGGCACTCCAAAAAGCATCATCAGTGCGTCTTTCTGAACCATTTTTTGGTTTTTGCTACCTGATGGAGATATATGCAAATATCGGCATCATTCGAGAGTGGCAAACCCTCATCCTGGATCTAAAAATAGTCTGTGCGGCGGCTCGTGGCGCTGCTCTCATTCCAAGCCACTGATTCACACACACACACACATGCACGGGCACGGGCACTGTGTGCCGTCCCGCATGTGGCATGTGGCATGTGGCGGCGGCAAGGCTCATTTGTCAGGCTTATAAAAGTCAATCAATTCGATTATGCAAATGGATTGTTGTGTGCGATCGATGGATGCAGGCACCAAATATGCCCCAGCAACGCCGCATCTCTCGATTGGGAGCGCCTCTGGAGGCGTCGCTGGCAGCGACACTTTGAAGACTCGCCTGCAGACTGCGGCCAAAAGAGACCCCAACCCCAACTCCGATTCAGATCCAGATCCAGATCCAGATTCAAGTCTCCCCACGGCTTGGTCTACGACCCACTCGAGCGGGGGCTAGACGCGTGTGCAGACCGACTCTTTTGCCAACTTGTTTTCCCACCGTTTAATTGGCATAATTTGTCGTAACAAGAAAGAACCCCAACGAGGCAGAGAGGTGGAGTGGCGGAGCGAAGGAGCGGAGGAGCGGTGGAGCGGAGGAGGGGAACGAACCACAGAAACAAACCCCAAGAACTACATTCGAGAACAAACGACAACTTGTTTTCGTATTCGTATCAAAACATACATCTTGAATTGTGGCAGCCACAGACCAGACAATAAGTGAATGTGTTGGGGGTTTGGGGCCTACGCGGAAAGGCGAAAAGGTGGTGCCAGTGCCAGTGTCTGTCACGACAGTTGTCACGACCCTGGCTCCAAAGGCAGGTTTTGAGATTGTAAATAAAAGAAATAAATGTTACAAGACTTCATAAAAATATCAACTAAAATAACCACTAAAAAATCTGCCTTTTAGAGAGCGAGAGAGTGAGAGAGAGAGTGGGAGATCTTTGGAGTCCAAGGTTTTGCTCTCGAGATTAGAAGGGAGGCCTGAAATGTCTGCCACAGAGAATTGGAGGCCAGAGATTGGTAATTGGAGGTCTCAAGTGTTTATCTAAACGAGCGATGGGCACGAGCTTGCTCGGCAAAGGAGAATCCTGACAGTAGTATGAAAACAAAATACATGTTGTGTGCGTGATAACCCCCTTTCGCTGGTAAGGGATGATCGGGGCTGAAAGGCGTCTCCTTGTTCCATTGCGGAGCGTGGCATTATCTTTGATCTTGAAAGCAGAAACAGAAGCCCATGGCAGAGGGAAGTTGACCCCGCAACAACATTGTGTTCTCTGCTCATCAGGGGAGCTTCCACTTATGCCGTATCTTCATTAAGAAATCAGTTTTCCTGGCGCCTAAGCTTTTTTTCTTGGCTTCATTTCATTTCATGGGAAACTATTAGACCGCCCAGAGGGGGGGCCTTCTTTTCACAGCATTAACAGCACTTCGTTGGCTGAATAGACCGGGCAGGTAGGCGGCTACGTTCTCTAATTGCTACCAATCTTTTGTGCTCTCCACTCCACTCCCCACCCCTCTCCGCGCCTCTACTCTCCTCTGTGGCCCTCTCTCAATGCCATTTACAATGGGGCCATCATATCATTGTTGACATTGTTTTCGCGTTTCACGCTCAAGAGAGACTGAATGTTGACGCAATTATAACACACATGGCGTTGCTCTGCTTGCCTCCTCCTCCCCCTCCTGCTGGTGGATCGTGTGTCGCCTCCGCTGCACGTGTTGCACGGGGGCATGGGGTATGGTGCATGGTGGATGGTGCCTCTACTGCTAACGAGAGCAATTTAACATTGGTTCCTCCTCTACTGGGGCCTGCCCTGCCCCGTCGATTGTGCAATTAACATTTATGCAAAAATTAGAGACACTGTAAACTAGTTTTTGTTGTCATTTGCAAGGCGCTAATGATGATCGTTATCGTCATCGTTATCGTTATGATCGGGGCCATTTAGTGTGCGGAGATTATAGCCCCATTTGATGGGGGGTGTCGGAATCCGGGCTCAATGCTAATGATAATTATAACTGTTATACATCTGCTAAGATTGCAAATTGCAGGCAAGACAATGGTCAGTGGAGAATTGTGTTCAATTTGTGCCTAAAGGAAACTGTTATACGGGCAACTACTGCATGGGAAACTGTTATAACGAAAGAAGTATCTTGGTCACCTTTACGCGATCTTACGTCCCACTCTGAATGGAATGTACTAGTCATGGCTAACCATTACAATGTATAACAGTTGTCACAACTTGTATAACTGGTGTAATGCATATCACTTATCGTGTATAACAGCTACAATGTGCATACCAGTTGAAATTCCACACACAACAGTCACGACATGCAACATATGCAACGTATAACAGTTGGAAGCGTATCATTGTAATCGGAAACTGTATCCATCGGGGAACGGTTCGTCGGGAACTGCAGGGAGAACGTATGAAAGCAATATGTTGAAAGTATTCCATTCCATTTCATTCCATTACAATGTATAACAGTTGTTACAACTGCAATGCATATCACTCATCGAGTACAACAGCTACAATGTGCATACCAGTAGAAATGCCACACACAACAGTCACGATATGCAACATATGCAACGTATAACAGTTGGAAGCGTATCATTGTAATCGGAAACTGTATCAATTGGGGAACGGTTCGTCGGGAACTGCAGGGAGAACGTATAAAAGTAATAATTTGAAAGTAATTCATTCCATTTCATTCCATTACAATGTATAACAGTTGTTACAACTTGTATAACTGGTGCAATGCATATCACTCATCGAGTACAACAGCTACAATGTGCATACCAGTAGAAATGCCACACACAACAGTCACGATATGCAACATATGCAACGTATAACAGTTGAAAGTGTGTCATTGTAATCGGAAACTGTATCCATCGGGGAATGGTTCGTCGGGAACTGCAGGGAGAACGTATAAAAGCAATATTTTGAAAGTATTCCACAAGGAATTCTGTTTCCCAATAATAAACAATTATTCCGTAATAACGATAATAAACGTCATTTAACCACTTGAAAATACAATCTCCACGAACCATTAAATTGAATAAACCCCCAGAGACAGACAGAGAAAGAGGGAGAAAGAGAGAGATAGAGAGAGAGAGCCAAGGACAATAGACTCATGGGATACTCATGGTACTATTAATACTCGGGCAAAGCGGACAACCGAGCCCCGAGCCACACAAAGGCTATACGGACTATAAGGACTGTGCACTTGAACAGAGCTGTCCATTCATTCACATGTCCTTGCTCTCGCCGTCCCCCGGCCGCTGGCTGTCCATTTTGTGCGGCATCAATTCGTAATGAGGGGCCGAATGGGCGGACAGTCGGATAAACGTGTCATTAAATCAATATCTGCGAGGCAGACAAATAAATCTGCCAACTCTTCAAATATTCACGAGTACTGTGGAACGCTTGCAACATGGCGGTGCCCTCCCCGCCCCAGGGGCGCATACGTGATATTTTAAGCGATGCTTTTACGCTGCCATTTGTCCCCCGTGACACACTATAATACGTACTATAGAATCGTACGTACGGACGTATATCTATCGCGTAACTCTGCCCCTGGACGATGATGCGAGTGGTTCTTGGATAACAAAAGCAACCAGATCACCGGCTAATTTTGTCTCATTTTAATCTCCATCTCCCGCTCTTTTATCTCGCCTTAATCTTTATCTCCGGCAGTATCTCCCTATTCACGGTCACATGAATTGCTTTGTGCTTTGTGCATTGTGCATGGAATGGATTAGATTAGATTGGAGGTTTTCCCCCCTAAGCGTAGCAGTATCTCGTGCTTTGTTTTGACTTCTGACCCCTCCCCCTCATCCACATCTATTTGTCAGACGTGTCTCGTGCCCTTTCGACTCTGCAAACTGTCATACAAGAGGTTGATCTTTTCACTCTGCAAACTGTCATACATACAGAGGCTTTTCGGATGGCCCCGCCATAGTCTGTCGCATTCCGACCTTTGTCTCACCGCTCCCCGCTCGCCGCTCCCCCCTCTTTCTCTTTCACTAATTTTGAGCAAACAGGTACTCCCCATTCCATGGGATTGAACATATACTCGCACTATCGGGGCATTTGTTTACCTCTTCTAGTTGGTCTGGTGCTCGGCCGTATACTTCTTATTGACATTGCGATAAGTTCGGTAGATACTTCTCTCTGTTCCGCCACAGACTGCGCTTTTTCCGCTCCCCGCTGACACATCGCAAATACAGAACCTTATACATAGAACGAATATATGGAAATATTGTGGGGGAGCTATTTCTGTGCGGGGCCTCTCTTTGTGCGGAGATTCATAATCACTTGAGCTAAATATACAGCTCTAATGATTCAGATGATTAGTGCAACACTCGGCATAGAGCGCAGAGCTACTACTGTACTGCGAGTATACGCATACATATGTCTTCATACAGTGGATACACCTTGTCCCCCACCAAGCCGGATCGAATGCCCGTCTGGTATGCTTTCAAATTGGTACCGGGATGGGGGCTGTCTATCCTGGGGCGCCCACCGTCCCTACCCTATCATCTGTGCTACGAGCAGGCCGTACTACACGCAGGATTCGGGGGGAAACTGTTCATTGAATGTTCATATTGAGACAAATAACGGTTCCGATATATTTCTGTCCTACAGTATGACTGTTATACATTGCAGCTGTTATACGTGTTAAGGGTTGTGCATTCCAACTGCTATACATTGTAACTGTGATACATCGCAGCTGTTATACATTGTAACTGTTATACGATGTAAATGTTATACTTTTAACTGTTATAAATTGTAACTGTTATGTATTTTAACTATTATACATTGTAACTGTTGTACATTGTAAATGTTATACTTTGTAACTGCTATACGTCGTAACTGTTGTAACTTTGTAACTGTTATACATTATAATTGTTATACTTTGCAACTTTTGTAATTTGTAACTGTTGTAATTTGTAACTGTTGTAATTTGTAACTGTTATACATTATAATTGTTATACCTTGTAACTGTTATACATTGTAACTGTTATACGTAATAACTGTTATACTTTCTAACTGTTATAAACTGTAGCTGTTATACCTTACAAATGTTGTACTTTGTAACTGTATTCCTGAAAATGTACTTTCTGAGCCCTAAGGTCGCTCTACTGCTGTTTAAAAGCAAATCAAATCTTAATACTTTTCTATCGGTTGTAGGGCACCTGCTAAAACTAACGTACATAGCTCAACGAGCGTAAATCAATACTCGTACCGCCGAATTCGATAACAGTTTGAGCATTACCCTATCAGCGGATGAAACGAATACCACTGCAAATGTTGCTTTCAATGTCGCACCGACATTCCACCTCACCCCACATCGGTCTCTCTCTCTCTCTTAGTTTCTCTGAAGAAAGCCCCTCCAGCTGGCAATGCCTTCTCTCTTCCTCTCTCTCTCTCTCTCTCTTTCTGCCCACACTTCCGCTCTTTGCTGGCCCGAAAGCACAAATAAAACAACTAATTTGTTCACTTTTTCGAAGACTTTCACACACAACGTAACGCACACAGCCGTAGAGCCGTACAGCCGTAGGTGAAGGGTCCATCAGCCATCAATGGGAGCATTAATTGTGTTTGATGTGCAGAAAAAAATAATAAACATACAACAAAGGAAAAATCATAAAGTTTTATGCGAGATACTATCCGGGGAGAAAAGAGCAAAAAAGTAAAGGTGAAAATTGTGTGTGTTTTGCGAAAGTGTCTGTCAAATCGATGGGAGAAAAATAAAAATGGCAAAGGTAACCCACAAAACCCCCCAAAAACCCCCCAAAAACCCCACGAAACCCCAAAAACCAGAGACCACACAAACCACAATAATCGTAAAAAGGTAGTCGCACCGATTTGATCAGTTTTGCGGATCATTTGGGGCGCGGCTGCTATCAGTTCAGTGTTTAGTCATAGAGATAAGCTGTCTACATGTTTTCTGATATAATCAATAGTTTCCGTTCTTGGTTTTTGTTGCAGCTGCAGTATGGAGAAGCCCATGCACCATGCCCCCGCGCCAGCTGCCGTGGGTAAGGTGAGCCAAATCGCGAATATCTTCCAGCGGAAACCCATCGAGATCCAGCCCGTGGAGCAGCTGACAGCCGTGGCAGCCGCGCATGCAGCTGCATCGGCCGGCGGCGGCGCCCCTTCCCATTCGGCGAGATTCAACAATGCCCGGGCTCTCTTCGAGAAGCTTGGCGTCGAGTCCAATTCGAATGTGAGCTCCAGGCTGCTGCGGAGCGGCTCCCGGGAGGACAATCTGTGCGACGGATCGGATAGGTCATCGTCGCGCTCCTCGGATCGCTCGCAGTCGCCGCCCAAGCGACGCACGCCCTTCCCCTCGGGCGTGTCGCTCATTCACAACAACAACAACGCCTCGGTGGCTGCACAGAACGGATCGCCGGAGCAGCGGCTGAGCAACAGCAAGTTTATAGTGGAGCCATCCTCCCAGACGCCCCCCACGTCGGTGGTGAAGTATCCGCAGCACAATCTCTCGCGCCTGAAGACCAGCGGCGGCGAGGAGGTGACCCCGACACCACCAACTGGCGGATCAGTGAGTGCACTCTTCGCCAGCTCCGGGGCCGACAAGCCGGAGAAGCCAGAGCGGAAGTTCAACTCGCGGGAGCTCATCGAGAAGCAGAAGAAGTGGACCTCGCACTTTACCAAAACCAAGACGACGCGCACCCACAGCGATCTGAACCGGTGCGACATTATACGCACGGTCCCGGGAACAGGGCTGATCATGGACAGTGGCGAGAAGGCCACGGCCAAGCCGGCCATGGAGCCGCCGAACGCCAGTCCGAATCCTCCCATGCGGCACGCCCCCAATCAGACGCCGCCGGAGATAAAGCCAAGGAGCGGAAAGATTGGGAGCCCCGTGAAGTCGCCGCCACTGCCGCCCATTCCGGCGGTGAAGCCAAAGAATGTCAGTCCGGTGAAATTCAATCCGGATCGAGTGCGCTCGTCGCCGACCAAGAGCGCTGTGGAGCCCTCGCCCCCACCGCCGCCCGCCAAGTCGGCGGCCGTGACGGCGGCCATGCAGAGATCCCTGCTCCAGGAGCAGCAGCAGCAGAACACCCAGGCGGCGCCCATTCCGCCCGAGAAGCCGCGCAAGAAGTCCATCGATCTGATTGAGGACCAGACGCCCAACCTCTCCACCAACTGCTCCACGTCCTCCTCCTGCACGTCGCCCACCAGCAGCGCCTCGAACAGCGCCTACATCATGCAGGCGGCCAAGCGGGGCTCCCTGGACGCGGCAGCCACAGGACACGGCAACGGCCTCAGTGGCAGTACCAATTCGGCGGCCTCCTGCTCGCCGGTGGCCAGCGCCTCCTCGGGCCCCTCCTCCCCGGTCCACACGGAGGATGAGAAGCAGGAGAACGAGTCCACAGAGAAGTCCGAGCTGATGGAGCACTACCACAACAACAACTACAACAGTGTTCCCAGGCGGCGACGCAGCGAAAATGAAGGTGAGTTTTTTGCTTTTTTTCTTTCCCCATGAATGAAGTCCGACCTCATTTAAGGAGGGTCTCCCAGGGTCTACCTGTGGATGTCATTGGATACTCCGCTGGATTAGCTTTTGTTGGATTTCCATTCTTTCCTTGGGAATGCACTTGCTTCCTTCCTTTCTTACTTCCTTTCGTGCCTCGCCTCCTGCCTCCTGTCCTCCTTTGTTATAAAATAATTGGCAGCTTTTATAATTTGGAGAGCCACAGAGCCCAAGTGCATTCTCAGGTCATTCTTGAAAACTTGCTTCATTTGGAGCCCAGGAAGAACTTTTGAACTTTGTTTGTGCTCGAGTTCAAACACCTTCGAGACCTCTCTCTCTCTCTCTCCCTCTCTCCCTCTCTCTGTGTGTGTGTGTGTGTGTTCCAGGTCTCGACTTTATTGTGGAGCCTCCTGGCTGGCACTCCCTCCCCCCGCGCCGTGCCATTCTATTTCATTGCATCCCACATTCATTACAAGTTTTTCTAAGCGGCGTACAAATCGTGACTTGTATACCACCGCCCCAGCGCCGCCTTACTCGCCGCCTACTCCCCCCTCCGACCGCTCTCTGCCGCTTACTTTGTGGCTGCAACTCTGGCGGAGACTCTGAAGGCAAATTCCAATATGGGTCAACCAGCAGGCATATCAAATGCAGCCCCCCAACAAGACAGGGAGAGAGGGAGAAAGAGGGGGGTAGAGGAACGTCAGCGACAACGGCTCGACGACATTCCAAGCGAGCCTTCCCCGCTGCCTCTGCCTCCTCCTCCTCCTCTTCCTCCTGTGAATGCAGTTCTGGAGCTATGGAGTGCAATGCTCACAATCTGTCGTCTCGTTGTCCCATCTTCATGGTCCGAGGCTCGTCGTCGTCGGCGGCGGCGGCGGCGTGTGTTTTTTTTTTGTTGCGGATTTTGTTGGGATTCCCCCTCCTTTGATCCCTCACTCCTTCACTCACTCTTCATCCTCCATCGAGTCTCCATACATAAAATTGTATTAATGCCAGATTAAGAATTCAATGATGCGTTGCTCCTCTCTCTCACACACTCTCACACACTCTTCTATGCTCTCCTCTGGCCTGCTGCGCGCATCAGCTCCATTTTCTGCTCCTCCCTTAGCTCTGGTCTCCCTCCTTTCCCTGGCCTCTGCTGATTTCTATGGCCGATTACAAAATTGAAATTGCAGAGACCCCAGCTTCCGCCTTCCTTCCTTTCCCGCGTGCCACAGACAGCTCTCAGTTCCAGAGCTGCTGCTGCCGCTGCTCTGCTGCTGCTGATGATTGCATTGCTTATCTGTGGAGGAGCAGTGGATGAGTGGATGAATAGAGAGGCTCTGTTTTTAATTCATAAATGGCAGTGTGTCTGAAGTGCGGGGGCGTGGCTCACCTTGATTTATTGATTTCCCTGTTGAGTGGCCGAGGGATTGCGGTATTGCGGGAGGGAGTACTCGCAAGGGAATGAACTCCAGTCGATTGGATTATCTGTTGAGAGGTGGGGCGGGGGGTATGGATGGATGGATGTTGGCGTAGGTTCAGAGGCAGGCATTGCGGCTAGAATTATGCAAGTCTAAAGTAGAGTGAAACAGTGGTGTACAACCTATAAAAGGCCAGCCATTCCAAGCCATATTTCACTTGAAAAATCTTAAGTGAAACTTCCTTAATAGCACTTTTCCTTGGAGTTGTATTCATTCTTCTCATGTTTCCCTATGCTTGGGCTATTCTTCTATCCCCAACCTTAAGATTCGATGGCTGTTAACCTCTTAACGGTTTCTCTGACCCCCTCTTGCGCAAGCCTCTGGCTATTTGCTGCGACGTCTCGCATATTTTACTTACTATTCTTCGGCTGTTGTTTTCTGTGCTCTTTTCAAACCGCTGACACAGCACTCGTCATATGCTAAGCGCCCTTCGTAATCGTACCCCGTACCTCGTACTGCCCGTACCCTGTACTATGCACAATACACCCTTTACGTGCACCATGGCACTGTCAAAAGTTGAGACATGACAGGAACACATGAATGGGGAATAGGACGGCCACTGACGGCACAGGGGGATGGGGTGGAAAGAGAAGGTATAAAGGTATCTACAAAGAGGGGGAAAGGGAAAGGGAAACGGAGCCCCAACCGAAGGCTGTGCTGCATGGCACAATTTTTGAATGGTTTGCCTGTGCCGTCTGTCACATCCAAGAGTTTATAAATAACACAACGGAAAATACTATTCATCCACTACGACTACGACGGCGACTACTACTCTCTTGAGATGGGCCTAGATGCGGGAGCAGAGGAGACCCCAAATCCAAATGTGTTTTTATATGTATGTATCTGTGTTTGGCTATAAATTATGTGGACGCTGCCGCTGCTGCTTCTTCTGGTGCTCCACTTTATATCAAAATCAACAAAAAAGAGACATGACGTGGGGGCTGGGCTGTGACGGAAGGGATGGATGGGGGTGTCGAGTGTGCCGTTATGAGGAGTTCGAGGGGAGAGTGTGCTGAGGTCGACAAATATTTGATCACTATGTTTTCTGATGGTTAATCCCAAAAGGAAGGTATTATTTATCACAAATTAAAACTCTCAAATATTGACAATTTGTTGGGGGAGGGAATGTGGCGGAAACTCTGGTGTGGCGGATGTTGCAGTCCGCAGGGGCACACATATACATACATTAAAACCAAGAGAGAGAGAGCGCGCGCGAGAGAGGTACACACTGTCCGGTAAACAGCCGCATTTGCAGTATATGCAATTAGTACAAGGTGGAGGAACTTCCAGAGAGTGCTCTCTATTTGTTTATTGTTTTTGCAAGTTCAAACTTAGGGAATTCGCAAAAAAAAAGAACGAGAAAATAATGGGGGACCGAGCATAAGATACACCATGCTCTCTCTCTCTCTCCTTCTGGTCAAACCCCTATTATCCCTGATTAAAGCACAATTTTATGCCCGCAAATAGTTTGTTTACCTTTTTCTGTTTACATTTTGGTCCACCTCTAGCAGAGCGTTGCCACTTCACTGAAAATTGTTGAGAATAAGCTTTCAGATGACAGCGCTGCCACATCGCTGAAAATCTTTTCCAATTGGCTTTAGGCGAGCTTTCATTGTCCCCTCCGAAAGCTCTCCAAAAAGCTAAAAGTTCACCGAAAAGCTTTTACCGCTAGTACCTGCTAACCACCAACAGATGTCGCCAGTGCCAACTTATTTTCAAATAATTTTCATTGAGAAAAATGATTGCACGTTTTTGTTTGCTGAGGTTCTTCCTCGAAAGTTCGTTGGCCTCTCCCACTCCGCCGCAGCAGTTTCAACGACAGATGCGTGGGTTTTTGACATCCACTTGCCGACAATTTCGCAACATTTCTACGCCCCCAACCCCCTGCCCCGCTCCCCGATTGTCTGTCTGTCTGCTTTGTTGTCCGCATAGTTTTGTCCAAGTGTCGCATTGGCCACCCAAGAATGAGCAGCCCCCACTGTCCATCTATCTGTACTCTTCCCCCTCTGCTCCCCACTCCTCTCGTGGTCATCTGTCTGTTGTTGTCTGGTTTTTCGCTTGATTTCTTTTCAAGATTTCCCCGCACTGATGACGTCCATTGCGAAAATGAGCTCGAAAAATGTTTTCACGTCAAAACGCTGATGATGCCACATTTTCGTTAGAAAAAGACATTTTCTTTCGCCATTTAAAAGTAAAATTGATTTACCTTTCGCTGCCGTTGGCTCTGAACTTTTGTGCCACTAAAATTGTATTTTTATACCCTAATCGTATATTCCATAACCATTTCGCTCGCTGAAATCTCTGAAATTCTCTGAGGAAATTCGAAGAAACTATTTTCAGTTAATTTCCCATTTTATAATTAGATGTCTTTCGCACCCTTCCTCCGCCCCCCACCGACTATCACTAGCCCGAAATTTGTCTCGACTTTTGAGTGATGTATGCCCCTACCACCTACCCCCTACCACCTACCCCCTACCACCTACCCCCTACCACCTACCCCCTGCCCCCTACGCCATATCCCTGTGACAGCGAAGGAGAGAGAATATTTCTGGCCTTTCCCAACATTTGGTTTTTGTTGTGCTTTTGTGTGTTTTTGGGGGATTTTGCAATCTGGCAGCCTGACAAGTGGCGCGGCGGCCCTCGCACGAGCACTGGCAGGAGGGGATCGGGCGCCGCCTGGAGCACCCTGTGTGTGTGGTGCATGACAAACGGAACTTTGGGGGCTGGCTGCCACATGTCTGGCCCCAACAAGCAACGCAGCGGGCAATTTGCCAAAAGAGAGAAATGATCCCCGAATCCCCGATCTCTCTCTCTCTCTCTCTGTCTCTCTCTCTTTCTGTGGGATGCTGAAAACTTTTCTCCGCTTCGGATCGGATCTTTTCAGTTGATGTCGCGTTACGGTGGCGTTTCCATTGATAAGCGGGCCAGAATTTTCGTATTTCAATTATATTCGGAATCGCTTACAAAAAAACAACCGAATGCGAATCTCTGTAGTAAATCTCTCGTATCTATTCAAAGTGGAAAGAAACCCTGCAAAAACCCAAACAAATTTGTTGAACCCCGAACAAAAAGTTGAATAGAAAAGAGCCAAAAGAATCAAAACAAAAATTATACGAA
The DNA here is from genome assembly GCF_003286085.1 of Drosophila persimilis. NCBI lineage: Eukaryota > Metazoa > Arthropoda > Insecta > Diptera > Drosophilidae > Drosophila > Drosophila persimilis. The sequence goes on from NW_020825345.1 coordinate 1,313,935, forward strand.
AAAAAAAGGAAAAATATTCCATATAGTAACCATTCGCTTGGGGCGTGATTCTAGAATTCTAGAGGGTTTGTTCTCGCATTCTGCGAGGGGCACGTGAGGTGGCACACAGATTTTTCAGGGTCTAGTGATAACAGAAGCAGACCCATCCTCTCTATCCCGCCCCGCCCTCTGTTTGGGGGCTCTGGTGTCGGTGTCGGTGTCGTTTTCGGGTCTGGAAATGTCTTGAATGTTGCGGTGAGGTCTGGCTTTGTCTCTGGGGCTTTGGTGGGGCTTCGGAGGGGCTGTCATTCAGTTCTAATGTGATTGGCCCCACTGCAAGGTGTTGTTCTTTGGATTCATTCAGAATCATATACGGCCGGATTCTGTGATTGAAAGTGTGCAGGAATACTACAAGTGGTAGGTAGTCACTGGCGGCTCATTCCATAAGTGTATTTGAAGGTAAAGACAGAGAGAAAAGGAAGAGCACAAAATAAGTATAAAACAGACCAAAACGTAAAACAGAAAATAAAGTGTAAATAAATGGCTGAAAATTCGAAGAAAATATGTGAAAAGTAGAAGAAAATCTGATAAGAAATTAATAGGAAAATATAGAAAAAGGAAGGCAAAAAAAAGGACTAAACATAAAGAAATGAAGGGATTGAAGGACAAGAAGCGATAGGGCGGTAAACAGGGCAGAAGAGACAAAGTATAGATGAAAAGAGGTCCATCGACCGATGGCGAAAGATCGAGAAACATATGGATAGGAATCCAAAAGATCTATATACATTATTTGTCTTTGTTTGTTGTTGGATCTTGAAATATGGATTATGTCTTCATCTTCCACCCCAAAAGAATCTTTTCTCTTTGTTTGTTGTGCGGATCTTTGCGGATCTTGGATGCAGTTCAGCGAACTCCTTCGAGAACGAGTATTTTGTTGGAATTTTTTTGATTTTTTTTGTTGTGTGGCGACAAACACAAAACACACAAATGCGAGCGAGTCGCAGGAAAATATTTAAAAAATGCATTCCCATGTGTGGCAGAGTGGCAGAGTCTTGTTGTTGTTCTTGCGGCATGGCAACAGGCAGCATTGTCTAGAAGGAAAGAAAAAGAAACCATTAAAGAGATATTCTTCTAAGACATTTGTCTGACACTTTTAGATGGTTTCTCTTTTCCCCTCGTGCTTCTTACGCCCGCCCGCCCGATGCTTCTGCCTCTTTTCCACCCGAGTTTATTTTCAAATTTGAAATTGTATGCGACAAAAACAGACACAAAAGAAGAAGATACCACACACACACACACACCACACATACAGATGAAAAAATGTTTGGAATTGTCATGTGTTTGCAGTTTTTGGCTTTCAGCCTCCTTTCAGCCATTCCCTTTCCTCCCATTCCAGTGGCTGCCTCACATTCCTCGCCCGAACACTTGAGAGGTTGCAAGATACTCGCTTGTGTGTCTGTATCTGTATCTGCATCTGCATCTCTGCCATCGTTTTGTCCATTTGCATTCCATTGAGATGTTGTTTGTTTTCCTTTCCTTTTTGGCAATTAATTGAATGAATTTTCACTGGAAACTAATACCTGTATAGAGGATATCGTTTTTCGTTTTCGATTATTTGCCAAAGCCATAAATTATTGAATTTATTGAAGGAACAAAAGGAAATTCGATTGGCAGAAAGGTCTCAAAGGGATATACTATGACATGCAAGAGGATCTGCCACATTCCCATCTGCAAAATGATGATTTCCGATCTGAATGATATATTTCTTCCGTTATCTCAATAATTGTTGAATTTTTGTGACTTTTGCTTACACATTTTAAGGCTTTTTTGCCACGTAAGCTCTCTGTTGCAAGGCAGAGAGAGAGAGGGAGACTCCTGAGCAACAAATCATATCTCCATGGGCCACTCCTCCTCTGTGGGCGCAGAGAAGACTATCCTTTTGTCTCGTTGCTGCGTTGCTGCGTTGCTGTTTTCATTATGTGCACACGTGTATGGGCCTCTGCATTGTCAGGACTTTTTGGGGCATTTGAGAGTTGACCTAACGAACCGACAGGCGCACAAAAGGAAGGCCAGAGACCACCAAACCCAAGGAGCGGACGCGGAGGCAGAGGCAAGCGACTTTTGCCAAATCTGCTGCCACATGCTTGCCATCTTTGCCTGTGTCTTGCCCCTTGCATCTCTTCGCTCTCGTTTTACCCGTTTTTCCCCTCTTTTGGCCTCTGATTTTGGCACATTTTGACAACAACTTCCGTTTTGATACCCTCGAACAGGCAACCGAGTGGCGGAGGCATCGCCGAGACCATCAAGCACATATCTTTATCGTTTTCCTCCGATTTCTGGACGGAATATTCTGATAATCCAAGCAGAATTTTCCAAGTGATGATCAAAATCTGATGACTGTACCATATAGGAGGGTACCATAAACAGAATAATGGAAATTATCTACCGATGGGGCAAAAGGGTATCAAAAGCCTCGGTTCTAAGAGATGGATCTCGCCTTTGGATTGTCTTGACATTTGGGGGGTTGCTACTCCCTCTTTTTGTTGCACTTTTATCCCTCTATCTTTTGTCTAATTTGGCGCTCTCTTTGTTGTGGTTTCCTCAGCAATTATTAAAGCATTTTCATGTGCAAATTCGGGTGGTTGGGGGTGGGGGTTGGGTGTCTTTGTTGCTTAGAAGAGTCCTATTAAATGCATCTATTCTGGTTTTCTTCTTTCCCTTTTCCCCATCCCTATGGCTGTCCCTCCCTATGGTGCCCTCTCTCTTGTCCAATTTGCTCTCCTTTTTCTCCATTTCTCTGCCATGAAGCCCGTGCGAATCGTTCGATGCATACTCGATGCCCCTTTTCCTTCCTTCAACTACTCTCCGAATTTATTTTATTTATAAATCATTGATTTATTTCAAACTTTTACGCAAATTTGTCTTCTCTCTCACTCCCCTTCTCTGGCTCTCTCTCTCTCTCTCTTTCCCTCTCTCGTTCTCGTTTGATTTGCCATTTCTTACTTCTCTCTTTAATTGTCTTTTGTTCGGTTTGTTTTTTTTTTATTCCTTTTTTCTGTTTCTGTTTTTTTTTTTCTTGCACCGAGAATGTATTTTTGGCCGAGTTTTTCATTAATTTTCGCATCTCATTATACGAAAACACACACGGAGAAAACGGGGGAAAACTTGAACGCCAAATGGGAGGAAATTCGGGGAAAAGTTACGAACAAATGTGTGATGTGTATGTTTCCCCCCTCCCCCCCTTTCCAACCCATCGTCGATTTTTCATCGATTTCAATTGCGTTTTGTTTATGGCGGCGCTGTCTCTGTCGATCTCTTTAGCCTCTCTTTCTGTCTGATTCCCTCTCTCCCCCTCTCTCTCTCTCTTTTGATTACCTCAACGAATGGCCTTCGGTTTTGGCTTGAATTTTCTTCCAAGTTTATTTACTTGAACCGAAAACAGAACATTACACATACGCCGCATTGGCCTTGGCCAGAAATGAGGCGCTCTTTCTCCCCGCTTGCTGTCTGTCTCTGTCTCCGTCTCTCCCACTCTTTCATCATTAAGTATTCATTGCTACTCTTAATTAAAAGCGCACGCATCTCTAATTGGCATTAAGTATACGCCAGGGTGCAGTGCTGCACTTGACCAGGCCAACAGGCAGCAGCAGACGGCGGCAGGGAGGAAGGACTCTTGTAGGAAGGCCAAATCCCGTAGAGAGTGGGGCAGAGACTGGATCCCGCTGTAGTCGATTCCCCCACAACAGTTTTCCGGCGAGATATTATGGAATTTTTCCTTCTAGAAGGTGCAACAGATGCAACAGACACCCAGAGGTCGTGCACTGCTGCTTCTACACCTTTTGTATGGTCCCCTGGGGAGCCCTTTATACCTCGAGAGCCATGCGGCGCTTTCGACGCCATGTCGCAAGATCTTTTCGAGCCTTTTCTTCCGGCTTCGGACTCTTCCCGAGGCTATTCGATGGAACTGGGCGGAGAGGGGGACTCCTCTTTCTTTATTGGGTTTCCCCAACGAATAATGGTTACTATATCTTTAAAGATCATTCAAATAATGTGCATACTATCCCCGAACAAGTGCTGACAATATGTGCAATCGAAAACAATAGAAAAACGAGTGCAGTCAAGTGAAGTGAAGTGAAAGCCAAAAGGAAAATGTGCCTCAGTTTGCGGAAACTTTGTCAGGCCTGTCGAGGTTAGTAGGGGACTGGCAATCGTTATGGAATGTATAAACCCATAAATAAACCCCATAAATAAACCCATAAAAACGATTAAAAACTGTTTAAAGAAATGCCAAAACTTCTTTCATTCTTGAAAACGAAAAGCAGATGACCCCCCTCCCCTAGTATCCAGCCAGAGATCCCACAGATACTATATAGAATCTATATTTATGCCACTGCGTTGACAGCTTTAACGTTTCTCGACCACAAAGCAAACAAAAGTCGAAAGTCGAAAGACGAAAATAGGAACAGAACAGAACAGAAATCCCAGGGAGATAGAGATTTGCCAGAGAGAGATAGAAGTAATGGGAGAGTATCTTCTGATCCATTAAAAATATTCCATATATTAGTTGTTTGTGTATAAATAAATAAATTAGGAGAATGCATGCAAGTGGAGGGAAATGGGGGAAAGACAATTAATTAAACAATTCATTGAAAGTGTCAAAGCATCAGTCCATGAATCATCCTCCCGATAGCGAGAGAACTATCCTATCCCGAATCTTGCCTATAACTGTTCCGCGAAAGCTTTCCCTGGGGAACTATCCCTAGAAACATCCTCCAAATGTATCTTAGAGCCCTCCTAGAAATATCCACACAAAAGTATTCCGCATAAAATTATGCCCATGAAATAATCCTACAAATATTCTGTGAAATATCTCCCGGGATGTGTGACTATTCCTGGAAATATGTATCTCTAGAGCTCAGCAGAAATATACTGAAACTACACTATCAATATCCCGAGAACTATCCTCCGAAATCCCTGGAAATATCCCCAGAAAAATGCCCTGAGATATCTGCCAAAGGAGAACCAAGCCTAGACCGACCTTTCCATCCATTCGTTTGTTTGTTTCACTTGTTTTTGGGCGTCATTTGGGAGCCTTGTGTTCAGAAATTCAAAATTTCAGTAAATAGAAATCACACACAAATATTCGGAAATACCGATCTCAAGGTAGTGCCTTGAATAATGTGGCTCCCAAGAAGATGCAATCGCCGTTTGGTCTACCCTCCAGTGGACGACGACAGGTACACGCCAGATCGACAGCCCAAGCCCAGGGACTCCAGCCAGAAGAAGGGGGTACCAGAAGGGGGGAAGCACCAGAAACTGAAATACCAGTTCCAGGCCCTGCCTGAAGCATTCCACAATTCTCCGATCTGTCCACCACCGAGCCATGGGGGGCAACAGTCGAGGCGCTACAGCATCCCCTCTCAAGTGAGCCGCCCGCCGCGCTTCAACACAGGAGGATATGGGGCGTTTGAGGATTTCGGAGCTGCCTGCCAAGCGCCTCCTCCGGCTTCTCCTTCTGCCCTGATGGCTTATCCAACAGCTTCCAAGGTGCCAGTATCCTTCAATAAACTTCTGTACCTTGATGGTCGCATTTGGGATAACGGATCAGGCCGGGAGCAAGGGTTCAATAGATCGCTCCTGATCGAACGGAAGGGAACCAGACGAGGCACACAGACGAGAACAGTGGCCTTCGAGGAGGAGTGCGACTGCTAGGACACCGATGCAACTCTGCAGCCGAATCTCCGTCGGGAAATAAATTGCGTCACGAGCTTCGCGGCGAATCATCCGAGGGAGTCAACGGCTATTTGGAGAGAGAAGGTGTGGCAGTGCCACACAGAGGAAGACAAGACACAAATTCCCGGAGGGAATAGCACTGCGCAGCGACAGTATCTGTTCTTCAATATGCCAGAGGATTCGATCAAATTGCTGTTCACTTGAGAGAGAAAGAACGAGAATTTACGAGCCTACAATTTCTAGAGCTCAGCCGATTTAAAATTAATTTAAATTAATAAAAGTTTTACTATATTCCCGCGAAAAAGAATAGGCAAAATGATTCATGGTGGCGGGATGACTCACATGACATGTAATTTGTTCTGTGGATATTTGCATTCCCAAGAACAACACAAAGAAATACAAGTTTTGCGGTTTGATAAGAGAGGGCGTGACGCCTGGTTTAATTATACCCGATACTCAAAATGAGTGTATTAGATTTGTGGTGAAAGTGGATGTGTGTAACGTCCAGAAGGAAGCGTTTCCGACCCCATAAAGTATATATATTCTTGATCAGCATCAATAGCCGAGTCGATTGAGCCATGTCTGTTCGTCTGTTCGTCCGTCTCTCCATCCCTATGAGCGCTTAGTGCTCAGAGACTATAAGAGCTAGAGGAACGATATTTTGTAACCAGATTTCTGTGATACGTCACTGTTACAAGCACCCGACGACACGTTCTGACTGACTTTCTGTCTCTCTCGCACGCACTCTTTGTCGGTCAATGTTAGCGCCGTCTGCCGGACGAGAGCCGTACTGACTAAGTATGGGGTATAAATGTAGAGCTGCGGTCGCAGCAGCCACTCACAACTTTCCCCCTTCTTTTTTTTTTTGTTTGTTATGTTGGTGCATCTTTTGTATGAACGTCTGTGAAGTTTTATTTCAATCTGTCAATTCATTCCTTTTTTTTTTTAGTTATTTCCTATCGACGTGTCATAGACATTTTTTACTATGTAAAAAATCAAGTATCGTGCAGCGATTGATTATTTTTTTGCAAGGTTTAAAAGCAAAGGAAATTCATGACCGAATATTAAAAGTCTATAAGGACTCTTCGCCTTCAATAAATTGAATTTAATTTAATTCAATTAATCAAAACGTGGTCGTAGGAGCCTTAAAGACGATCCACATCAAGGACGTCCAAAATCAGCAAGAACACCAGGGTTTATAGAAAAGACATAGGATATCGTCTAGGAAAATCGTCGAGTGACTGAAAGAGATCTTGTAGAAGCCCTAGGCATCCCTTTGGGCAGTGTAAGAAATATTTTGACTGAAAAAAGATTTCAGAAAGCAAAATATGTGCAACATTTAGAGCCTTTTCAGGAGGATAAAGTGGATTTTGTGCGTCGATTCATCAATATGAATGAGACTTGGGTTTATCACCTTGATTCTGAATGAAAACAAGAGGCTAAAGAGTGTGAACATGGTTCTTCGGCTCCTAAACTAGTTAGTGTCCGGAAATCGGCCAAGAAAAGCCCTGCTAAATGCCTGTCTTCTCGTGTTCTTCTGTCCCTTTTCCCCATCCCTATGGCTGTCCCTCCCTATGGTGCCCTCTCTCTTCTCCAATTTACTCTCCTTTGCTCCATTTCTCTGCCACGAAGCCCGTGCCAATCGTTCGATGTATACTCGATGCCCCTTTTCCTTCCTTCAACTACTACCCGAATTTCCCGTGCACTCTTTCCGATTTATTTTATTTATATATCATTGATTTATTTCAAACTTTTACGCAAATTTGTCTTTCTCTCTCTCTCCCCTTCTCTGGCTCTCTCTCTCTCCCTCTTTCGTTCTCTTTTTCGTTTGATTTGCCATTTGTTACTTCTCTCTTTAATTGTCTTTTGTTCGGTTTGTTTTTTTTTATTCCTTTTTTTCTGTTTCTGTTTTTTTTTTTTCTTGCACCGAGAATGTATTTTTGGCCGAGTTTTTCATTAATTTTCGCATCTCATTATACGAAAACACACACGGAGAAAACGGGGGAAAACTTGAACGCCAAATGGAAGGAAATTCGGGGAAAAGTTACGAACAAATGTGTGATGTGTATGTTTCCCCCCCCTTTCCAACCCATCGTCGATTTTTCATCGATTTCAATTGCGTTTTGTTTATGGCGGCGCTGTCTCTGGCGATCTCTTTAGCCTCTCTTCCGCTCTCTCTCTTTCTGTCTGTGATTCCCTCCCTCCCCCTCCCTCTCTCTCTTTTTGATTACCTCAACGAATGGCCTTCGGTTTTGGCTTGAATTTTCATCCAAGTTTATTTACTTGAACCGAAAACAGAACATTACACATACGCCGCATTGGCCTTGGCCAGAAATGAGGCGCTCTCTTCTTTCTCCCCGCTTGCTGTCTGTCTCTGTCTCCGTCTCCGTCTCTCCCACACTCCCACCATTAAGTATTCATTGCTACTCTTAATTAAAAGCGCACGCATCTCTAATTGGCATTAAGTATACGCCAGGGTGCAGTGCTGCACTTGACCAGGCCAACAGGCAGCAGCAGACGGCGGCAGGGAGGAAGCGACTCTTGTGGGAAGGCCAAATCCCGTAGAGAGTGGGGCAGAGACTGGATCCCGCTGTAGTCGATTCCCGCACAACAGTTTTCCGGCTAGATATTATGGAATTTTCCTTCTAGAAGGTGCAACAGATGCAACAGACACCCAGAGGTCGTGCACTGCTGCTTGTACACCTTTTGTATGGTCCCCTGGGGAGCCCTTTATACCTCGAGAGCCATGCGGCGCTTTCGACGCCATGTCGCAAGATCTTTTCGAGCCTCTTCCTCCGGCCTCGGATTCTTCGGCGGCGATTCGATGGAACTGGGCGGAGAGGGGGACTCCTCTTACTTTATTGGGTTGCCCCAACGAATAATGGTTACTATATCTTTAAAGATCATTCAAATAATGTGCATACTATCCCCGAACAAGTGCTGACAATATGTGCAATCGAAAACAATAGAAAAACGAGTGCAGTCAAGTGAAGTGAAGTGAAAGCCAAAAGGAAAATGTGCCTCAGTTTGCGGAAACTTTGTCAGGCCTGTCGAGGTTAGTAGGGGACTGGCAATCGGAACGGAATGTATAAACCCATAAAAACGATTAAAAACTGTTTAAAGAAATGCCAAAACTTCTTTCATTCTTGAAAACGAAAAGGAGAAGATCCTCCAAATCCTCCAAATCCTCCAAATCCTCCTCCTCCTCCTCCTCCCCTAGTATCCAGCTAGAGATCCCACAGATACTATATAGAATCTATATTTATGCCACTGCGTTGACAGCTTTAACGTTTCTCGACCACAAAGCAAACAAAAGTCGAAAGTCGAAAGACGAAAATAGGAACAGAACAGAACAGAAATCCCAGGGAGATAGAGATTTGCCAGAGAGAGATAGAAGTAATGGGAGAGTATCTTCTGATCCATTAAAAATATTCCATATATTAGTTGTTTGTGTATAAATAAATAAATTAGGAGAAGGCATGCAAGTGGAGGAAATGGGGGAAAGACAATTTATTAAACAATCCATTGAAAGTGTCAAAACATCAGCCTCTGTCAACAAGAATAGGCAGAATGAAATATAGGGGCCGGGTGGGGCTTACTCGGGCCGATCAGCAATGTCCAGTCATGCACATGACATGTAATTTGTTCTTTGAATATTTGGGCATTCTCTTTTGAAGCACTCGCCTGTGCGTCTCGAGTCGCACATAAGTCATTAAGGGCTTCGTCATGCGCACGACATGTACATGGTTTTTGTTTTTGTATTCTTTCGCATTCCTTTTGAAGCATTCGCTTGGGGGGTGGGCCGATGGTAGAAGTGGGCGGCAAGTGGAACGCGTTTAAGCTTGAAAGAGACATCTTCTGACGGACATTCTTTCTGTTTTCTTTTCGCAGGTCGCAAATCTGTGGATGAATCAACGGCCGCCTCGCAGCAGCAGCAGCAACATTCCAGCAACATTGGCAGCAGCTCCTCTTCACCCCAGCGTGTGGCCAACAAACGGAGCAGCATCATCCTTCAAATGCCAGCCGCTGGTCTCGGACAACGTCCCCCCAGCATCATCTCGACGGCCAGCAACCAGGATGAGGGGGAACTGAAGGCCAAGGGACTCCAGGGCGAGTCGCTCGAAGAGCAGCAGCAGCACCACAGCCTGCACTACGTGGATGTGGGCTATCGCCTCAATCCCGATGGCAGCGAGACCCGGGAGGTCTACGGATCCGAGACAGAGCTCTACGACACGGCCAAGGTCACGGATATGCAACGGAAGTTCCATGGAGCCAATGGGTTTGCCCAGGAGACGAGCACTGTCTATGCGATCATCAAGACCGACCTCCAGGAGGGGACGCCGGCGGCGCCACCGCGCGGCCTGCTGCAGTCTCCATCTGCGGATGGATCTCCATTGCATCGCGTGGCGTACAACTCGCCGCCGGTGGGCGTGGTGTCGCCCATCAGGCGGAGGAATAACCAGGAGCACAGCGGTGGCGGAGGCAGTGCCAAATCCACGCCTCCCATTTCCCCCGCTCGCACAGCATTGGTCAAGGGGATAGCCCCCATAGCCTCCATCGATGCGCACGACGAGGAGGAGGAGCTGGACCTCGACGACGACGACGAGGAGGAGGAGGACGAGCACCTGACCGTCGAGTATGTGGAGGTGCGGGAGATGCACAAACAGCAGCAGCAGCAGCAGGAGGAGGAGGAGGCACCCGTTCTGCCCGAGCGACGGGCCCCCACCCAGGGTGGTGGTGGCATTTCCCTGGAGATGCAGGAGGACCTCGAGTACGCGGACACCAGTGCCGGCGAGGATGAGGAGGATATACTCAATCATTTGGGAATGATTCCGGGCAACGATAGCCTCGACAGCGTCGAACTGATGGACGATGTGGTCGACGAGGTGATCAAAGTGCACGTCAATCACAGCGTGGCCACAGCCATTCCTCCCTCTCTGATGGGGGGTTCTTCTGCAGCTCCTGCAGCTCCTGCAGCTCCTGCTGCTGCTTCTTCTGTGGCTCCAGTGGCTGCTGCTGCAGCCATTCCACGAGAGGATAGCCTACCCGATGACATGACCGCCGCCGAGGCCGAACGATTGTTGAGCTCAAGGTGAGTCCCGGCTTCCCCTTTCCTTCTGCTTTGTGTATGTGTTTGCTGTAGTTAAATCTAAGGCATGACTATCCTTAAGCACGAAACCTTTTTTATGTCTGTTGGCTCCTAAGATTGGATTGCTTTTCTTTTAGTTAGATCTTAAGCATGCTCTATATTTGTTTATGTATTACTTTGCGTATCATTATCCATTATCCACAGTACAATTTAAGAGCGTATCCGCATCCCACCTTTCCCATGAACCCCTCGTGAACTGCAAATATTAGCTCGTTCGCCTTCCACCCTTTGGGGACCACAGCCCATAGACATCTCCATCTCCGCTCTATTCATCAGCACAGCTTTGCCACCTTTCAACAGCATGCAACATGCAGCATGCAGCATGCCTCACTTTTGTTGTAATTGTAAGCTAATCTGTCGCTTGTCAGGAGGATGCCAAAGAGCAGCCCCCGGAAGTTGGACCCGACTCAAAGGAAAATCCAGAGAGAGAGAGAGAGGGGGAGGGAAAGGGGTGGCGCTTTAAGCTGCTGCCAAAAACCGACTCAAACTTTCCTCAATTGCTTGTTGCAACTTGTGTGCCGCACTGGAACAATGAACAATGAATCCCTGCCCTGGAGGTGCCCCTTTTGCTATGATTACACGCCGTACATCAATTTGTTTAATGACGTGTTGTGTGGCAATGCCCCCCCTGCCACCTTTGGCTGCACTCTCGTGTTCTCCTCGGACTGGCTGCCCTCTCTTACACCTGGTTTTGGGTCTCTTTGCCACCTTTGAACCCCTATCTATCCCATGTACTATCTCCATATCCCATATCCCATATCCCAGATCCCAGGTGCCGATGCAGTTGCAGTTGCAGGTGTCTACTCCTGCTGCTGGTTCAAAGGGTCACAAGGTGGGGCATAAGGGGGGGATTTGGGCACTGCTTAAAGTCGATTTATGCTTCGGTTTGTGCAGAGAGGAGCCTGGATGCGTGGCTGTTGCCAGCAAAATTGACTTGCCATTGATTTATTGTGTGGCCAAACTGCAAACCCCGCAACCCCTCACCCCCCCATACCCCAAAAACCCCCTTCTGGCACTCTTTTGCCATGCATTGAAATGCAATTTTCAAGCGATTTTCCTCCTGCTTCGACTTTTCTCTGGAACTCTCGCCCCCCCTCCCCCCTGTGAAACCCTTCCCTTTTTCTCCCTGGAACTACTTATTTCGCTTTTCGTTATATATATTTCACATTTCAACTCATTTTCCCTCGTCTTTTTTTCTTCTATTCGGCGGGCAATTTATCATGAACATATTACCTGGGAATTACCTTCCCCCGTGTGCCCCCTCGTGCCCCCTCGTGCCGTTTCTGGCTTTCTGCGAGGCATTTTTCCAACCGTTTCGCACGCAAATAACCAATTTCGTTTCAGACGCGGAAAAGAACGCGGGCCATGGATTTTCCTTTGGCTCCAATACAAGCACACACACTCGTACATATATGCAGGTGTGTATGTGTGTGTTTCGTACGTCAATTAGCGAAAGCATTTTGGCATTTGTTTGGCTTTTTATTTATGATAGTTTTCCGTTGTGGTGGGAAAAATCAGCGTCGTAATGGGGCTCCGATTCGACCAGAATAACTGTCACTTTATGCCACTCGAAAGAGGGGGGAATCCCGGCTCGAACAGTGGCTAAAACGGGGGAAATCCTGCATCTTTTAAGGGGAGTAAACCCAAAACCGCTGCCTCAAATCAGGAAAAACTCTGCATTTCCAAAATAGAAAAACCACCAAAAAAAAAACTCGACTTTCGAAAGTCTAAAAAAAAGCCACACCGCACTCCTCTCTCGCTTTTCACTCACTTCCCAAAGCACTTTTCACTCTTTTGGCCTCACTTTTCACTCATTTCCCAAGGCACTTTTCACTCATTCCTGCGCTCTCTTGCGCTCTGCTCTCTCTCGCTCTCTCTCTCTCTGTGTGTGTGTTTTGCTGAGTGCCTCCTGTCTGAGTGCGTGCTCGTGCCCCGTGTGCAGTGCAGTCGCGTCCTGCCCCAACATTCTGTTGCAATCACGCGACTCGAATCACATGCTCGTTGCCCGTTCAGCCTGTCGCATGGCTCAAACCGTAAACAGAAAAACAGAAAAACAGAAAACCAGACGAGCAGCGATACAAAAGGAAACAACGAAAGGAAAAGCTACTTTTCCGTCGCAGAAAGTGCGCGCCAAACGCCGAAGCGAAAATCCATTTACGAAAATAATGTGCGAGGAAACGCGAGAGGGAAATCTGTCTTGCGGCATCGGAACATCGTTTTAATTAACATTTTCATCGTGCCGAGGCGGAAAAAACTCAGTTTTTGCACGGAAATAAGTTTTAATTAAAATCAAGGAGAATCAGAAGGAGACAGAGACGGAGAAGGAGGAGGAGGAGACGGACACGGAGCAAGTCCCTGCGTGGTGACAAGTGCCAGGGATTCTCCAGAGGAGACAAGTGCCGCACCATCATTGCTCATATTGCCCCATTCTGTGTGGCATTTCTTTTGGTAGGTGCAAAAGTAAAAATATTATTATCAATATTTAATGTCCGGGCCCAGTCGTTGGCAATTTTCCTTCATTTCCATTGGGGGGGTGGCACGGGGGGGCGGGTGTGTGCTGATGACATTTCTCGTTTGCACATTTCCTTGCGAAAGGTTGTGGTTTTTCCTTTTTCCCCACACACTTCATTCTGCAGTTGGAGATGTGCAAATGTGGAGTCCTGTTCCTTGGGCTCTTGTTGGCTTTTAATTAGACAACTGTCTCCTCGGTATCGCATCGTTCCGTTTCGTATCGTATCGTATCGGTGGCTGGCAATGGCACACACGAGCCTCGTTAGTGGCCATGTCCTGTGGTCTCGTGTCCTTTGGTATATTAATGGATTTTGAGGATCTCCGCCTCCCGCCTCCCACTCTTCGATGCTGGGATGCTCGGATGATGATTTGTTTGCTTCGGATTGTGAGATTGCGAAATGCCTCCTTGCTCTTTTGTGGTTTTCGGTACTGGAGGGATATTGCATTGCATTTTGTGGCATGTTTGCGGCTGCAGCAGGGCCAGCAGGGCCAGCAGGATATTCCAATTACGATTAGAGGTTAATCGCAATTAATTGGATTGCAATTCTGTCTCTCTTTCTCCTTCCAACTGTACTCCACTCTGCCCCCACGCCGTTTCCTCATTATTTTAACGAGTTTTTCTTTGCTTTGGCTTTCCATTTACTCATTTACTTTCGTAGTTTATTCAAATTACATTTCCGTCGTCTGGTAATTTGAAGCGCAAATCGGTAGAAGAAAACAAACAACAACCAACAGACAGAATCTCAACCACTCTGCCACCCCAGCACCCTCTCCAGGACCCTCTCTCTCTCTCTCTCTCTCCTGCCTTCATTATGGTCGGTGGCAGACATGGCAGACCGAAAAGCTTCAACGGGTCGGCGACAAGTGCTAATCGCTCATTTGGCATTCAATATGCTGACACCCCGACTGCCCCACTTTCTTGCCCTCTCTCTCCCCGCTACCCACTCCCCACTCCCCACTCTGTCATCACTTTTTTTGGTATGGCTTTTTTTAGAGGCTAAGAGAAGTGCAATGCATTTCAGTCAAGTTTGCTTTTAGTCTTCGTTGCGCTTTTAAGCTTATTTAAATTGCGGCGACGACTTTGGTGGCGCTACACAGAGGGGCAGGAGGAGGAGGAGAAGACTCTGCAGAAGGGGGGTGGGGGGAGTGTAAAAAGAAAGTGCATTGGGGAAGTGGTTTCTGTGCTTAGTTTAATTGTACATCCACTCTGACGGCTCTCTGACTATTTCTGTGTCTTTTACCTGTGCAAAAGTCGAATTTCCAGCAGAAAATGAGCTAATTCGAGTTCATGAGAGTCAGGGGTAGACAAAGAATACGGGAACAAGGAAACGGACACAAAAGGACACAAGACAGATGATGAGAGAGAGGAAGAGCATATCAAAGTTTTATGCGATTCGAGTTCTATTAGAGAAAATGAACATGCAACCATCATAATGAGCTCTTTGGATACTACAAAGGATACTTTTATACACACCGTAATGCATCCGTGATGCTGACTGAAGGATAGATAGATACATTTGAAAGAAGATGGACGTATGGATTGAGGGAGTCCCAGGGATGTACAAAGCTAGGTAGATGCAATATAGTATATAGATACAATACCAGATAAGATAAGCAATCAGTTAGGGGAGCTACATCGATCTTGAAGAGCTACAGATCTTTGGGAGAACATCCGAAACGTGAAGAAAATTGAATGAAGAAAAGCATACTGGGGAATAGATATGGATGGATCATAAGGGGCTCATAAATAGACAGATCATGGATAGAGAGATCATGGCATGTAGATGGAAAATCCTGGATACGCTAGAACTCCTTTTCGAGCGGCCTGGATGGAAGTGCAGAATCATTTTAATAAGTAGAACCCCCCCTTCTGTCACTCCCTGCCTTCAAAGGCAGAACGCATACAAAATTTATGACCCCTTCCCTGCGCTCCCCTCCCAAAAAGGGGGCACAAATTTCCATGATTATTGCTTGTAGTTGCCTTGCCTTGCCCTGCCCTGCCCCATAATTCACATAATTTGAGGGGTTCAAATGCGATTTAATCACGCGGTGGCCCTTTCGAGTGGTTCTTTTTTTGGCATACGGAAAATGGGAACTGAATAGTAATTTGCCTGCCTGCCCCCCGCCTGCCTGCCTGCCAATGGGAGAAAAGTGCAAGTCCTGTGTTGACTAATTGAAAAACTTGCACTCCAACAGCAGACACTGGGGCGAGTCGGAGGAGTCGAAGGAGTCGCAGGGGTCGGAGGAGTCGAAAAGGGTGGTTACGTTACGCCTCTGGGGGCCTCTGCTTTCACTTGAGTTGAACTGGAAATGCAAATTGAAATTCATTTGCAGGACAAAAGAAAGACTGCAAAAGGCAGGCAGGCAGCAGGCGGGGGGGCGGGGAAATCACACACATAGCAAGTGGCAATTGCCTAACACTCTCTCCCGTCCCCCCTCTCTCCCTCTCTCTCTCTCTCTCTCTCTCTTTCTGTCTTTGAATTGCGGGCTAGAATTTGCATAAATTGCAGCAGCAGCAGCAGGACACAGGATGATGTCCTTGTTGTCCTTGGCCAAAAGTCGCCACCCAAAAGGAGACTGCGAGAATGTCCAAGAAATGGTGGAGGCGAGCCCTCATTTATCTTTCAGGCCCCCAAATGTTTCGGGGCTCAACAGGAGCCGAAAGACGGGGTTTTTTTTTTCCTTTTTAGTTTTGGCCGCCTGCCAGCTGTCCCCAAAACGTTTGTCCTTGACACGAGGCTTGGTCTCCCATTTGAATGCGTTGCACCAGAGTGTGGCAAGAGGCAAGAGCCGCTGCCGCCTGACGTTTTCTGGCCAATTTGCGGGTCAATTGTGGGACAGTTTGTTCGGCATTTGGCCTCTGTAATTGCCCAGCGTAACTCTCTCTCTCTCTCTCTATCTCCCTCTCCCTCCCGCTTTCTTTCAACTAGAAGGACTTTCAGTGGGTCCTGAAAAGAGGCAACGCGCTCTTTTGTCTGAAAGGCGCGCGGAGCAGGGGCGGTGGCAGGGGGCGGGGGCAGGGACCAGTGCCAGTTCCAGTTCCAGTGATTGGAGGATTAACTTTCTTTAGCCGCGAGTGCGAGTCCGACTGCTGCAGCTGACTTTTGCCCTATTTTTTGTTGGTTTTTTTTTTGTTTTTTGGATGACTCTTGCCGCTGGACATTTTCCCAGTTAACTTGGCCTTTTTCCGCTGCCGCCTTTCCCCCTTGAAACGTGGCCCTTCTGTTCTGAACTGTTCTTTTTTTTTTGGCAGCCCTGCCATTTTGAAACATATTTTTCTATTCACACTTTCTCAATATTTGTTTGGTTTTTGGGCGGCTTTAACTTTTTCTTCTATTTTCTCGACTATTTTCATTAGATTTTCCTTCCATTTTCATTACGTCTTTATTTTATTATGGGTTATTTTAGTTTATTTTCCGTGCGATTTTCGGTGCATTTTTGTTGGGATTTTCGGTTGGTTTTGAGCTGAACTTTTGCCTTTGACTGCATTTAAAAATAAAAAGTTTTTAGCGCGAATAATTCTTCTTTTGCTTTTACGAGTATTTGGTGTGGGTGGGGTCAGAGGTTGGTTGGCCGGGGGGTCGGGGGGTGGCGTTGTAATCTTATTTGTGTGCTTGGCTTATCGCACGCCCTGTCCTGCCACGCCACGCCAAGCGCCGCCCCCTTTCTCGTACTGTTTCTGCTCTTGGCCCTCTCAGTGGCAACAAAAAATGGCAACAAATGGGGGCGGAAGTGCGCTGCAAGTGCAACCAGCAAAACTTTTTGATGGCAACTTTGGAAATGGAGCACGAATGACGCTTTGGCCCATTTGTTGGTATTTATTTCAATAGTTCTTGAGATACACTAACGGCTCGAAATGTGTGCCAACATGCAGGGGCCATTCGATGGGGCATGCCCCGCCGAAGAGCGGATCTCTCGCGCAGAGTATTTCCCCCATCGGTTTGCTCGGGGAGCATAGAGTAGGGCCCCATTCCCCATTCCCCATTCCCCATTCCCCACTCCTTCTCCCCGCCCATTACTTGCATTCAGCGATTCTTTCAACGCGCTTCGGGGTCCACTAATGCAGCCGTGTGCGGCAGCAAATGGGGCACACCCACACACACACACAGTACACCTTTAGCACATCGTTGTTGACGATGATGTTGGGGCTTTCTGTTTACGCAATTCGAAGGCATGGGGCATGCAGCGCGCATAAGTTTCAGTTTGTGAGGCAAATACTTGAATTTATAGTTGCATAGAAGTTTTTGCTAATTCAAAAGATAAAGATGAAAGTGGGATACAAGATAAAGACACAACGTGTGGGGTGGGATAAAGATAAAAGCAAATACAATGGCAGGGCAGGGCAGGGGCAGGACAGTGTGGCAGGGCAGTGTGGCAGCATCTATCTATGTATGTGTATCCATCTGTCTGTTACCTGCCGCCTGCTGTGCGAGAAAGTACTGGCAACGTCGTCACACGTTGATTGCCTGGCAAATGGGGAAATGGGATGAAATGCGAAATGGATTCTCTACGCCACGCCACGCCACGCCATGCCACTCCTTTTCCGCAAATTCTCTCTGTGCCGTGCATGGACAAGTTTTTGCATTTTAGTTGCAAGTTATGGAAGTTCCCTGCTCCTCCAGGGGGTGGTCATTGTTGGCCCCGAAATTGTATTTAAAACTGTTTTCCCGAAAGAGTTCTGAACGGGTTTCGAGTGGGCTTTGAGTGGGCTTCTCCAAAGATGGAGAGATGGAAATGGGGCGCACTCCTTTATGAGGAACTAGAATGAGTTTGCCCCCCCGGTTACGCCCACTTTTGTTGTTATCCCATTGCTCGGGCATTTAATTACCCCAATTTCGTATCATAATCTCTGCTAGCTTTTTTCTACGGGAAGCTGCTGGAGGAGATGATTGTTTGGAAAAGAGTTTATCATCGGTTGACGGGTGTGTGCTGTGTGCCGCATCCATCAGGGTACCTCCTCTGGGCCTCCCCTCCCCCCCCCCAGTGTTGTGTCACTTGAATCGAATGAGTTTTCAATTGAACATTGCTCACACGCAATGCTGAACCGCTCCCTCATCTTCCGTTCCGCTCCGTTCCGTCCCGTCCCCGAATGACATTGTTGTTTCCATTTTCTTGTTCAGATGCGGGCCACACGCATCTCCCACGCACAGGCACTGGCACTGGCACTGGCACTGGCACTGGCACGAGCAGATGCACCCATTCCCATTCCCATTCCCAATCCCATTCCCTGAAATATAATTTTGTTGCCAAGTTGTCATTTTGTAACATTGTCAATGCTGGCCATCCCGCCACCCCTTCCTCCCTCAAACCCTACATCTTTCTCCTACTGTCCTTTGTCCTCTGTCCTCTGTCGTTTGTGATTTTTGATACCCTAGCTTTACAATGAGCATCAATAGTGGAGAGTTTGTTCCTGGATACGGAAACCCAATTAGCGATGAGTGCATTTTGTTTTTGTTTCCGTACTCCTTTACTCTTTTCTTGTGCCCTGTCGATCCCACAATTTAATGGCTTGGCAGACCTTTGGCAAAACCAATAAATACCGAAATTAATACCAAATTCTGATTTGCGATTTCTTGTAGACTCCACAGCTTTGTAGCTAGGGTAGAAATAGTTGGTAGACTTGTAGCTAATGTTCATATCCACCCAAATACCAAAATTCATCATAGTCCATGAGGATTAAGCTGTGGGACAGGTACGTTGGCAGTATGGGGAATAATCCGATAGTTCGATAGGTTCAAGGGGTATCTGCATGGTCGGTGCTACCCCGCCGTCGGATGCGTCGCCAATTTTTCTCGTTGCATACTTTGGTGCGCACGCAGTAAATATTGTTTCTGCCTGATTGTTGTTTCTGGTCCTCGATTCCCGATTCCCGATTCCCGATTCCCGATGCCCTATTCCCGATTCCCTGTTTGGATTCTCCACTGAGAATGTTGTTGCTGCTGCTGGTTGAATGCCGAATGTTGACTGTTGTTCCCGTACGTGTCTGCCATGATAAAATTGTATTTTCAATTTGCATTGTGCCTTGCCCTCTCCCACTCTCTTGTGTTTTCCACATTCAAATCAAATTTCCACCCGTTGCATGTGATTACAAGACCCCAGCGAAAATTGTAAAATTGTGGCAATTTTAAGCAGATAAACCATAAATATAATGCCCATCCAATATATGCAGAGGAGCAGAAGATGCCCCTGCCCCAGCTCCAGCTCCAGCTCCAGCTCCATCGAGCGCATTATCATCGTCATGATTCACCTTGACTTGGTTCTACGCTCAAAACCAGGCCAAAACTTTCGCCCCGCACACACACATAGACAGCAGACAAGGGACAGACACTCGACTCTCGACTCGACTCCCAGAGAATGATAGACCATCGTGTTCCCCCAATTTAGACCAAGCGAAAGAGCTATTAATAAACCGAAAGCTATAGCCCTGCCCTGCCCTGGCCTGCCTCACGAATGACTAAACATAAATTCTGTTAAATTTATCACAGAACACAATGAAGGAAGGACATTGTCGTGGACGTAGGATACATGACGTCATTGTGTGTGGGCCAGGGCCACCAGGCGAAAACTCACTCAAAGAGCGACGCAGCTGGCGAGCGAGCGAGAGAGAGAGAGCGAAAATGAGTGCGTGGAAAAGAGAGTGTGCCACTCTTGAGTGAGTTTTTCAGAAACAGAGACAGAGAGGCACACGGAGACAGAGAGAGAGAGAAGCTCTACGGCTCTGGCACCTTTTTTGTGGGGCAAGGCTTTGGCATTGTGGTTTCCTTATGGCTGTTGTTATTTAAATTAATTAAAAATGTATGACGAAACAATAAGCAGACTGACCTTGTTTGTTTGTCCCCACACACACCACACACACCGCACGCACAACCCCCCGCCCACCCCTTGGACAAAGCCACAAACCCCTGCCACATCTGGGCAAATATTACCCTACTATGTGTGCCGCACTTTATGGCATTTCCATATGCCATACACTTTGATGGCTCTCTTCCCCCCCCCAGGGAAGAATTGTTGTTTGTGGAAGATCCTCCCCCTCCCTCGCTGCTTGTGTTGACTATTGACAAATAGTGCCATTATCCAGCTGTATTCCAAGAAGCACAACACTGGGAGGGAACTCAGGGAACTCAGGGTATGTGCCTTTCCAGAGACTTTGAGGCTTTTCTTTTGTGGCCCACTTGTGGCTACTCCTACTTTTTCTTCCTTCTGCCAATGCCTATGCTCCCCCTCCCAAAAGGGTACAGGGTATCTCCTTTGTGGTCTTTAGTCCTTGTTTTATGTGCATTTCTTTGACTTGAATCAAATTTTGTCGCTTGTGCTCCAATAAATAGGCAACGAAAAACAGCGTCCCACCACGACGCCCCCCCACAACAAACGGAACAGTACAGTCCAGACCCCCCCACCCACCCACCATTTCCCGCAATGCTGCATAATTGCATTTGTCTTTCACACATTTTCCCCAAACACTTTTCCTCGGAATATTTTCCGCGTGTCGTGTGGTGGTGTTGCATTTAAATATCGTTAAAGTTGATGCCCATTCGAAGCGGGTGGCTGCTGTTGTTGAAGTTTTTGCAGCTTTGTCGCTTTGTTAGCGCGCTGCCTCTACCACCCCCCCGTGCCTCCCTCACTCCCGCTTATTTCTCATAATTATTTTTTCCGCTGCTGCCAAACGAAACTTTGTCATCGCTGACTGTTTTCTCACGTCACCCGCTGCGTATGCGTAATATTTTGTTATGCATGCAACTGCGGGGCCCCCGATGCCGCAGGCATCCCCCGGGAGGAGGGCCGCCGAAGGAGTGGCGTGTGTGCGGCATGCGGCATGCGGCGTGTGGCGGTCTGGCCTGGAGGCAGGGAGCAGGAGTAGCTCTGCTCCACATTTTGCTAGCAATTAAAAAAAGGGACCGTGTTAGTTGTATTTTAATTATAAAACTATAAATTTATGCTAATTCTTTTTCTTTTTTTTCTTTCTCTGTCCACCAAGCCTGAGAGAGAGAGAGAGCGGGAGCGAATAGCTGCGGGGATCAGTGCTTGAGTGGAGGTGACCTCTGCCTCCCATATCCTCTTCATAAGCCGCTTAGGGGCTCTCCCTTTCCTCTCCGCCATCGCTCGGGGGGCTTTCTCTCTCTCTCTCGCTCCGCCACACATAAGTTTTTCGCTATTTTCCACGATTTGCACCACATTTGGTTTTGGTGTTTGCCTAAATGGCATTTTCAATGGGTTTTTCCTCTCAATATTTGGTTGTTTCCCGCTTTTCCTCTCTCTTTCGAGTGGTTTCGAGTGACAATCCATAGAGATTCCCCATTGAAAATCGCTGGCTAATTATTTAATTGGATTCTATGGGGATTATAGGAATGTACCAATTGATTTTCAATGCCTCGCCGCCGTATGTTTAGCATTCCAAAGCTCCAAAAAGAATCCAACAAAAAAGGAGGGCTAATTATTACGCGTAGTCTCTCGCGGTACAGTGTGAAAATGAATGCCAATTGTAATTGCAATTATATAAATGGGCGATGCTGCTGCTGCTGCAGCTGCTGATGCTGGGAAAACTCATTTAAATGCATGGCACGGTCGTGGCACACCTGAAGGGACGGAGGGGGGAGTGAGGGATGGAGCAGGGTGCTCCTGCCTGCCTGCCTGCCTGCCACTTGGCTCTCATTATCAACAACATAATCAACCACTTGCAACACAGCCAAGTCGCTTTCCTTCTTGATACACTATCGGCAGAGCGAGTGCCCTGATTTTCCCTGAAAGTTTGCAAAGCTGTGGAAAAATTTGTTTATTTTTAAGTCTGTGGAAGTTTCCAAATCAATGCTGGTTCTGCAATGATAACCCTTTCGTTTAAGCGCGACTCGGACTGAGTATTCTTCGACGAATCTTGCCCAGAATCGGATCCAAAAGGAATGTAGAATTCCATAAGATAGATCTTTCTTTAGGGGTATCTTCTTCTCTCTCTTTGTATCTGTAACTCTCTCTCTGCTTGTTTGTGTGAGAGTATTTCAATGATTAGCAACGTTGTCGCTGGTCTTCTCTCCCTTCTCTCCTCTCCTCTCGTTGTCTGTCGCTGGCAATTGTTGGCAGTAATTAACAAACACACTGCTCTGCCAGAGACACAGACATGAAAGAGGTGGCAAGGTAGAGGGGTACAGGAGTACAGGTATCCCTGTGTACTGTTGCACCTTCCACGTGACGTCACGCACAAGTGAGAGTGACAAAACACTTAAACGTTAAATGCACCCAAAAGCTAACTCTGACAACTGTCTGCCAGCGCCACTGCCACTGCCTGCTGATGGTGTCCGTGTCCCTGCTCCCTCTCCCTCTCTCTCTCTCTCACTGCCACCGCCTGATGGTGTCCTCTCTCTTGTTCCACTGCCACCGCCTGATATCCTCTTTTTGGCTTCTGCCACTGGCTGTACGGGTATTTCTGGCCCGCTGTGCTGCTCAGCTTTTGCTGCTGTTCCGTTCAGATGTCATTGCGTGTGCAACGCGGCGTATGCGACATAACTTTTGCACCCTCCACACCGACATGCTCCTGCCCCATGCCCCATGCTCGTCCTCCTCCTGGTACGTGCTCGTGTAAGCATGCATGTTTAATTTGGCATCGCATACTCCTCTGCTCTGCGGCTCTGACTGCATTTTACCTGCTCACGGATTTTATTACACCTGCGATTAAAACGGGGCCTGACTTCTGTGGGGATATCATATTTAAGCGACAACAGATGTGTCACTGCAGATTGCAACGTGCAACGTTCGATCTCTTCAAAGTGCGATTCGGTAGAGAACAGATCCCTAGTGGATCCCTAGATCCCGAGATTAGGCTTTGGATGATATTGCTCTGAGAAATGTATAGCTGGAGGACATCCCCGAACGAAGGAAAGATCTGATGGACCTTGTTTGTCGGATTGTAAAGGGTTCTTTTCTTTGGGGCTTCGAAAGCGGCTGTAAATATTTTGGGGTTGTCCAATGACTGTGCAAGAAGTGCTACAAAATAAAACTTAATGGGATTATGGGATACCTTTTTCTCTGTTGATCGAAAGCTCTCTCCCCTCAGAGTGGGAGACACACTCGTGTGCATTTTAGGGGATTTATCGCCAAAGATGGTTTCAAATGAATTCCGAAGCTCGGCCACAAATTGTAACCAAAACCAGACTCGAATTGGAGACCCTTTTGCGCACTTCCCCTAACGCTGTCGCTCCCCTGTTGGAGAGTGTAAATTAAAACTGCATTACATTTTAATTGCACTTTGCACTTGCAACTCTTGTCGCTGCAACGCCTTCTTTCCGCTGCCGCTGCCGCTGCTGCCACTTAATTACTGTTATTAAATATGCACTTTAATTTTATTTACACGCACATTTTGTATTCAAGTGGATAAATCTTGAAGCGTATGCATCGTACCTATTATTTTATATTATTTTTATTGTTCCGTATTTATTTTGTGTTTTATATATATAGTAGTATGTAGGTATTTCCATAAATAAATACCATTTCATGTAATTCTCATCATTTCATGCATTCTCTGCTGCTCTCTGTTCTCTCTGTTGTCACCTGTTTTATTTCCATTTATTTATTGCAATTTTTGCCTGTTTTTCTTTACATTTATTTATTGTAATATTTGCATTGTTGTTGTTATGCCGTAAACGTCCTGCATTCGTCCTTCCTGCCTGCCTTCTGCTTGTGTGCCTGTGTGCCTGTATCCTGTCCTGCGTAGCATTTTGGAAAGCAAAATCAGGTTGGTTCTTAGATCTTTCTTGTATTTGTCGCTTCTCTAGATCCGTCCCAGTCCCCCCCAGGGAAAACTTATGCTAAAACCGTTTCCATTTTCTCTTTTTTCCGTGCTACAGACAACAATCGCTGCTCTCCGACGAGCAGGCAAAGGAAGTCGAACAAATACTCAACGCTGCTGCCCCCAGTGTGGGTGTGACCGTTGCTGCCGTTGTTGCCACAGCAACATCCCCGACCAGCATCAAGAATCTCATCGAGGAGCCATTGCAATCAGTAGCCAACGGGGAACAGCAACAGGATATACAAATTGCAGCAGTCCCTGCGATTGTTGAAGAGGAGGAGCCGCCCTACGAACAGGAGGAGGAGGAGCTGCAGCCGCGCTACGGGGACGAGGAGGAGGAGCCCTACGAGGTATACGACGCTGACGCCGACGCCGACGCCGATGCCAATGGGGATGGCGAGGAGGACTCTGATGACGTTGAAGCCGTGGACATTGTCGGCTATGGACAGGCCTCTGCTGCACTGAATGCCACCTTCATCAAGGCGGACAGCACAGAGACAGAGACCACAACCACCACACCGTCGACGACCACCACAGCCACCGCAGCCACCGCAGCCACTGCCAGCACCACCGCCAACACACGGCACGACAACGACGACGAGCCCGAGTGGCTAAGGGATGTGCTCGAGGCGCCCAAAAGGAGTCTAGAGAATCTTTTAATCACCTCCGTCGGAACAGCAGCATCCGCAGCAGCAGCCGCAGTGGGTCGGGAGAGGGAGGCGGCAGATCTAGAGAACGGCTACAAACATTCCGATCTGAATCACACCTATGTGACGTCGGGAGGAGAGTCCCTGCACGAGTCGATTGTATCGGTGGATTCCACCCAGTCGGATGCGACGCTCAACCAGACGACCACCATCGATGACAGCATCATCTCCAGCAAGCACAACTCGACGTACTCCCTGGACCAAGCGGAACCTGTCACAAATTCAACCGTTCTGAGCACTGGCATAACAGAACTCGACGACAGCCAGTACTACATACCGGAGTATCCTCCAGTGAGGAGCAAGGAGGTCCTTGTCGAAGCGGGTGTCCATTATTTCGAAGATGGCAACTTTTGGATGGAAGTTCCAGGTAAACTATATAAGTTCCCTGTTTTATTTCTGTTACTAATCATTTGCTCGTCGTTTTGCAGGTCTCCTAGACTTTGATGACGACGATTGCTCTTATCCGCCCATAACTGTGCGCAAGAATCCGAAAGTACGTTTCAGCTCTGGCCCCATCCATGTGTATTCCACTTTTTCGGTGAACGACTACGATCGCAGGAATGAAGATGTTGATCCTGTGGCCGCTTCGGCGGAATACGAGCTGGAGAAGCGCGTGGAGAAGATGCACGTCTTCCCCGTGGAATTGATGAAAGGTCCCGAGGGTCTGGGTCTCAGCATAATTGGCATGGGCGTTGGCGCCGATGCGGGTCTTGAGAAATTGGGCATCTTTGTGAAAACTATAACCGATAACGGAGCAGCAGCCAGAGACGGACGAATTCAGGTGAGGTTTTGAGCACAAGAAACGCTACACCGCTCTCCAGAGATGATTTATAATTATTTTTTGTCTCTCTCTCTCTCTCTCTCATGGCGTCTTTAGGTCAACGATCAGATCATTGAGGTGGACGGCAAGAGTCTTGTGGGCGTTACACAGGCATATGCAGCCTCTGTTCTACGGAATACTTCCGGTCTAGTCAAATTCCAAATTGGACGCGAACGCGATCCCGAAAACTCTGAGGTAGCACAGCTCATACGACTGAGTTTGCAGGCGGATCGCGAGAAAGAGGAGCGATTAAAGCGGTAATTAGAGCCTGGATTTCCTTTCTATTTCCGTACGATTACGTACGATTACTCAATATCCATAGCTCTTTGTTTTACAGCCAACAAGAGGAGTACCTCCGCCGCACACTCGACTACTCGGAGGACTCCACGCAGCCCGTTTCTGCGAATTCAAGTGTGTGCGAGGGGCCCTCGAGTCCCGTTCAAGTGGAGCATCCCATGGAGGTGGAGGCCACGCACTCGCAGGAGGTAGAGTCGCTCAAGCGGCTGCTACAGGAGGTAAGGTCCATGAATGAGAGAGAGAGAGAGAGTCGCGATTCTCCCTGTCTCTCTCTAATACAGAAAGAAGCCTTTGCTAAACTTGTGTTCTCTTTTTTCTCTCCTTTTGCTGAATTTCAAAATTTTTCTGTGGGATATTGAAATGCAGCACAAAGCGGTAATTGGATCTGATACAGAATATCATTGATAACAAAATTTAGATACAAACAACAAAATTGTAGAGCACATTTTTCCAATACATTTTGTTTTTCAGTTGTATATCCTATGTTCTCGCATTTTTAATTGAAGACTATAGAACACATAGATGATCATATCGATCCATCGATCCATATCGTAAACAACAGTTTTCGGCAGAACTCGCTCGATGAACAGCTGACGCGCTCGCTCAATCGCTTCGTTCTAAGAACGACACCAACGACTATCACCAACGAGGAACAGCTTATGCTCTTCTTCTCTTTGTTAGATTTCATTTACTTCTTTACATTTGTCTCTCTCTCGTGAGTTCCTTCCATGCGTAGCATGCAGCTTACGCAGTCATTCTCTTCGTTAGAGCAAGCATCAACTCTGTGTTCTGTAGACTTTAATTTTACTTTTAAAATGGGGTTATTATTGTTTGTATTCAAATTGTAATTCTTATGATTTCCATTTCTTATAATTTTTAGAGCGAAATGGGTTGCCTGGTAAAAGAGGAGATTATACAGAATCTTAAACGAAAGGTTGGTTTTTGGTTGTTTTAATCCTTTTGATTTTCATAAACCATCATCTCTCATTTCCATCTCCATTTGCACAATTACGTCGCCCGGTTGAATGATACATTCCACTAATATGCCGATCATTCCTTCCTGCAGCTCGTGAAGCTCGAGACGACAGGCAATGAGAATGAGCTGCTGAGCGAGAGGTTGCGCCAGAGCGAGCGAGAGCTGGGCAACATCCGTAAGGAGGCCGCCAATCTGCAGAATATGCTGCAACAGTCGCAGGGCCAGTACATGGCGCTGGACAAGAAATACAACAAGGCGAAGCGGCTGGTGCGGGAGTACCAGCAGCGGGAGCTGGACACGTGCCATCGCGAGGAGTTCTACCAGCAGCTGATGCGCGAGAACGACAACGAATACAATGCTCTGGTGAAGAAGCTCAAGGATCGGGTGATCAACCTTGAGCACGAGCTGCAGGAGACGCAGCGGAAGGCTGGGTTCCCCGTGGGCCTGCCATACGACAGTGCCACTTTGAAGCTCACTCCTCAAATGATGCGCAAGGCACCGCCCAAGCCGCTCTTCCACAAGCTCGAAACGGAGCTATCGGACACGGAGATCTCGGATCTCTCGCCGGATGGGGATGGCGTGAAGACGGCCACCGTGGAGCGCAAGGTCCCTGTCAAGGATGAGCTGGACGCGGCCGTGCCGCAGCACGAGCTGCTCGATAACTCTGTGAACAAGACGAAGATCGATCTGGGTGAGTCCTGATCCATGATTCTCCATTATCCTTTCACTTATTATTTGTTTTTTGTGCCTTGAAGCTGCACCTTGGGCTGAAAGCATCTTCCATTATTCAATTTTATTCACACTTTTATCACAGTATATTTTGCTCTCTCATTGTCTCATTGTGTGCTAATTGTGGTTCTCTTTCCTTCCATTTTTCTCTCATTCTTTTTATTGCTCTTTTTGGTTGCTCTACATACTCGTCGCTTACTCTCTCTCTCTATCTCTCTCTCTCTCTCGTTTCGATCTGTTGTTGCTATGTGTGCCGTCTCGTTATCGTTACCGATCTCTCGTTATCGTTACCGTTACCGTAATCGTTATCGTTCCTGTTTTGCTCATGTGTTTTTTCTTCCGTTTTGTGTCGTTCATTCGCTCGCTCGTTGTAATTTTGTCTGACTGCCACGCCTACACGCTGCGCCCTCATTTTTGCAAAAAAAAAAAAAAAAAACAAAAAAAAAACACCAAAACCAAATACAAAATCAAATTCAAAATCACAACAAAAAATTCGCACTACGAAATCGAAAATCGGTATCTAAACAAAAGCCTCCCGTGGTGGTCTAGCGAATCGCCAGCTGCCATCAGCGAATGGAGCGAACGGCAACGGCAACAGCAACAGCGGCACTGCTGATCTCGGCCAGCTCTCGAATGGCAACCTGATGAAGCGAAGCCGCAGCAACAGCCGCAGCTCCGACTGCACCCTGGACGACACCGACGACGACGAGGTGGAGGATGAAGAGGAGGCTGAGGGCTCGGCCCTGAATCTGGCTGGAGCCATCACATCCTCCTCACACGACACCACCATCACTAGTCTCTCCAACGGAAACTCCCATCTGCTGGCCAATGTCAACAATCTGCTGCAGCATCATCCACCCGCCATGGCCACTGTGACGACGACAGCAGTCGGCCCGTCCAACGGCCATTTGGGCACCACCACAGCCATACTGCTGAACTCGACATCGTCCTCGTCCAGCTCCTCGAACCAATCGACGACGCGCGAGGCGCAGATCAATCAGCTGTACGCCCAAGTGCACAAGGATCCCAGCAAGCAGCAGCAGCAGCAACAGCAGCAGCAGCAGGCGATCGTCACGAGTGTCCCAGTCTCGGGGAGCATTCCCAGCATCTTCAAGAATGCACTGGGCTCTCCAGCGGACAATGGCGGGGGCCTAGGACTCAATGACTTCCATCGCGGCAGCATGACGACATTCGGCACGGGGCCCGCGAGCAGCAGCAGCAATCGTGATCTCAACAGCTCGTACGACTCGATACTGGGCTCCAACGACAAGCTCTCGGAGAACGAACCGGCGGAGAACTGGATGTATCCGAGTCGAAGGCGGGTGGCGCCCAATGGAGGCAGCAAAGTGCCCCTCCCGGGGGCAACCTTCACCGATCAGCTCAATCAGGCGTTGACCGATCGCGAGAGGTGGGTTTCAGACACACAAACACACACAAACAACACACAAAATGTTGCACACAAAACTGTTATACTCGTGTGCTCGATTGCATTGCAGGCGCCTCGGCGATGGATCCTCGCGACATTCCAGCGACGATTACACGGAGATAAACAAGAGCCAGAGCGCATCATTGGCGGCCATCAACTGCAAGACGCTGATCAACGAGATCCGCCAGGCGGTGAACGAAGCACAGCCCAAAGGTATAACCCAAACCATAACCAAAACAGAATAATCATCTGTAACTCTGAATCTAGTAACTTTAGCCAGAATCCGTAGACTCTCCAGAACTAACCACCCAGTAGAAATCCAATCAATCCCAAGAAACGACAGACGTACTCGTACTCCGTATCTCATGCCAATCATCACATTTCATACACAGATCTGTTGTACATATTGTTAACTGTTTCTAAAAGCAAACTACTAATCGAAAGCTGTATTTTGTTGTGAACCATACTATATGATACTATCTATATCCGAAAGTTATGTACCTGTTATACGTTTACCATTGCCTCGATCCTTCCCTACCCCCCCATACATGCATATACTCGTACTATGTACTCACTTAATATCTCTAATCTCTGCGCTCTCTCTCTCTGTATCTCTGTATCTTTTGAATGTTCGTGTGCCTAACCATTGAAACGTGCATTCGCATTCGCATTCATATGCTCTGCGAAGCATCCACCAGAAACATAACAATTTTTGGGTGCTACGATTTACTAACCCAGACTTTTCTCTGTCTTTCTTTATCTAACCCCGACTCCACTGTAAACTCCATATAAAGTTAAACAAGTTGTTCCACAATCACTCTCCCCGCCCGGCACAGTGCCCTGGCAACAGCAGCACCACCAACAGCAACAGCAGCAGCAGCTGCAGCTGCAACAGCAGCAGTCACTGCAACACCTACCGCAATCGGCTCATGCCACTGGACCGCCCTCGCCCACTAGCATGTCTTCGGGCTGCTCCTCGCCGGGATACTCCCCCAGCCGCACCCTCGATCTGTCCGGCTCAAGTTCCAGTTTCTCTGATCGCAAGGTGGCAGCCGCTGGCTACAATTACAAAGGTGGACCGGTTCACGAATGGACCAAAGATCAGGTAAGACTCCGACTCAGGCTCGGACTCAGAGAAAAACCCATGCTTTACACGAGCTAATTGTTGAACTCCTCTTGCAGGTGGGGCACTGGCTGATGGGCATCGAGCTAGAGCGATATATACCCGTCTTTAAGGAGCACAACGTGGAGGGCGGGGCACTGCTCACCCTCGACTCGAAGGACTTCAAGACACTGGGTGTGTGCGGCGATGACAAGCACAGGCTTAAGAAGCGCTTGAAGGATCTGAAGGCGAACATCGAAAAGGAGCGCAAGGACATGGAGCGGGAGCGTCGCGAGCGCGAGAAGGCCATACGCAAGGCCGAGAAGAAGCTGGCCAAAAAGAAGTAGTAGTTGAATTCTCTAGTTGAATAAGCATCAAAAAAGTAGCCAAAAACCAAAAGCATACGCAGTATATATGTAGTCTATGCATACACACAACACAGAAACCCACAAAATACGCGTATATATCTAATATACGATATATACAAATATACGATACGATAATATAATATTTTTTTTTTACAACACACATACATACATCTATTATACATACGTACTACATTTTAAACCTATCGAAACCTAATGGAATTTAGTCGTAATTTATTCTAAAAGAAAAGGACATGCAAAGGAAGGAAGCAGCCTGGAGTGGAGTGTCAGGAGCGATAGGAGAGTAGCAAAGCAGGCCAGCGGAACAAACCCATTTCCCAAGGGTCCAACCACCAACCACCAGAAAAATGAAATGCACTCGAACATCCTTCAGACAACCAAGAAATCACAACCAAAAGAAGAAGCTAAGTAACACTAACTACAAAATGGCGTTGGACTGACTGATTTTTATGATTAATTAACATACAAAAACAAAAGGAATTCGTTTTTTAAAAGCCAACCAAAAACCAAAAAAGAACCATTTTTGAATTAAATGCAAACGAAATGCAAACAAGAGATAAGGAATTCGCTGAACAGACTTGAAACGAAACGTGGCATAACAGCCAGCTTCAAATAAAAGTACGATATATGATTAATAATTAATTAATTATAACTCTGATAAAATATACATATTATAATACTACCTACCTATTGTAATATCGTTTAAGTTAACAGTGTGTCTACATTTTTTTTGTTCATCTATAATATTCTTCGATAATATTCGACTCTAGACTTTAGAGATATAGACATACCTTATATGTGTATGTGCATTATATTTGTCAAGACATCTATGGATCTATGTACTATGTGTATGTGTGTGCAACTATCTATATATCTGTATATCCACTCCCTAAAATTAATGCTAAAGTATTTTACTGTATGCTATGCCTGAAAGTCATTTAAGTACTTAAGTAGAGAAGAAGCTATCAAAAATGTGTATGTTTTGCCGTACAGGAAGTGGCCGGCCGAGCACTGAAGGACTGTTCTTCAAGTATAACAGCAACAACAGCAATTGCTATACCGCCAGAGAGTCTCAAAGGGATAAGACCATCTTTCTGTGCAGTTTAAGCAGCCAAAACAATGCAAAATGTCCACCCCAAATTTTTGTTAAGCAGCCAAAAACAAAAATGAAAAACAAAAGAAGACAGCAGTTTCAAACAAGAGCGATATCTATTCGTTAGCCTAGTAGTACCTATGTTTTGTGTGTGTGAGTGCGTGACTGTACCTATTTCTTTCTGTTTGTTTTTCTTCTTTTTTTTTTGTAATTTTTAGAGCTTTTAGTAGTTGTATTTTGTATTTAACTTTTTGTGTAATTGTGTTGTGTACGTAGTTTAATTTACCTTTTAATTTCGAAATGTTGCAATAAATCTAGATACATATGGAGGTTAACCGTTCGCCTACATTCTCCACAACTTCCACTCCCTCTAGGGTTTGCCCCAGCCCCTGTCGATGGCCACCCCACAACCATTACAACTTTGATTTTATCGAGGAGAAACCAAAATTTAGCAACTAGTCCTTGTTTTTGATTACACAATTAGCATATATAATACTTATCGACATACGTATATAGTACGAATACTCTCTTTCAATATCTCTCTCTCTCTATCACTCTGTCTCTCTATTTGACTTTTAAGACCCCGGCCGGGGCCAGGCGGGCGCCGCCGCCTTCATGGAGGTGCGTGCCCCTTGGAAGCCCACGGCCGGCAGCGCATATTCACCGCATGTGCATTCACTCGTCTCGTCGCAAGTCCTTAATATAGCTTTTGAAAAGCTCGCCTCTAAACAGTGCCACCAAAGAAAAACCTAAAGAAAAATCAACCGTTATTAACTTACAACAAAATAATAATACGACAAAAAATCCTTAATGAAGAATATGAAATGAAATTAAATCAAATTCAAATTCAAATTGAAGGCGCGGCACGTCGTGCTGCCAGCACTTCCGCGAATTACTGGGAACGGAACCAAACGAAAACCAGTTCCCGGGGGCACACACGTGCTACGCCGCAAAACGTATTAAAAAAATATACATAAGTATATTGTTGTTTTTTTGAGAATGTTTTTCAGTTACAAGTTTATTTTTGGGTAATTGTTTGTAAGAGTTTTTTACACCACAAAACAAAACAAAACCAAAATACATATATAATAATCAAACCAGTTGAGAATTCGTAAAGTTTAAACAATTAAAATGATAAAAGAAAAGAGTAATTTTTAGCTGATGCCCCGAAATTCTCAAAGAGTAGGGGCAGACAGTCGCATATAACACAAACGAAATGTAAAAAACACCTACAGAACACATTCGTGCCTTTTTCATTGCGAAAAACCGTCCCAAAACCAGAATTGCCGAACAGAGCAGGACATTTGCCCAATAAAAAACATCCAGATAAATGGATGGGGTGCTGCGCCCGAAGACCCCACCACCATTCCGGGCCCCGAACCCGTCGTCCTGTCGTCCTTTGTCACGAATACGTTGAAACATTTAAATGCCCCGCAAATGCCTTATTCATGAAAATTATATTACCCATTAGATATTCAACATTTATTCAGTTTTGCTTGTAGATTTCGAAACATTTTCTAAACATATTTATTTGTCTCTTCATTTGGTAAACATTTTTGCAAGCAAAGTTGTTTGGGTTGTGTGGCCTCGATTCATAGGGCGGGGTCTCATCCGTTGAGGGAGTCTGTCAATGGTACTTCTACATCCTTCAGCCCTTTTCAAAAGATCTTGTTTTTCCAAATAAAATATCAGTGCTTATAACTTTGGTTTGTTCCCTTCCTGATTACCGATTCCTGAGTTTCTTTTGGTTTCTTACTCTTGAGTTCTACATACGTTCGAAAAATAGGTTGTGTGCCTGAGACTATGTGTTGCCATAATATTAAATTCTATATGTTATCGGATATCAGCAAACCGTTCTTATGCGTCTAATTGTATTCCAAAATATTGTAAAAGGTCATTTCGAAACAGCTTTCCAGTAAGGAGCATTGCAATTACCGCGACTATGAACCTATTATTCAAGAAAACAATGCAATTAGCGAAGGGAAGTCGAAGTGGAACTCGCAAAACAGGAACAAGAAAAACCTTACAAATCATGGAATACGGAATATAATAAATCACAAAAACAATGCTAATAAATATACTCCAAAATAAATCTAAATACATATGACGTGAAATACATACATACATAGTTGTTTACTCGGTCTTTAATCTGTTATCTGCCTGCGTTGCACAGCATAGGCACACGGAACGGTCGGCTTTCAATGGGTTGTTTGTGTGCCGTGCCCCGCAGACGTTGATCAATGATGCCGCAAGCCAGAGAAAGATTCCCACTTTGGTGTTTGCTGTGTGCGCAGGTCAATATCTATGAGATTTCCTGTTTTCCTATAGCTGCAGCGAAAGATGCCACCAACAGATGCAGATACGGATGCATCTACAGCGGAATCTTCCACAGAAACATGAATGGGACATATTTTCATTGGAGTTTTGGTTTTTCTTATCATCATGGAATTTTCCAAATCTCTTTCGTGGCCTGCATCTGCATCGTGTTGTGCAGAGGTCAATGTTTAAGTGTTTCCCGAAGTGTGTTGTTTTTAAGAGAGAAAATCAAGAGAGGTGCTCAAAAATGTTTTTAAAAGAAAGAGTGTTTAAGGCTCGACTCTCGTTTTTTTTTTTCTTTTAAAGTAATCTTTTAAATGATTAAATTGTCCACTTTTGACGTAAGCAAAATTCAGCGAAAATGGAATATATATTTTCAATAACATGACTTGGCAGCCGAAGGGCTGTTTCGGAACAACTAGATTGCTTTCGAAGGGTCTGTTTGGGCCATAGCACGTCAGAGACTGAGTTTTTTTTTTTTTTTTTTTTTTGTTTGAGATACATTCAAACCGTTTGGCTGGTCAGGGGCTTATGTAAGCGTCTGCTGATCAGCCCAGTCAAAATACGAGCATTATTTTGCATTTTCAATCTGATAATGATTGCATTCGGCGCGCGATTTTTACACTCGTAAAGCCCATAAAGTTGTTTACTGAATTAAGAGCCATCTCTGTCGGTGTAAGGCAATGCCTGGGGGGTCACTGGCACTGTGGCTTAGATCACAACAACACGCTACCGTACCCCACACGAAGCGATAACACAATAATGCTTCTTTCTTATCACTGATGCTCGAATAGCAATCAATGGGGAGAGAAATAGAGCTGGTTTTGGCACCATTTGTGTAGGAAACAGAATTGTCGGCGACAATCATTGTTGAGGTGCCTCAAGGGCTATAGTTTCCTGGGATTGATTTGTTATCTGTTAGATGACTGGGTTGTAGTTGCTGGTTGCTAGTTGCCATTGCCGTGGCCGTTGCTGGGTGATTCAAATTGCATTCTGTATTACAGAATGCGCTTTCGCTTGTCTGGGGGTGTCGGGCAGCAGCCCTAGAAACTGATGATCTAGGAAAACTTTCCGTCTGTCTAAATGATAAGCGTTGCAAAAGGTTAAGCAGGCAAATAAAAATTGATATTGCTCTCGGCCAGTGGCATGTTTCGAATATTATGTTTAAAAATAACTTCATCATGATTATTATTATGTTTGAAGATCAAAAGATCAAAGTGAATTGGGGCTGGGGCTGGGGCTGGAGCTGTGGCATGGCTTTTGGTTTGAATGACTTCTGTTTCTATCTCTTCGAAGTCCCTCTTAAACGTGTGAATCCCTTTTCTTTTAGGTCGGAGAGTTGCATTTACTTCCGACATGACTCGGCCATTGACTGCAGAAACGTATGGCAATATCGATGACTCAATGGCAAACAGCCCAGATTCTTATCGTCTGTGTGGCTATTGCGGAACCATCAGTAAACAAACCCACCTAATCATACATTAAACACTAGAAGTGTTATTCTTTCTTGGCTTCGTTGCCCGTAGTTTGATGAAATCTTTCAATTCGCTCAATTCAATTTAGTTAAAAGCAAAGCCACAATTCCGGCCATACAATACAGTACAATACAATAGTATATATAAATTAAATGCTGAACAATCAAGCAGCAACAGCGACTGCGCAGCATCAGCAGCAGCAATATCATCTGCCGCTCAAGCTATGGAGGGTTCTATGAAGACGTTGGCAGAGACGCTTGCGCTTCGGTTCGGTTTCGGCTTCGTGTCCCGCCTCGTTTATAAGAGCCCCTTCGGTCCGGTGAACCGTTCATTCAAGAATCACCGCTTGAGCAGTCAACAATAGCCGATAACCGATTCGGGACCGCGAAAATACCACACACACTTAACTTTCAGCTTGTGGAGCGTAACGAGACTACAAAACAGATTCCAGTTCCTGATTTTTAAATTAGTTTGGAATTTTTGTTTTTGAAAGAAAACCAAACACAGCCGCCGTCCGATTTGAAATTAATTTGCAACGCGAAATATTTACATAACCAGTAGAAGCAGCAACCGGAGCAACAGCAGATCGGACGGAAGGTCAACAGGCGGGCAGACTTATATAATTGCAGCAGACACAAAAGCCTTCACATCCACACAATGACGGGGTACAATGCCAAAGGCGATATGGCCACCAGCAATGGCAACCATCGGAACGGCCACTGCAATGGCAGCAGCAGCAACGGCAACGGCAACGGCGACAGGCAGGCCGACGACTTAGCGCAGGAGAACCAAACGTAAGTACTCGCAGACGGCATTCCTCTGGAGTCGAGTCCAGGCGAAAGATGGTTCGTGAGCCATCACTCACGCCACCAACTCGTTAAGTTCAATCAACTATAATTGAAAGTTCCAATAATTGTCGGCACATTGCGTAGCTAGCGCTTAATGCTTTCTGGGGCCACCGGGCCACTGGCAGACCAGACCACTTTCTTAGCCCGTTAGCCCACTAGTACTTCTCCGTCTCCATCTCCTGCACCTGCACCTCCTCCTCCACCTCTCTGGTTTGCACCTGGCCACCTTCCCTGTGCTTTGAACTTGTCTGTGACCTGCTTTTACGGCCCAAATCGATATGCCTTTGGGTTCTCAGCTAACCCCTGTTTGCCTGAGTAGGCTCTGCTATTAATTTCTCTTGGTTTTATGTCTCTACTATTCCTAAATATCAGTTGCCTCAAGCACACGTTTCGGCTTAGAATATCACACAAAATTCGAAAAAATTCTCCCCAAAATTTGTTTGGTTCTAATCTTCTGGCTTTTGGTTTAATACACTTACGCACAAGCAGAATGTGTTCGCGGGACTGTTGCGGAGGACCAGGTGGCTCCCAAAAAGGTGGCAATACGTGCACAGAAAAGAAGGGCAAGGGCGCCGCTGTTGCCGAGAAGGTGATACCCACGCCGCAGAGTCTGCTGTAAGTTTGCCACAAATCTGCACACCTCCACAACCAATCTTGGGTCACAAAAGGCGCTTTCTATCGAGAAGGCTACTAGTCTAGTAGGCTTTGACATATACTTACTTCATCCAGTTGTTGCTCAGATTCAAAACTACATTTCGGTCTAGCTCTACTGCTCGTACATTACTGCTTGCAAAATGTGTTCTAAAGATTGCTGTTCGAACCCAAAAGGGAAGGCCGGTGATAAGTCCGCATCCCTCTTGCCCAAACAAATCATTCCCATTTTGGCCACGCCGGAAAGTCAGCTGTAAGTCCGATCTTTATACCGTCGTAAGTTATTTAAGTTTAGCAAATCATATTCAAATGCCACATAGGAAGGCACTGTCCTTGATCTTGCCGCTGATATCAAGATCGCGGCGCTGCTTTTCGTTTTTGAGTATAAATTAAGACATTTCAGTATTCCAGTAGCTTGGCCCCTGGTGGGGGCTTATCAGCGTGATTTGCCGGTCGTGGGCAAGTCATTAAAACCTCATTCGAAACATCTTCAATCTGCATACGATTAGGCTCCGGCGACAGCGCGGACCACAGCGGTGTGGTCTTGTCTATCGATGGGCTGTCCAGACAAGACCAGACCAGACCAGACCAGACCCTTCCCGTTCCAACAACACGACCAGCGCCACTTACTGATAAACAATCGCGATTGCCGGCTGCTTATGCAAGCCTTTTGGCCCAGTTAACAATTGAAACAGCAATCGCTGATTGGCTGTTAAAAGCGGGTGTGTTCCCTGAACTTGACATAGGACTGCGCCAGCCTGCCTGCCATAATCTGCTCTTAGTTTCAAGGCAACAGATATCAGCAATTGGCAAATTGTTCAATACAGAGGGGAACTCCACCTTCAGGCCCCCGAACATGTTTGTTGATTAATTTTGAAACTAGTTTCGAAACACTCGACTGCTGAATATGGATGAAGCGGCGAAAAGTTTTCGAAACTAGCGGCGAGTCGCGTGTTCTGATCAAATTTCCATAAAAGTAAATTTTATTAATGAGTATCGGGATTATACTCGTCCCAAAATCAACGTTTAATTAGTGTTCAAGTTATGCAAACTTCTGTGCGGTGCGTTGCCTGTTTTTGCAATTTTAATGACGCACTTAATGCTTACATTTGATGGCTTGTTTTTGTTTTCTCCCCCTGTAATATAATATTGATAATGGCATCATCATCCGCGGCTTATCAGTGGGAAAACATATGAAGTATGATGAAACGCCGGCGGTGACAACACGTGGGGGGTTACGGGTTCAGTTCTGGCAGGAACATCTTAGCCGGAATGAGTCCCTCCATCACTTATTGAGATCAAGTTCGGACGCGCTTAACCTCGAGAAAACCAAGTTAATTATTGCAGCAATCAATTTTAATTGTGGGTTCCAGCTCACCCGATAATTACTCGGCAATTAAGATAAATATTCGTCACAATCTTATAATTTCTTGGGAAAAACACCTGGAGGAATATTGATAAGCTTCACTGGGGGGTGGAGAGGGTGGGTTTGTTCTTATCTTACCGATCTGTTGACATTCGTTTTCAGCTTTATAAATGTACTTATGCATATGTATTGTATTGTATTGTATTATAAAACTTTTGGCATCTTAACAAAACAATGAAATGCATCGTTCTCTTTTCAAAATTGCAGCAATAATGG
The DNA here is from genome assembly GCF_003286085.1 of Drosophila persimilis. Lineage (NCBI taxonomy): Eukaryota > Metazoa > Arthropoda > Insecta > Diptera > Drosophilidae > Drosophila > Drosophila persimilis. Next base: position 1,352,549 of record NW_020825345.1, read on the forward strand.
AAAAATCCAATGTTCTCTTACGCCCGAAGAGCTGAGGGCTTTGCGGGTGCTCAACGAAGACACGTTTGTAGTCCAAATTCTCTACCTAAAGTATTCATTGTGCCGTCTCTGGCTCCACATTTCGAGTCTTTGTTGTGTTCTCGCATCATCAAACTGATTAAAAGTCAATGTCTCGCATAATTAATATCTGTTCCGATAATAATTCGATTCATCTGTACTCTCTGGGAGGAAGATACCTCTATCTTTCCCCAGTCCATTGTCTATTGTCGAGGCGAGCAGAGGAGCTGCCTCTCTCTACCATGTACTCATTCATTTCTCTCTAATCGATAAAGTTGTTACTTTGTCAGAACTTTATCCTCATAATTGTGTCTGTAATACTCCATTCATTAGCCATTCACTAATCCCCACATCCCTACGACTCTTGACAGGTATCCATATGAGGTTATCCAGGAAATCGCCGACTTCATTGTGAAGGGCGCTGGCATGCGGCCCAAGATCGGCATCATTTGCGGGTCGGGACTCGGCTCGCTAGCCGACATCATAACGGATGCCAAGATCTTCGAGTACGAGAAGATCCCCAACTTCCCGGTGTCAACGGTGGAGGGTCATGCCGGCAAGCTGGTCGTCGGCCATCTGGAGGGCGCCATTGTGATGGCCATGCAGGGACGGTTCCACTTCTACGAGGGCTATCCCCTGGCCAAGTGCTCCATGCCGGTGCGCGTGATGAAGCTGTGCGGAGTGGAGTACCTGTTCGCCACCAATGCGGCTGGCGGTATCAACCCCAAGTATGCGGTGGGTGACATCATGCTTATGCATGACCACGTCAACATGCTGGGCTTTGCCGGTAATTCTCCGCTGCAGGGACCCAACGATCCTCGCTTCGGGCCACGCTTTCCAGCCCTTGTCAACTCTTACAACAAGGACCTTATCAACAAGGCCCTCGAGATCGGCAAATCCATGGGAATCGAGTCGAACATGCATGTGGGCGTGTACTCCTGCCTCGGCGGACCCACCTACGAGACCATTGCCGAGCTGAAGGCGCTCCGCATGATGGGCGTCGACGCTGTGGGTATGTCCACGGTGCACGAGGTCATCACTGCCCGGCACTGCGACATGAAGGTGTTCGCTTTCAGCCTGATCACTAACAAGTGCTCCACCGAGTACAGCGACATGAAGGACGAGGAGGCTACCCACGAAGAGGTCATGTCCGTCGCCAAGAACAGACAAAAGGCGTGCTGTGAACTCGTCGCTCGACTGGTCCGCGAAATCCAAGCTGAATCTTAAACATCGAACCAGAAGATTGCGTTGGATTCTAAGTTTAACAATATTTAATTCACTAGAACTTGCATTTAAGACGCAGAAATTTCACGGATTTTCCCAAAATTTACAGTATAGGCATAGAAAATAGTTTAAGATAAATTATAAAAAAGTACATAGATCTAAAACCAACTCTATCCTCGTTTGTCCTGCTTCAGGCATCAGGGTTTTGACGGTCAGAAAATACAAAAGGATATTCTTACTATCCGTTAGTTGAAAATCTGGGATATGCATCCTGGATAGCCAGCTACATTTTTCTCTGTATCAGCAAGGTTCAGAATCAATTGGTCCCTCTCCAAGATCAAATGTATTCCAGTCGATAAAGGAGATTTGTCCTATACAAATTACAAAAATAGAGTACTTTTGGGCTGGCTAACATTTTCTAACAATATGAGGCATGCTTTTGCGCTGACCAATTATCTAACGTTCAAAAGACAATATCCTTATGCCGAAATTTTGGGCATTCCCCTGAGTACTATGAGGCGTGACACGCCCAGATCGTACGAGGAATGGAGAAGCTATAGCTATTTCATTGAAGATCGAATAAAAATTAGCGTTTACAATGCAGTATCCTTATCGTTCTTACTGTCAATCTGGGTTTCAAACCTCTGGGGCATTCTTCCCATTACCAGGAGGCGTGGCACGTCCAGATCGGATGACAAATGTAGTTTTCGCGATAAAACGCTAAGCAGGCAATATCCTTATTGTCCTTGATGCCCCCGTAAGATCAGCGATGTTCTCTCTATTACAATTAGGCGCTGCACGCAATGATCGGACCAGAAATGGCGGAGGAAAGTAAGGTAAGTATTTATTAATGGGCAATATAGCCTTCGGAAGGCTATATCTCAGGCAAATAGGGCCAGATCGGCGAAGGACCCACTCTCTCAGGATCGCGAGGATCCAGCCTATCGGTCGGCATCAAAATCTCGGCTACGAAAATGAGGCCGATTTTTGACAAATTCAATGATGTAACCATCATGATTTTTTGCGAAAATCGTGATGAGCTCGATGTCCTTTTTTCTGATGCCAATCGGTTGGCAGGACTCTCCCGATCACGAAGAGACATGCCACGCCCAGATCGGCCGCTGTGTAGCCGAGATATAGCCTGCAGAACAAACCAGTATTTGCATGAAATGAAATGCAAATCCTCTTCTTCGGAAGGCTATATCTCAGGCCAATACGGCCAGATCGGCGAAGGACCCACTCTCCCAGGATCCTAGGGATCCAGCCTGTCGGTCGGCATCAAAATCTCGACCACGAAAATGAGGCCGATTTTTGACAAATTCAATGATGTAACCATCATGATTTTTTGCGAAAATCGTGATGAGCTCGATGTCCTTTTTTCTGATGCCAATCGGTTGGCAGGACTCTCCCGATCACGAAGAGACATGCCGCGCCCAGATCGGCCCATCAATAGTCGAGATATAGCCTGCAGAACAAACCAGTATTTGCATGAAATGCAAATCCACTTCTTCGGAAGGCTATATCTCAGGCAAATACGGCCAGATCGGCGAAGGACCTACTCTCCCAGGATCCTAGGGATCCAGCCCGTCGGTCGGCATCAAAATCTCGACCACGAAAATGAGGCCGATTTTTGACAAATTCAATGATGTAACCATCATGATTTTTTGCGAAAATCGTGATGAGCTCGATGTCCTTTTTTCTGATGCCAATCGGTTGGCAGGACTCTCCCGCTCACGAAAAGACATGCCGCGCCCAGATCGGCCACTGTGTAGCCGAGATATAGCCTGCAGAACAAACCAGTATTTGCATGAAATGCAAATCCACTTCTTCGGAAGGCTATATCTCAGGCAAATAGGGCCAGATCGGCGAGGGACCCACTCTCTCAGGATCGCGAGGATCCAGCCTATCGGTCGGCATCAAAATCTCGACCACGAAAATGAGGCCGATTTTTGACAAATTCAATGATGTAACCATCATGATTTTTTGCGAAAATCGTGATGAGCTCGATGTCCTTTTTTCTGATGCCAATCGGTTGGCAGGACTCTCCCGATCACGAAGAGACATGCCGCGCCCAGATCGGCCCATCAATAGTCGAGATATAGCCTGCAGAACAAACCAGTATTTGCATGAAATGCAAATCCACTTCTTCGGAAGGCTATATCTCAGGCAAATAGGGCCAGATCGGCGAAGGACCCACTCTCTCAGGATCGCGAGGATCCAGCCTATCGGTCGGCATCAAAATCTCGGCTAAGAAAATGAGGCCGATTTTTGACAAATTCAATGATGTAACCATCATGATTTTTTGCGAAAATCGTGATGAGCTCGATGTCCTTTTTTCTGATGCCAATCGGTTGGTAGGACTCTCCCGATCACGAAGATACATGCCGCGCCCAGATCGGCCCATCAATAGTCGAGATATAGCCTGCAGAACAAACCAGTATTTGCATGAAATGCAAATCCACTTCTTCGGAAGGCTATATCTCAGGCAAATACGGCCAGACCGGCGAAGGACCCACTCTCTCAGGATCCTAGGGATCCAGCCTGTCGGTCGGCATCAAAATCTCGACCACGAAAATGAGGCCGATTTTTGACAAATTCAATGATGTAACCATCATGATTTTTTGCGAAAATCGTGATGAGCTCGATGTCCTTTTTTCTGTTGCCAATCGGTTGGCAGGACTCTCCCGATCACGAAAAGACATGCCGCGCCCAGATCGGCCACTGTGTAGCCGAGATATAGCCTGCAGAACAAACCAGTATTTGCATGAAATGCAAATCCACTTCTTCGGAAGGCTATATCTCAGGCAAATAGGGCCAGATCGGCGAGGGACCCACTCTCTCAGGATCGCGAGGATCCAGCCTGTCGGTCGGCATCAAAATCTCGACCACGAAAATGAGGCCGATTTTTGACAAATTCAATGATGTAACCATCATGATTTTTTGCGAAAATCGTGATGAGCTCGATGTCCTTTTTTCTGTTGCCAATCGGTTGGCAGGACTCTCCCGATCACGAAGAGACATGCCGCGCCCAGATCGGCCCATCAATAGTCGAGATATAGCCTGCAGAACAAACCAGTATTTGCATGAAATGCAAATCCACTTCTTCGGAAGGCTATATCTCAGGCAAATAGGGCCAGATCGGCGAAGGACCCACTCTCTCAGGATCGCGAGGATCCAGCCTATCGGTCGGCATCAAAATCTCGGCTAAGAAAATGAGGCCGATTTTTGACAAATTCAATGATGTAACCATCATGATTTTTTGCGAAAATCGTGATGAGCTCGATGTCCTTTTTTCTGTTGCCAATCGGTTGGCAGGACTCTCCCGATCACGAAGAGACATGCCGCGCCCAGATCGGCCCATCAATAGTCGAGATATAGCCTGCAGAACAAACCAGTATTTGCATGAAATGCAAATCCACTTCTTCGGAAGGCTATATCTCAGGCAAATAGGGCCAGATCGGCGGGGGACCCACTCTCTCAGGATCGCGAGGATCCAGCCTATCGGTCGGCATCAAAATCTCGACCACGAAAATGAGGCCGATTTTTGACAAATTCAATGATGTAACCATCATGATTTTTTGCGAAAATCGTGATGAGCTCGATGTCCTTTTTTCTGATGCCAATCGGTTGGCAGGACTCTCCCGCTCACGAAAAGACATGCCGCGCCCAGATCGGCCACTGTGTAGCCGAGATATAGCCTGCAGAACAAACCAGTATTTGCATGAAATGCAAATCCACTTCTTCGGAAGGCTATATCTCAGGGAAATAGGGCCAGATCGGCGAGGGACCCACTCTCTCAGGATCGAAAAGACATGCCGCGCCCAGATCGGCCCATCAATAGTCGAGATATAGCCTGCAGAACAAACCAGTATTTGCATGAAATGCAAATCCACTTCTTCGGAAGGCTATATCTCAGGCAAATAGGGCCAGATCGGCGAAGGACCCACTCTCTCAGGATCGCGAGGATCCAGCCTATCGGTCGGCATCAAAATCTCGACCACGAAAATGAGGCCGATTTTTGACAAATTCAATGATGTAACCATCATGATTTTTTGCGAAAATCGTGATGAGCTCGATGTCCTTTTTTCTGATGCCAATCGGTTGGCAGGACTCTCCCGATCACGAAGAGACATGCCACGCCCAGATCGGCCGCTGTGTAGCCGAGATATAGCCTGCAGAACAAACCAGTATTTGCATGAAATGAAATGCAAATCCACTTCTTCCGAGGGCTATATCTCAGGCAAATAGGGCCAGATCGGCGAAGGACCCACTCTCTCAGGATCCTAGGGATCCAGCCTGTCGGTCGGCATCAAAATCTCGACCACGAAAATGAGGCCGATTTTTGACAAATTCAATGATGAACCATCATGATTTTTTGCGAAAATCGTGATGAGCTCGATGTCCTTTTTTCTGATGCCAATCGGTTGGCAGGACTCTCCCGCTCACGAAAAGACATGCCGCGCCCAGATCGGCCACTGTGTAGCCGAGATATAGCCTGTAGAACAAACCAGTATTTGCATGAAATGCAAATCCACTTCTTCGGAAGGCTATATCTCAGGCAAATACGGCCAGATCGGCGAAGGACCTACTCTCCCAGGATCCTAGGGATCCAGCCTGTCGGTCGGCATCAAAATCTCGACCACGAAAATGAGGCCGATTTTTGACAAATTCAATGATGTAACCATCATGATTTTTTGCGAAAATCGTGATGAGCTCGATGTCCTTTTTTCTGATGCCAATCGGTTGGCAGGACTCTCCCGCTCACGAAAAGACATGCCGCGCCCAGATCGGCCACTGTGTAGCCGAGATATAGCCTGCAGAACAAACCAGTATTTGCATGAAATGCAAATCCACTTCTTCGGAAGGCTATATCTCAGGCAAATACGGCCAGATCGGCGAAGGACCTACTCTCCCAGGATCCTAGGGATCCAGCCTGTCGGTCGGCATCAAAATCTCGACCACGAAAATGAGGCCGATTTTTGACAAATTCAATGATGTAACCATCATGATTTTTTGCGAAAATCGTGATGAGCTCGATGTCCTTTTTTCTGTTGCCAATCGGTTGGCAGGACTCTCCCGATCACGAAGAGACATGCCGCGCCCAGATCGGCCCATCAATAGTCGAGATATAGCCTGCAGAACAAACCAGTATTTGCATGAAATGCAAATCCACTTCTTCGGAAGGCTATATCTCAGGCAAATACGGCCAGATCGGCGAAGGACCTACTCTCCCAGGATCCTAGGGATCCAGCCTATCGGTCGGCATCAAAATCTCGGCTAAGAAAATGAGGCCGATTTTTGACAAATTCAATGATGTAACCATCATGATTTTTTGCGAAAATCGTGATGAGCTCGATGTCCTTTTTTCTGATGCCAATCGGTTGGCAGGACTCTCCCGCTCACGAAAAGACATGCCGCGCCCAGATCGGCCACTGTGTAGCCGAGATATAGCCTGTAGAACAAACCAGTATTTGCATGAAATGAAATGCAAATCCACTTCTTCCGAGGGCTATATCTCAGGCAAATAGGGCCAGATCGGCGAAGGACCCACTCTCCCAGGATCCTAGGGATCCAGCCTGTCGGTCGGCATCAAAATCTCGACCACGAAAATGAGGCCGATTTTTGACAAATTCAATGATGTAACCATCATGATTTTTTGCGAAAATCGTGATGAGCTCGATGTCCTTTTTTCTGATGCCAATCGGTTGGCAGGACTCTCCCGCTCACGAAAAGACATGCCGCGCCCAGATCGGCCACTGTGTAGCCGAGATATAGCCTGCAGAACAAACCAGTATTTGCATGAAATGCAAATCCACTTCTTCGGAAGGCTATATCTCAGGCAAATAGGGCCAGATCGGCGAGGGACCCACTCTCTCAGGATCGCGAGGATCCAGCCTGTCGGTCGGCATCAAAATCTCGGCTAAGAAAATGAGGCCGATTTTTGACAAATTCAATGATGTAACCATCATGATTTTTTGCGAAAATCGTGATGAGCTCGATGTCCTTTTTTCTGATGCCAATCGGTTGGCAGGACTCTCCCGATCACGAAGAGACATGCCGCGCCAAGATCGGCCCATCAATAGTCGAGATATAGCCTGCAGAACAAACCAGTATTTGCATGAAATGCAAATCCACTTCTTCGGAAGGCTATATCTCAGGCAAATAGGGCCAGATCGGCGAAGGACCCACTCTCTCAGGATCGCGAGGATCCAGCCTATCGGTCGGCATCAAAATCTCGGCTAAGAAAATGAGGCCGATTTTTGACAAATTCAATGATGTAACCATCATGATTTTTTGCGAAAATCGTGATGAGCTCGATGTCCTTTTTTCTGATGCCAATCGGTTGGCAGGACTCTCCCGATCACGAAGAGACATGCCGCGCCAAGATCGGCCCATCAATAGTCGAGATATAGCCTGCAGAACAAACCAGTATTTGCATGAAATGCAAATCCACTTCTTCGGAAGGCTATATCTCAGGCAAATAGGGCCAGATCGGCGAGGGACCCACTCTCTCAGGATCGCGAGGATCCAGCCTATCGGTCGGCATCAAAATCTCGGCTAAGAAAATGAGGCCGATTTTTGACAAATTCAATGATGTAACCATCATGATTTTTTGCGAAAATCGTGATGAGCTCGATGTCCTTTTTTCTGATGCCAATCGGTTGGCAGGACTCTCCCGATCACGAAGAGACATGCCGCGCCAAGATCGGCCCATCAATAGTCGAGATATAGCCTGCAGAACAAACCAGTATTTGCATGAAATGCAAATCCACTTCTTCGGAAGGCTATATCTCAGGCAAATAGGGCCAGATCGGCGAGGGACCCACTCTCTCAGGATCGCGAGGATCCAGCCTATCGGTCGGCATCAAAATCTCGGCTAAGAAAATGAGGCCGATTTTTGACAAATTCAATGATGTAACCATCATGATTTTTTGCGAAAATCGTGATGAGCTCGATGTCCTTTTTTCTGATGCCAATCGGTTGGCAGGACTCTCCCGCTCACGAAAAGACATGCCGCGCCCAGATCGGCCACTGTGTAGCCGAGATATAGCCTGCAGAACAAACCAGTATTTGCATGAAATGCAAATCCACTTCTTCGGAAGGCTATATCTCAGGCAAATAGGGCCAGATCGGCGAGGGACCCACTCTCTCAGGATCGCGAGGATCCAGCCTGTCGGTCGGCATCAAAATCTCGGCTAAGAAAATGAGGCCGATTTTTGACAAATTCAATGATGTAACCATCATGATTTTTTGCGAAAATCGTGATGAGCTCGATGTCCTTTTTTCTGATGCCAATCGGTTGGCAGGACTCTCCCGCTCACGAAAAGACATGCCGCGCCCAGATCGGCCACTGTGTAGCCGAGATATAGCCTGCAGAACAAACCAGTATTTGCATGAAATGCAAATCCACTTCTTCGGAAGGCTATATCTCAGGCAAATAGGGCCAGATCGGCGAGGGACCCACTCTCTCAGGATCGCGAGGATCCAGCCTATCGGTCGGCATCAAAATCTCGGCTAAGAAAATGAGGCCGATTTTTGACAAATTCAATGATGTAACCATCATGATTTTTTGCGAAAATCGTGATGAGCTCGATGTCCTTTTTTCTGATGCCAATCGGTTGGCAGGACTCTCCCGCTCACGAAAAGACATGCCGCGCCCAGATCGGCCCATCAATAGTCGAGATATAGCCTGCAGAACAAACCAGTATTTGCATGAAATGCAAATCCACTTCTTCGGAAGGCTATATCTCAGGCAAATAGGGCCAGATCGGCGAGGGACCCACTCTCTCAGGATCGCGAGGATCCAGCCTGTCGGTCGGCATCAAAATCTCGGCTAAGAAAATGAGGCCGATTTTTGACAAATTCAATGATGTAACCATCATGATTTTTTGCGAAAATCGTGATGAGCTCGATGTCCTTTTTTCTGATGCCAATCGGTTGGCAGGACTCTCCCGATCACGAAGAGACATGCCGCGCCAAGATCGGCCCATCAATAGTCGAGATATAGCCTGCAGAACAAACCAGTATTTGCATGAAATGCAAATCCACTTCTTCGGAAGGCTATATCTCAGGCAAATAGGGCCAGATCGGCGAAGGACCCACTCTCTCAGGATCGCGAGGATCCAGCCTATCGGTCGGCATCAAAATCTCGACCACGAAAATGAGGCCGATTTTTGACAAATTCAATGATGTAACCATCATGATTTTTTGCGAAAATCGTGATGAGCTCGATGTCCTTTTTTCTGATGCCAATCGGTTGGCAGGACTCTCCCGATCACGAAGAGACATGCCGCGCCAAGATCGGCCCATCAATAGTCGAGATATAGCCTGCAGAACAAACCAGTATTTGCATGAAATGCAAATCCACTTCTTCGGAAGGCTATATCTCAGGCAAATAGGGCCAGATCGGCGAGGGACCCACTCTCTCAGGATCGCGAGGATCCAGCCTATCGGTCGGCATCAAAATCTCGGCTAAGAAAATGAGGCCGATTTTTGACAAATTCAATGATGTAACCATCATGATTTTTTGCGAAAATCGTGATGAGCTCGATGTCCTTTTTTCTGATGCCAATCGGTTGGCAGGACTCTCCCGCTCACGAAAAGACATGCCGCGCCCAGATCGGCCACTGTGTAGCCGAGATATAGCCTGCAGAACAAACCAGTATTTGCATGAAATGCAAATCCACTTCTTCGGAAGGCTATATCTCAGGCAAATACGGCCAGATCGGCGAAGGACCTACTCTCCCAGGATCCTAGGGATCCAGCCTGTCGGTCGGCATCAAAATCTCGACCACGAAAATGAGGCCGATTTTTGACAAATTCAATGATGTAACCATCATGATTTTTTGCGAAAATCGTGATGAGCTCGATGTCCTTTTTTCTGATGCCAATCGGTTGGCAGGACTCTCCCGCTCACGAAAAGACATGCCGCGCCCAGATCGGCCACTGTGTAGCCGAGATATAGCCTGCAGAACAAACCAGTATTTGCATGAAATGCAAATCCACTTCTTCGGAAGGCTATATCTCAGGCAAATAGGGCCAGATCGGCGAAGGACCCACTCTCTCAGGATCGCGAGGATCCAGCCTATCGGTCGGCATCAAAATCTCGGCTAAGAAAATGGGGCCGATTTTTGACAAATTCAATGATGTAACCATCATGATTTTTTGCGAAAATCGTGATGAGCTCGATGTCCTTTTTTCTGTTGCCAATCGGTTGGCAGGACTCTCCCGATCACGAAGAGACATGCCGCGCCCAGATCGGCCCATCAATAGTCGAGATATAGCCTGCAGAACAAACCAGTATTTGCATGAAATGCAAATCCACTTCTTCGGAAGGCTATATCTCAGGCAAATAGGGCCAGATCGGCGAGGGACCCACTCTCTCAGGATCGCGAGGATCCAGCCTATCGGTCGGCATCAAAATCTCGGCTAAGAAAATGAGGCCGATTTTTGACAAATTCAATGATGTAACCATCATGATTTTTTCCGAAAATCGTGATGAGCTCGATGTCCTTTTTTCTGATGCCAATCGGTTGGCAGGACTCTCCCGATCACGAAGAGACATGCCGCGCCAAGATCGGCCCATCAATAGTCGAGATATAGCCTGCAGAACAAACCAGTATTTGCATGAAATGCAAATCCACTTCTTCGGAAGGCTATATCTCAGGCAAATAGGGCCAGATCGGCGAAGGACCCACTCTCTCAGGATCGCGAGGATCCAGCCTATCGGTCGGCATCAAAATCTCGGCTAAGAAAATGAGGCCGATTTTTGACAAATTCAATGATGTAACCATCATGATTTTTTGCGAAAATCGTGATGAGCTCGATGTCCTTTTTTCTGTTGCCAATCGGTTGGCAGGACTCTCCCGATCACGAAGAGACATGCCGCGCCAAGATCGGCCCATCAATAGTCGAGATATAGCCTGCAGAACAAACCAGTATTTGCATGAAATGCAAATCCACTTCTTCGGAAGGCTATATCTCAGGCAAATAGGGCCAGATCGGCGAAGGACCCACTCTCTCAGGATCGCGAGGATCCAGCCTATCGGTCGGCATCAAAATCTCGGCTAAGAAAATGAGGCCGATTTTTGAAAAATTCAATGATGTAACCATCATGATTTTTTGCGAAAATCGTGATGAGCTCGATGTCCTTTTTTCTGTTGCCAATCGGTTGGCAGGACTCTCCCGATCACGAAGAGACATGCCGCGCCCAGATCGGCCCATCAATAGTCGAGATATAGCCTGCAGAACAAACCAGTATTTGCATGAAATGCAAATCCACTTCTTCGGAAGGCTATATCTCAGGCAAATACGGCCAGATCGGCGAAGGACCTACTCTCCCAGGATCCTAGGGATCCAGCCTATCGGTCGGCATCAAAATCTCGGCTAAGAAAATGAGGCCGATTTTTGACAAATTCAATGATGTAACCATCATGATTTTTTGCGAAAATCGTGATGAGCTCGATGTCCTTTTTTCTGATGCCAATCGGTTGGCAGGACTCTCCCGCTCACGAAAAGACATGCCGCGCCCAGATCGGCCACTGTGTAGCCGAGATATAGCCTGCAGAACAAACCAGTATTTGCATGAAATGCAAATCCACTTCTTCGGAAGGCTATATCTCAGGCAAATAGGGCCAGATCGGCGAAGGACCCACTCTCTCAGGATCGCGAGGATCCAGCCTATCGGTCGGCATCAAAATCTCGGCTAAGAAAATGAGGCCGATTTTTGACAAATTCAATGATGTAACCATCATGATTTTTTGCGAAAATCGTGATGAGCTCGATGTCCTTTTTTCTGATGCCAATCGGTTGGCAGGACTCTCCCGATCACGAAAAGACATGCCGCGCCCAGATCGGCCCATAAATTGTCGAGATATAGCCTGCAGAATAAACCAGTATTTGCATGAAATGAAAATCCACTTCTTCGGAAGGCTATATCTCAGGGAAATAGGGCCAGATCGTCATGATTTTTTGCGAAAATCGTGATGAGCTCGATGTCCTTTTTTCTGATGCCAATCGGTTGGCAGGACTCTCCCGATCACGAAGAGACATGCCGCGCCCAGATCGGCCCATCAATAGCCGAGATATAGCATGCAGAACAAACCAGTATTTGCATGAATTGTTTTTCCCCTTAAATGTAAAACTAGATTAAGTTGCCACGAAAGGTAACAGTAAACTTGTTTACAACAAAATACAAATTTTCCACATGAAAAAAAGAAGATTGAGGGTGGGTGGCTGTTGTAGTAGTACCTGGATGTTGTTGTAATTTGGTAAGTATGGCATAACTCCGCCATTTCTTGTCCGATCGGGGCGGGCCTAGGTCACCTGCGATCGGTAAAATATCCCTGATTTGATGGAGTCCTTATCAATGACAAAGGATCAAGGATATTTTCCCTAGTCTTATATATGTATGTCTATTTTTTTCTGCTCCTTGTGGGCCGATCAGGGCATGCCATGCCTTCCAGTAATCGCAAAAATATACTTATCCTTGATGGAGTCCTTATCATGGACTTTTACCCAGTATTTTATCTTTTTTACATAAATTGTGGGCCGACCAGAGCGTGCCACGGCTTCCTCTAATCAGAAAAATATCATTGATCCTTACATAAGGACTTTGATATCCCCAGCCATACGTGTTTAGTCTGTACGCGATGGCTTCCTGTGATCGGAAAAATATCCTTGATGTAGTCCTTCTCAAGGACCAATGATAAAGTCGTTTCTTGTGTCCCAACAAATAAATCGAAAAAAAAATACAGGAATCTTAAATATTTAAGTGTTATTTAATAAAAAAAAATAATTAAGCGTACGCAATCGCTTTTAACATAATAAAAACACAAATACATAGGCCATAGATATTAAATTAGGAGAATAAAGCTAGCATTAAAATGATGTCGAAATTTAAACAATGAAGTAACGAGAGTTCGTTGCTTTTTTTCTTTTTGGTGTTTTGCGGAGATTGAACAAATGCAATTTCGTTAAATCGTTCAAACAATAATAGGTACAGTAAAATAAAATACATAATTGTAAAAAAATCAACTTAATATTATGTACAGGTAAAATCGATGGACTCTGAACGGTTGGTTGTCGAATGAAGCGATTTGGAGTTTATTGCCTGGCATCGTGCACTTGCATAATAATCGTGCAGTGTCGCCTGCTTGCATATACATATAAAAGGTTATAAATCGTACGAGTATATATCGTATATAGTGTGTGTGTAAAGTAGAGAGTACATAGGGATATGCGCACGTGTGTATATGATACTTGTATAGATATAGTATGTATATACTATGGTATATAGTAAGTTATGTCAGTGCCCGTTGCAAAAGCATCGCCGCATACAAAAGTGTGCTTAGAAAAGTGTGTGTGTGGGTGTGGTTTGTGATTGTGTTCAAGTCTATATGGTTGCATTGTGCCTCTCTCCTAGAACAGGCCCCGCTCCTTCTTCAGCTTGGTCTGCTTCCAGATGGGCAGCTGCTCGAACTCCGCCCGGCTGCAGCCCAGTGCCACCTGGAAGTCCTCGGCATTCAAGTATACCTCCAGCCGCGTGGGCTCCACTCCCTCGGGAAGTGGTCGCCCCTTCAGCACCTCCAAAGGATACTCTGTCTGTGTCATTTGTGCCAGCATTGTGCTGATTTCGATGATATCATCTGAACGGCCATCCTAAGGGATCACAAATTTGAGCTAGCAATTGTTTTATGAATAATTCTTCAGCCGACTAACCTCTACATTGATTTCCCTGACATCGGCACGCTCATTCCATTCCGGAAAGAGGGCTCTGAAGGCCAATGGTTCCAAGCCGGCCCACACCACCTGGCCCTTGACGCCGTGGAAGGCTTCCTTCACATTTTCGCCGTGCTTTGCACGCCAATAGTCGACGGCCGTCTCGAGGGCAGCGCGTCTCTCTGAGATCCAGCGATTAACACCAGCCCGATTGTCATTGGTGGGGCTGCTCCTCTCATCCGTGTTTACTGGAAAGAGGATAAACAATTAATTCCTTCCTCAGAGTATTAAAATGATCGAGAACCTACTCTTCACATCCTCAAGGGGCCACCATCCCATCCAGAGCCATAGCGCATCGCCATCATCCAGCAGGAAGATGGTCGGCTGACGGGCGTTGTAGAGTTGGGCCTGGCTAAACGGATACGGACTGTGCATGTCCTGGCAACGCAACGGATCGCTCAGCTCCAAGGCTTTGAACACTCCCTGGGTACTGGAGAAGTTAAAAATCCTCAGCTGGTAGTCGTAGGATTTAGTGGCCTCCAGTAGACTGCCATAGTCCGCGCGGTGCTCTCCTAATCCCAAGGCCTTCTTGCAGTCCTCGCTCTCGGCTCCCTCCTCCAGCTCTGCGAGGGTGGCCGCACTGTCGCAACTGAACAGATCCTTGGGCATTTGCTTGATTACCTCGTGGGCAGCCTCGAGAGCGACACTCCGCGAGTGTGGGGCGCTCTTCGCGCCATGCCAGACGAGTACGAGTCCCTGGCTGCCGTGGATCATAAGCATGGAGCTGCGGGATCGCAGCTGTCGCGACTGGCAGTCCACTTCCTTCAGCAGCGTCTCCTCGGAGACATTGCCCTGCAGCTGGTAGAGTCGCCACTGGTTGCGTTTCTCCAGGCACTGCTCCTTGCGCCCGCGGTGCTGCCATAGCTGGCGGAACAGACGCACGAAGGCCGTGCCCTCGTCTCCCTGGGCCACCAGCAGTTGGGAGCCCTTCTCCTTGTCCAGTTCCACAGTCAAGAGAGCGGCGGCACCCTTCTCATTGGCACTCGAGTCCTGTCCCTGCCATGTGAAGTAGACGCAACGATCGCGACCTACGGTGCTCCTGTTGGAGACCTTTCCGCTCAGCTCTCGCACGGTGACCGAGATCTGGTAGATCCAGCGGACAATGTAGCTCTCGGCGGAGTAGAAGTGGCCGTAATCCTCGCGAGCATTGGCCGCATCGAAGTTGAACTCGTTTATCTGCCACTTGTCGGTGGACTTGGTGATGACATCGAAGTGCCGCATCGTGTCGTTGTCGTAGTAGAAGTTGCCACGGCCGAGGTTCGACTGTTCCAGCACCAGATTGGGCTCCTGGTAAGGCTCGCCCTTGTGCAGGGCTGCTCCGTTGAGGGCATGCACCACATGGACGCCGTTCGCCAGGTAGTCCTTCTCCAGATCCTCCCGCTCCAGCTCCGGCCAGTCGCTGAACTTCTCCTTGAACAGCGCCGTCTCCATGTTCTGGGTAATCTTCCCGAGTACGCACCAGTCGGGTCGTTCGGCGCAGCGCTTGGCGTACGTGGTGTTTTCCCGGCGACCCACAATCGAGACGTAGTTGAGGGGATTCAGGTAGCACTGGGCATAGTCTGCCGAATCCTTGGCCACAAAGTGCTCCTGGGCCAGTCGCATGGCTGCCCGCTTGGCATCCGACGAGGCATTCTTGCCGTTCCACACGTACAGCTCGCTGCCAAAGTCAAAGACGAGCACCTTGCGGGTGTCCAGCATGTCCACCTTCGGGATGCAGCCCCAGTACTTGTCCAGGGGGATGAGGGCATCGTCCTGGAACTCGTAGATCTTGTTCGTCTCGATCAGACTGCTCTCGAATACATCATCCTCGTCCGCATGGCCGCACTCGGGAATCTCGTACTGCTCCTCCTCCGGCTTGCCGAGCAGCGTCCAGAACTGGCGCCACTGGCGCTCGTTCATGTACTTGCCATCCGTGAGGATCACCTCCTGGCTGGCCGTACATCCCAGGTCCTTGTTCTCCACGATGGCAGCGCAGATCTTCTTGCTGCGCGAGATCTCAATGACGTTCGCGAAGGAGCCCACATAGCGGTAGAGCTGGGAGCCCGAGACTAGAATGAAGCAATCGCCGCGATTCAGCGACGTGTGAAGGGGCGCCACCAGGCGGGTCTGCACATGGGTGCGCCCCTTGACATGTAGCAGCATCACCGGCTTGTGGGGCAGCCACATCTGCTGGAGTGGCAGCGAGGATGACCGCAAGGCCACCGCCTTGAAGTCCTCTATGGAGGCCAGTCCGGCAATGGCTTCGGCAGCCAGGTTTCCATGCTGTCCAACTGGGGATAGTCAGGGGAAAGGATTAGTTAGGATTAGCAGGGAACTCCCGTGATTGTGCTGCAAGTGGCACCACTTACATGACTCCAGCTTGAGGCGCCGCAACTCCCGCTCTGCCACTCCTGTGCGCAGTTCCGTGTACTCCGACGTGATGTCGCTGCGCGACGCCAGACTCTTGATAGGATTGCGCGCGGCACGACGACCCTTGGGTCCCTGCACGTGTCGTTTGCTCACCAAACTGAGGAGAATACATAAATTGGAATTTGGACAATGGAAGGGGTGGGGGTGCTGATGCTACTCGAAAGGACTTACCGCTCTGTGGGCTTTATGTCGTCGAAGGCACTGATCTCCACCTCCGTCGCGCTCTCCTTCTGTTGTGCGGCTGTGGGCTGCGTGGCAAAGAAGTTCTCGAAGGTCTCCTTGTCGTCCAGCCGGGGCACCTGAATCCTCGATCCCACATTAGTGGGCGCCGCCGCGCTCTTGTTGTTGGCCAGCTCCTTGTTCTGCTTGGCATTCTGCGGGGAGCTGCGCTCCCCATCCGAGTCGGAGCTGCTGCTGTTCGAGCGGCTCAAAGTGGAGACCTCCTCCTCGGGATTAACGCTGAGGCTGCGCAGCGTGGTCTTCGCATTGCTCGCGGCGGTGCCGGTGGCGGTGGCACTGCCGGGCACCATCATGGAGGGGCTCTTGGCCAGGCCGAGCTGCGGCTGATTGGCACTGCGCACCTCCAGCATGGGGCACTTCTTGGCCGCATCGTTGGTCGAACGCTCGAACTGCAGCTCCACGGGCGACTGGGCCTTCTTCTGCAGTCGACCAGCGACTGTGAACTTCTTGGCATCGGTTTGCTCTGCCAAAAGATGGGAAAGTGAGATGGAGAACACTTCGCGAGGGACTCATTCCGCCTTACCTATGCGCTGCTTCCAGTTCTCCGAGTTGGACTTGAGTTTGCCCAAGCGATCGGAGACCTTGCCGCCCTCGAGGCTGGTGGGGATCAGAGGCGAGGGTGGCAGCGGCTTGTCCGACAGCGAGTGGGCCAGAGAGAGCGACTCCTGCAACGAGATTCAAACATTTATTCGTGATTACATTCACTTTCAAAACGTTCACCCACGCTCTAAGCCCCAAATTTCGAGCGGCGAACATGCGCATTTATAAAGAAATTAACCAACAGAAATTCGTATAATGGGCCCACAAATATGGTCAACAGTCGCGTCGCAGGTGGCCTTATCGGGGGAAGCGGGTTACCCCACACTACCCGATGACTCACGGAGTCTCACAATCATCGGCTGCTTCTGTTTTAGAGAAAAGCTCTTACCAGTTTAACTTTTTCCATTTCCAGCTATTTCCAGTGTATTTGTTTATTCAAATTTTGCTAATCAACCCAGCTGCTGAATGGGGATGGGCACACACCTCAAACCTCGAACGCTTTAACGTCAAGTACGCTCCATTAGAGACCGGAGCCCGTAATGACAACGCAAACTGGCGACAGATCAATCGAATGGATGCGCAAATGTATCTGGGGGCTTGCACCCAACACAATGCCAATTTGGCGACTGCTAAACGCTTGGTGCTAGGCTAATTGCGCACCTGGCTGGAGCCCCCCGAACGGAGGGAGACAGAGAGAGCGAGAGAGAGAGAGCTAGAGTACGTGAGAGAGCGTACGATTAGATAAGGGGCTTTTGAAGACCAGACCCCTCCCAGCGCTTGGCGTTTGCTTTGTTTGGTTTGCATTCGTTTAGCAGTAAGTAATTCATAAGCTGTCAATACGGAAGGGAACTAAATGGAATTGTTTAGTGTTTACACTTCGGGTCGCTTGGCGCTGTGCTTGAGCATAAGTTAGATGCATGATAGTACCTTCCCTTCGAAATATCCCCCGTATCTTATCTGAAATGCATGTATCTGTATCTGGGGATTTGGGTGAAGTTCAGTCACTTCTTATCGTGCCCAAAGGCAGTAAATATCTTACGTTTTATCTTTAATTATGCAATATTTAGGAATGTTGATGTTTATCCAACTCCGACCCTTTTCCTGTATCACCTACGCCCCTCGCTTCCCGTTCCCCAGAATGCAATTTTATTATCAAATAATTGTGCACTACATTTATTATTTCCTATCTGTGCCAAAGAGACAGCCTTGGGCAGCCTCTTCTCTTGAATTTAAGCGTGTGTCATGCCATCAATCTCTCTCTCTCTCACTCTCGGTCCCTCTCTTCGCCACAAAACCACCGTGAATCAATCATGAATCATCCAATATAAATTGATAAAGCACATACACGAAATATGGGCAAAAGCAGGCAAAGGCCAAGCGGCTAATGAACAGGGAAAACAAAGCGCGAATATCCGATAGAATGGAATGGAGTGGAGTGGAGTGGGGTGGAGTGGGGTGGATCGATGGAGTGGGTACCGTACCCAATCCGAGTGGTGGTTCCTCCGAAAAGGCAAGAGATTCTTCTGCGGAGGAGCGCCCCAAAAGAGGGACCTACCTTAGCCAAAAACAAAACAACAAAGCCAAAAAAACACCTCATCCAAAAGGCATAAATATCATCAAATAAATGCCAATTTATTATATTTTATTGACTGTCGATTTTCGCTGTTTTTGTCATTTGCGTATTTGCGTGACATTTGGATTTTGTTGGCGTTGCTTTCGGTGGAAATAGTATCTTTTGAAACTACTGAAAATGTTAAAATTAGCATATCAATATATGTATATTCATTTGTTGTCTTGCAAACACCCCATACCATATCGAATGCGAATCAATTGGGCCAAGTTAAGGTGGCTTTTGGTCAAGTTCAAGTGTAGCCTCAATTTTAAACTGGAAATATGGAACCCCGTCTCCATCCCCCCGTCTCCATCCGTTCAGAGCAGTTCTTTATTCCGTTTGATTGGCGGGGAGTGGCTTATTCCACTCTCGAGTGCCACAGACAGAGTCTGGATTGATAAGCCCTGCCGCTGTCAGTTGTGGTTTTCCATTGTCGTTATTTCTGTGCCATGCCATGCCATGCCATGCCACAGATGATTGCAACAAGTGTTGCAATGTTCCACAGTTCATTGGCCCCTGCTGAAATGCCCCACACCTTTCACCGTAAGGTATGGCTATGCCCCAGCCTCTGCCTCTCTTTATTATTTATCTGCGCTCCGCTGCCTTTGGTTTGCCATCAAATCAATCAAAAAAGCCACAGCAAAGGAATTACCTCACATCCCCAATCATTTCATTTTCGGTGTCCCCCCAGCCTCTCGCTAGCGCTTCGCCGTTTCGGCATTTCGGCGATTTATAATTAATGGAACGTTCATCCAACATTTTGATTTGCGTCAATTTATTTGACAAATTGTGGGCATAGATTAGACGGCTCTCCGCTCGAAGACACGCTTCGATGAGGCCATGCCATGCCACCTTTTGATGCCAGCAAAATAAATTGTCGAGCAGCTGGGGGGCCGTGCCGGCACGGCCAGAATACAGACATACATATGTATGTACATTTCGCCAGAACCCTTCTGCTAATGCAGCTGTTTATACGAAAGAGAATCGCCTGTTGGTTTACTAATAATACTAGTATATGTGTGCTTTTAGCAGAAACAGACACTCGTTTACGTAGAATTATTGCTTCGTTGTGTATTTTTCTTGCATTTGATACAGAGTCTTTTGTTTAAGATACACGTTTGTTTAATCATATAAATAATACTACAAATTCATTTCATATTCATATTCATACAATATTTTATCTGCGATAGGATCGATTTAGTTATACATACATATGTATATGAGATGCATCGCTATGCTATGCTACGGTTTACCCCAGAGACAAAATGAGACGGTTAATAAGTACAAGGAATCGACTGTTTACTTTGATTTGCTTAAGTTTTCATCGATTAAACAAATAAAATGCATATGGAAGGAGGAACGGCCAAGGGGGGGCTATATAATCTATAGGAAACTACTATAGGAAGGCGTGGCAAGGCCCCCCCCCCCCCCCCCCCCCTCCCGCATTCGTGAGTCACAGCGCTGTGGCGGGACAAAGGCGATGAGGGGCGATGTGGTGCGATCGAGGGTACGATTAGGACGGGGTAAAAGTCTTCCGGGTGACCCGATTGCGAATTCGAATCCGAATCCGATTCTGACTCATGGGCCATGGGGCGAGGAGATGGCACTAAAAACTGATCATTCATCCAACAATCTTTGATACTGGAAGCTCCCCTCCTCCCTCATCTGGTGTCGTTCACATAGGTGGCCTCCTCCACGCAGGAGGCCTGCTCCTCGTTCAGCAGATCCGTGATGGAGTAGGCGGACAGTGGCCGCGAGAATCTGCGCTCCGAGAGGATGTCGTCGATGCTGGTGACGGGCGACAGGCTGTTGCAGTCCGCATAGAAGGAGTGCGGCTCCTCTGCACTCCTGGCAATCACCTGGAAGATGTCCTCCATGCTGGACTGGAGGCACAGCGACGGCGGCTGCCGCAGCAGCACCGGGGACGCGGGCTCCGGGGAGCTGCCCAGCGGAGAGGCAGTCGAGGGCGTGGCCGAGGTGCCACGGGTGCGTCGAACCACGGGCACGGTCATCGGCTCCCAGTCGCTGTGGGAGGGGGACGACTTCTTGGAGGGCTCCTCCTCCAGTTCCTGCCACAGCTGCATCGCCTGCTCGATGTGCTGCAGCTGTGCCGAGAGCTGTGTGGCGATGCTCGTCTTGCGGGAGGCGCAGGGCGTCGAGTCGTGCGAATCATCGCTGGCCCCAAACATCCGGATCTCGGGCAGGACAGGCGAGACCCTGCTCACCTGCCGCGTGGCACCCGTCTCGAACATGCGTGCGATTTTGGTGACATTGCTCCGCTTCACTGGCGCCGGCACGGGGGGCAGCGGCTCCTTCGCTGCTGTGGTGGACGTCTGCCGCTTGTGGTAGACGCGTGTGACGGGCTTCCGCGCCTTCTGCTTCTGCTTGGAGGCCGCCGCCTCCTGGGCCTGCACGTGGCAGCACAGCTCGGGCCCGTAGCAGCGATGGTACTTGTGGCGATTCGCCTCGTAGTCCGCGTCCGCGAAGCGCTTCATCCGCTGCAGGGACTTGGGCAGCAGCGTGAGGAATACGTAGGCGACCAGCAGGTAGGGCAGGCATCCCGCCCACTCCCAGGCCGTCTCCAGGTAGACCATGTAGTCGGAGAATGTAGTCACGTCCATCGTAGCCATCGTATCCGTCGTAGCCGTCGTAGCCATCGTATCCGTCGGATGTTGTTATCACAAATTAGTATCGCTTTCGACTGTTTATTGGTTCACTTTTTCGCTTGTTTCGTGCTTTTGATATCGTTCTTTTGTGGTGCAGTTTTTCGTTTTTTTTTTTTGGTTTTTGATTCGATAAGCGGCAAAAGTTATATTTTATGACATCACATCACACTACACGGGGATCGGTTCAATATACAACGTATTCATTAGAGATCTTTCTGGCATTCGTTTGCTTCAGATACAAAGGAAAACAGTGCAAGATTTGTTCAATTTTGCAATGTTTTCCCCTGGGCATACAAA
The DNA here is from genome assembly GCF_003286085.1 of Drosophila persimilis. NCBI lineage: Eukaryota > Metazoa > Arthropoda > Insecta > Diptera > Drosophilidae > Drosophila > Drosophila persimilis. Next base: position 1,374,374 of record NW_020825345.1, read on the forward strand.
TCCTGGCTCCCCTCCCACACGCGCCCACACGCCCCCACTCAGTCGCTCATCACACCTTTCGTCAAGTGCTGCCCGCTGCACTTTGCCATTCGATTTGCATTATCACGGGTATTTATGTTTGGGGCTTTCGTGTTTCTTTATCGCCTGCTGACATCCGATACGATGAGTATCGTATCCCCTTCGCTCCACGCAGACCCGAGAGCTCTGCGAGCATTAATAAATTTTGCAATTTTTAGTGCGGCGTTTTTCTGTTGTATTTTCGCAAGTGGACGCGTTTTTGTATTCCGTTGCGCCTTCGCGGTCGTTCGTTCTCTTTGGATCCCCGTCATGAACTATGCGGTGACGCTGTGGCGGCTCGGCTCTGCGATGGCCCCAACGGCTCCGCTGCCCGAAACTTTACGAAAGCAGCGAGCGTCGCGCGTCGCGCGTCTGCTTAACGCCTCTCTCTCTCCCTCTCTCCCGCTCTGTGCTTAGCTCTCTCTTTTGGTTCTCTCTGCGGCTCGTGATGCTGTGCCTTGGTTCGGCTTCGGCTTGGCCTCTCGCTCTAAACCTTAGCGGCCTCTACGGGCTGCACTTGCGCATAATTCTCTTCTTTGCTTTGCTTCGCCTCGCTTGTCCGTTTGACCGTTCCTTCTGTCGTGGGCTCTCCTCTGCTGATAAGAACTTGCGGGTGGGAGGGAGCCAGCAGATGCGGGCCCGAGAGAGAGCAAGAAGATGTGCAACTTTCATTTCAATGAAGTTCTTTGATGATCGCAAAGGGAATGGAAAGGAACTCTGTCTTTTGATGGATGGAAATTACTTTGAAGTATCCCAGAGGGCAACGGTTCCCCAATTCGTTGAATCCTCAAGGAGAAGGGAAAGGGGGAGGCTGTCCTACAAGCCGAGTACATTTCCCCCATTTAATACGTATGTATATTTATATTTTCTAAATATTTGCATGGCTTTCCACATAATATACGATTTCTCATCTTCGTTTATTTGCTGGGTTTATCAGCTGTGTTGCTCCACCGACAGACAGACAGACAGACGATTGCGACTGCGACATATGCAAACAGCTCACGTATGTAAATAAACCAAATATAGAACACGAGAAACAGCACTGGCAATCATAGCAATTACAACAATAGCAATGGCAATAGCAATAGAAATAGCAACAAATGACTGGCAGGCTCCTTTGTGATTTATGGAAATGGGTATTGTTGCTAATTGTTGACTTTGCCGCCACCGTAGAAATATGTGTCATCTTTCTGTAAGATTTTCCATCTGAAGCACACAAGTATCTATGGATTTGTAAGCTTTCCATACGGTATATGTGTGTATCTACGAGTTTTCCATCTAAATCCCGTGTATATTGGTGGGGCAAAACAGATGCGCCTTCCGAAGCACTTTTCGACCCAAGTAAAATGAAATTGAGTTATTTTTGAACGATTTGCGTGGGTCTCGGTCTCCGTCTCGGTCTCCGTCTCGGTTCTGGCTGTCGTTCTGTTTTGACGATTTGTAATGGCCAAGCGGATTGCGGTCACATTTGATGATTTTTTTTTTTTTTGGCAATCGCACTTTTGAGAAAGTAGCTTTTTGCTTTCTTGGAGGTGCTGCTATAATCGGGTGGGTGGTTCGGTGGATCGGTGGATCGGTGGTGTGTGCGAGTGTTGGACAAGTGGAATAGCCAGCCTTGTAACACTTTCTGTATTCAAATATTTTTGGATTTGTCACATTTCGTAATAATAATTTTTGCACACTTTTTTCAGCACGAGGCGAATGCTAGAGAAACTATGAATAAATATTGCCATTCGCTTCCTGCTGTTGACGCTGCTGCTGCCGCTGCTGCTGCTGCATTTGACAGTTGATGTTTATGCAATTCAGGAAATTCACTTCACATTACTTTTTATGCAATCCGAACTGAGAGGCAACTGAGAAACTGAGAGATCGCATCGGTAGAAAGAGCGGGTTTGGTTTTCGAAACCAGAGGTGGGCAGTACGGGACCGGGACTCTATTTTTAGTTTTGCCGCTTATCAATTTTAATGTCAATTGCTGCAACGGCAGGCAGCAGCAGCGGCAGCAGCAGCAGCAGCATCAGAGCAGTGCAATACTCGTAAATGCATAGAGCACTAACAATAACAATAAAAAAAAGATCAAGTGGAAAGGAAAGTAATGCGAACGCCGAACCGATCGGCACGAAACCGCGACTGGGAATGGATCGTAAGTTACAGTACGAGGCGCTCGAAAAGCTTGCTCAAAGCCGGCCCAGGGAGAGCCCCGCGAGACAGAGAGAGAGAGAGAGAGGGAGAGAGGGAGACCGATCCCATGACGAAGTGGAGGCTGCGACTGCTGCTCTCCCAAGTGCCAGGGTAAAGAGGAGGCAGCAGGAGGTAGGAGGCAGAAAAGGCCTTTTGAAATTAAACTAAGCGTAATAAACAAGATCATTGTGGGGACAGGGCCTTGCAGAGGAGAACAAAGGAAGAAGAGAGCGGAGAGCGCAGAGAGAGAGAGAGAGCTGCAAGTGAGAGGAGGGAAGTTTTGGTGGCGAAAAAAGGGTACAACATACAATACATGTCCCTGTGGCCAGGCCCCAGAAATGCCTCAGATGAATCACAACATCCGAATCCGAATCCGAATCCGAATGCAGGCCTAACGCGAATTTAATTAAATCCCAACTAAAAATAAATCAATGCCAGAGGTTCCTGAGGAGAGGACAAGCCGCACAATGAGGTAATTGTCTAAAAATTCAATAAGCCAGAAGTACAAGTGCTGACAGGCAGCTGACAAAAAGAGATACAAAGATACTCGTAAAAAGAAAAAGCGAAATGAAATGAAAGAGTTTTTACTAGACGAAATGGCCACCTTATCGGAGGGCAGAAAAAGGAAAATAAATGAATCACACAGAAGGCAATAAAAATAATCAGCAATAAGCAGGCAGGCAGCAGCCGCATACTTGCAGCTTGTAGATACAAGCAGCGCAAAGATACAGATACAGATACACGCGAAGGAAACGGAGAAGGAGAATGGGTTGGGGGCTGGGGGATGGCGGATTGGGGGGACACAGCGATATGGCAGCAGTTGATTTAGAAGTTTATGGAACAACTTGGGGCTACTGTTGTTGTCACTGGCTGCCGCCTGCCGCTTGCCGCCTGCCGCCTGCCGGGGCATGTGGCATGGACTAATGAACAAGTACAGCAGCAGTCAGGCCAGGCAGCAGCAGCAGCAGCAACAATAAGAATAATGAAGTAACCAGAGGACAGGCAGAGCAAAAAGCCAAACAAAAAAATAGCAAGTATATCAAATTTACAAAACAATTTACAACAGTCTGAGGCATGAGGCATGGGGCATGAGGCGAGGAGGCTGGGCGGCAGCTGGAAGCTTGTTGGGTTGGGTCGGGGCCCAGAAGATGAGCACGTTCAAGATCAAGACAGAGATCAAATGCTGGACCTAGAGCCAGCCAGAGAGAGCTCTGCTCGTGGCTCCAATAACAACAACAACAACAACAGCAGCAACAACATCTGCTAGTTAGAAACAGAGCCCCAGCCCAAGCCCAAACACAAACCCAAACCCAAACCCAAAGACAACCTTCATGCCATGCTCCTTCTCTTTGCTCAGTTTGTAATTGTTGCAGCAACGACTACGCCCGGTGCTCTGTGGTCTGTCTGTGGTGCTGCCACACAGCCCACAAGGCAAGTTTTGAGGGAAAATTATGGCAAAATGGAAGTTGGCAGCAGCAGCAGCAGCAGGACAGAAGGAAGCGGAGGAGCACCAGGGAGTGGGCTGCAGCTCCACGAAGAGGAGTCCCGTGTCTATATTTAACTGGGATGCTACGACTCCTCCTGCTGCTGCTGCTGCTGCTCCTCCTTGGATCTCTCTCTCTCTCTCTCTCTCTCTGCCCTTCATTATTATGCGCATTTTCATGATGCAGCCGATCGTGGCTTGATAAATTGTTCTAAATTATAAGAGACCTCTTTTTGCGCGAATGTTTTGACACACACACGCGTCTGGGGACACAACGTCAGAGCATCAGGGATGGGATGGGATGGCCCGACTAATTGCTCAGAGGCCACCTTGATTCTGCCATTTGGGATCTCTGCCAAACAGCGCATGAAAATCGCAGACTTTTCCGACCAACAGAGCAGAGCAAAGCAGAGACCAAAAGAGACGCCAAAGAGGAATACAGAAGCAGAAAGTCATCTTAATTATTAATAAATTGTATTCTAATGGACGTCAAAATGATGTCTTGCCGCAGCGTAGAAAATGAGGGTAGAACAGTGGGGAATGGGATGGAAAGAGCGCCTTCTGCGATGGGTATAGCCCGTGCTCTGCCATTTACCGTACCATTGACCTTGTCCCACTGTACGGCTCCGCTTGAGGGGCGCGCTTGAAGAGCGTGTGCGCCGCCCCTCCGAAAACGTAACGAACCAACAACAAAATGGGGAAGCAAGACTCCACTCCACTCCAAACCAATCCACTCCAAGTGGCATGTAATTCGCTGCCAACAACACTTCAAAACTCATTTGCCCCCGCCAGAGAGTATTTTGGAATGGTGTGTGGGTCAGAAGATCGCTTTGACATGATTTCCTCACAACATTTCTCTCGCTCTCGCTCTCTCCACCAGTGGCAACCCACAGCTGCCGCCCCGGAGGAGGACGATGATGAGTAAGCCCCACATGTGGCAGGAGGCGGGGGGTTTCCAACCGTAATTAAATGTGATTACTTTGTGCAATTCGGGTGGGGGGGAGTCTGTGGCAGGGCAGGCAGAAGACCCGCATAATTATGGGCCACAAGTAACCGTTTAATCAGGCACAAACCAAGACAGAGAGAGGGAGAGAGGTAAGGGAGGGAAAAGTTCACTAAACTTCATTTATGGCCCAAAGCTAGCGGCGGCTAATTGACAGCCCAAACGGCATCCGACGATGGATCCATGTCTCGGGAATTTTCGCCAGCGGTGCAAGTGCCGCTCTGATATGTGGCCATGCCCATAAAAAAGAATAGACAGGAGATATTTTTGGACATGGCATGGCAGTGAAATTTAACGGCGGAACAACTACTGCATGGGTTTTGCCGGCAGTGACATCACAACTGCACGTTTCGTTTCGTTTTCATTCGAATGAAAGTAACATTTGATTAACAATTCCAATTCCCCAAGCGAAAAGACGGTCCCCTCTGCCTTACTGCGCTTGGCCCCCACATATTCTACCTCTAATTATCAATAAAGATAAAGATCCCCAATAAAGGGTTTCAATGGGCGGAACAGGCCCCCAAACGGCACAAAGACGCTAGCGGCGGATATTTATGGAACTGTCTGGTAGACACCGCCACCTGGCGTCTTTTTGTTGGCGCCATGAGGCGGCAATAAATGGAACCCGACAATCGGCTATCGCACAATATTCGTTGCATATTTTTGGGCGCACACGAAAATCAAGTAGAAAAGTGGGCGCGAAATTCAAATAAATGTATGTGTGGCCAGGACTTCATTGTTGGAACTTACAGGAACAAATTGGCCGCCAAATTGGGACGACCATCGGGATTTGGATCAACGGCGGATTACCACCGAACGGCGGTACTCTCGGGACTTTTGGTTTTCATGGTTTAAGTTTCCGTTTCTAGATACTAGAGGGTTCCTTTAATACCCAGTATTCGAAGAGTTTTGGAATATACTAAGTAGTGTTGTGTATATTGTGAATGTGTGCAACACCCAGAAGAAAGCGTTTCCGACCCTATAAAGTATATATCTTTCGTCCCGATTAGCGCCTGGCTCTTAGGGATTATGAGAGCTAGAGCTACCAAACTTTTCATCCAGATCTCTGTGTGATATCACACTGTTACACAAGCGAACAGCGATACCAAAAGACTGCGAGAGACATACTCGTGTATACTGAATGAGTACCAGGTATGCAAGCAGAGCTGCGGCCCTTGCCGCGTCTCACAACGTTCCCGCTTGTTCAAATACTAAAATATTGCACATGACAAATGACACATGATGTTTTCCGCTGACCAAAGATTTCTGTTTTGATTCAATCCCCTCTAGAGGTGGCTCTTTGACTGACAATGAACTACGTGAGTCGTCTTAGATTGTTTACGAAAAGCATCAGCGCAGTACGAAAGAACGACGGAGCGCACCTTATCTTTGAAATCATAAATCTGATTGTGAGTCAGGCCACTGCAAACGCACTCGTACCCGTGCTCGTAAACTAGTCACCCCCATGCACAGCCCCCGGTGGCACCCGCCGCCGCTCCACTCTTTCAATATCACTTGCACTTTTCGCATTATTATGTCATTGCCGTCAGCTTTAACGCTCTGCTGGCATGCCACGGACAACGGGTGCATTGCAGAAATGAGCGGAACAGAGGAGTCGAGTCAAATGTGCAGCAAAACGTTAATAAACAAAACGATTAACAATAAGGAAACACTTTTCACGCAATTGAAATGGGGATCCAGATCGTGAGATCGTGAGATCGAGAGATCGGATCCGTTGCGGTCCACAGAGGCACGCATGCGCAGGCGCAGTGGCAGCGCCGGCGACAGCTTAACCCAGAGAAAAAGGAACGAAAATGGAAGTGCAAATGGAAATGGAAATGAACTCACGTTTACAAAGTTTTCGCGGCGTATATCGTCGACCTCGTCGCGCTTCGAGATGCGCTTCCTCCAGTCATCCTCGCCGCTCTTCTGCAGCGAAGCCAGACGCTCCTTAATGGAGGTGGTCTTGGTGAGTGTGCGCTGATCGGGGCCCATGACCTGGACGCAGGGAGGAGGGGGTTGATCAGGACTGGAAGATATGGCAAGGACGGAGTGGGGGATCTCACCTGGGTCGATGAGCGACGCACGCCTTGGAGAAACTGGGGCAACGCAGTGGGATTCGATGGGTCTTCTGTTTGCTCCTCCTTTGTCGCTGCCGTCTGCTGCTTATCTGTCGCTGATTGCAGCGATGAGTGCGATTGCACTGGTGATTCCTTCGCTGACGCTGACGATGTGCTGGGCTGTTGCTGGCTCTCCTCGTTCTCCTTTGCTACATGACGCAACTTGACGAAACCGCTGCCAATTGGGGGCAACTGGGGGCCAACAATGCCGCCACCAATGCTGGGTGGCAGAGGTGCTGCTGGTGCTGCTGATATGCCCGAGTGACTTTTACTTTTTGCAATGAGGGGATTGCTGCAAGAGACGACAAACAGAGGGTAAGAGAGATGATAAACCGTTAGAGGAGTGTGCCGCATAAAGCGTGGCAATTAAGAGGCGCGTATCTACAAGATGCAGATACACTGCACAAGCATGCTGCTTCCGCTGCTGCACAGATTTCACTGCATTGAAAACGTGCGTTTTCCTCAATGGGTTCTCCCATTCCCATTCCCATTCCCCTTCCTCCCCCCCTTAGAAGGAAACTCGTGACATGACATTTTCGAAGCCACTAATGAGAGGATAGAGAGAGAGGTCTGCTGCCTTATTGGATCTATGGTGCCCCCCCCCCTCCCCCTTCCCCACCAGTAGAATGCACATCCGATCGACAGGCAGAGCAGCCTTTTATTTCTGCTGAGATTTTAGTTTTTGCGCCTGGACCAAAGCCAAAGCCAAAGCCTTAGCCAAAGAAAACTTTCTCCTTTAATAGGGGACCCATACCCCTGCCCCTACCCCTGCCCCTACCCCTGCCCCAGCCCCTGCCCATACCCATCCATTGGATGGCCATTTATTAACAAGCCAGCGCTGGGCAACAGTACAGTTTTTCCTATAGATGGCAATGGAATTTCCTTCTCCAAATGGCGGCTGCTGTGCTGGATGGGTTATTGTTATGGCTAGGTCTCATTTTTATTGCCAGCCCCACAGGCGGTTAATGAGGCAAGTCGTTTGGTTGGGTTCGGGACTGAGGATCGCTTCCAGCGGGAGACAGAAGGGGGAGGATAATCCTCTGACATTTGAAATATGTTCGGCTTGGAGGAGGAGGAGTAGGAGGAGTGGGAGGAGTGGCATTCCTAGACTTCTCAACAGTGCAAGCCACCCGTTCCATGCCATTCTCGCAGTGAATCAATCATTTCAAACGATGCTACTGATCTTTAATCTATTCCAAATTCTTTCAGCACGTCCATTGATCATCTCTGGCGCTCCTCATGATGAGAGCTGCTTCTTTGTCTCGCCACAGATTCAATCTATTTCGAAACTGCTTCTGCTGCCGCCCCTTTTGTAAGCGGCCCCGTTATGAGATTTTTCACAAAAGTCGCGCCAAATGAATCTCGCATTAGTCACCAGGCAACAGCCAAGAGCCAACAGCCAACAACAACACCATCCATGGCGACATGTATCGGTATATTCTGGATTCTGGATGTTGTATCTTTGTATCTTTCTCTCCCCCTCCCTGCCCCCCCAAAAGGCGAAGTTATCTCACAGCGTGAGTCAAGAAGTGGGGGTTCTTTCAAGCGCAGAAATGGGCCTGGCTTTGGCATTTATACGAGAATACGAATACGAGAATACGAATACGAGTGTATGTTACGGGTTGTCTGACTTTTTTTGAGCGACGGCCAACATTTAAGAACCGCTAAGAAACAAGTTCCACTGTTTTCGATGTTTGGCAATGCAAAAAAACAGGAGGAGGAAAAGAAAAACGAAGCGCACTTACACTTTGACAAGCACCGAGCACGTGGGGTTTGACAGGAACTGCCTACGCGTGGTTTGGCAGCCACTGCAAGTGGTTTTCAAGAACAGAGCTTGTGTTTTGGATGGCCCCTTGCGAGGGAGGACAGGACTTGCCCTGCACGTGGTTGTTCAGTCACTGCGCACGAGGTTTGGCAAGCACTGGCCGAGAAGGGAAGAGCAACGACTGCACGCGACGACCAAAGAAAGACGAATGAGCGCAGATTTTTTTTTGTTGCTGCTGCAGGTCCAAGCATAGGTCCACTCCACAGTGCAGATCCGAAACTGAATCTGAGTCCGAATCCAAATCCGATTTCAGACGAAGCTTGGCAGCGCAGCGGCAGAGCCAGCGGCAGAGGCAGAAACAGAAACAGAGGCTTCGTTTGCGTTTGCATTTTCGTTGGTGTTTCTTTCCATAGTTTTTGGCAGGTATGTAAAACAAACGAGGCGAGACCCGCTGACAGCTAAATTGCTCATTAATTGGGGAAAATTTTGACAGAAAGACAGAGCCGGAGACCCGCGGACAGGCAGCAGCGCGCAAAGTGGACGGCCAGGTGTTTAGGCCAGAAACCTCTACCTGGAAATCTCAACACAGGCAGCCGTGTCACATCTTTGGCGTTTGATCTCGAAGGAAAATCACACATATGCATGTATGTATGCATGTACCTGAGGCGAAAGTTCAAAGTTGAATCCAAAGAAATCAAAGTAAAAGCCTGGCTAATGGAATAATGGGATAATGGAAATGGACAGTGCGGGGGCTGGGCTCGACTGGACTGTGTCTGGGGACTATCTATGGCCCCCAGATACAAAGATACAATGTCCATAGGTCAAAGTGCAGACACGCGAATTGCTGCTCCTGCCGGGCTACGTCTTTGGCCGCTTGTTTGATAGTTTGTTTTAATGCAGTAATTGCCCTTTGGAAACCGTTTAGCAAGCAATTAGTTTGAGTGCTGCCCCATTCCGAGGTGTGGCAGCCCAAGGAGCGCACCCGTGCCCACGTCTCTGGGAAGTGTTTGCCCGGCGGAGTGGCGCAACTGGACGGATGTTTCCGTAGCTTCCTTTCCGTGCGGGCGTCCGTGTCCATCCCAAGTATCGTTGATCAGAGACCCCGAGCTCTCCCATGTTTTGTAATTGAATCTTTCTCTGATGCGATGCCGTAATTAAAATTTCTTTCGGCCAACAAAAAAAGTGAATGCGAAACGGAGACCGAGCCAGAGCCAGAGCCAGAGGCAGAGACTGAGAGTGATCACGCGATCACCTGTGCGGCTGTCTGTGTGTGTGTGTGTGAGTGCGGCGCAATGCGGCAGAGTAGAAGCCGCTTAATGATATAACAAAATGAATTGTTTTATAAACTATTTGGCGCGGCATAAATGATTGCACGCCACCGCGATGGGTCGTGGATGGGTCTCCGGAGATGGCTTTATGAGCAGCTCGCACGGCATCCACCTCCCAGCCTAATGGAGTTGTAGCACTCGTAAATCCACAGATTCATTTGAGGTGTTGAAAATGTATGCAAAAAAACCAAACAGCCAAAACAGTCCGATTTGCTGCATCTTCAGCGAATGCGAAATCTTTGCTTCTGGAGGGTCGTTGGCTGTCATTGGCATTGCCCTCTCTCTCCCTCTCTCTTTCTCTGTGTCAAGTACTTGGTGGAAATAATAATAAATCAAGGTTCGAGCGGTGTTCGCGTCGAGGAAGGTTAAAGCCGCAACTCAAGCAAAATAAATCATATATAAATGCACACATCTCACAGCTAATAATATTTAAACATGATATATGCCCCAACAGAAGCTCCCCAGGTTGATGGACAAACCGCAAATAAAAGTCGAGCGGATCGGGTCGGATCGGATCGGATCGTATGGCAGTAGCCAGCAGGCACTCGGATCTTTCAGGTGAATCTCAGGGAAACAGGAATACCAGCAAGGGGGAAGCGGGAAAGGGGCAGAGGAAATGTGACGCGTCACAATGATTCCTCAAGTAAGCAATAAATCGACTTATGCAACCCCTTTATGCCCCACAGACAAGAGATTTGCTTTGGCAAACCTCTCAAGTGCCTGCAATTTTCGGCTAAAAGAGAGAGAGGGAGAGGAAGAGAGAAATTACTCAAGTGACAATTACTCACAAAGGCGCCAAACAATTTAATGAGTGAGCAATGAGTCTAATGAAGATTTCAAACAATGGTGTGCTCCACACCAGACAGAGAGAGAGAGAAAGAGAGGGAGAGAGGGAGATAGAAATGCCAGAGATGCCACAGATCGCAGTGGAGATTCAAGTTTTGGGGGCCAACGGCGACTCGACTGAAGATCGCGCTCCAACTCTTGACTTTCCCACGCCGCACTTCCACCGAGGGGCGAGGAAGCGGGCTCCGGGGGGACGACGGGGGCCGGCGGTGGTAATGATGCAAAATTACAACGTCAACATGGGCTTACAACTCGGCTGGGATTCACTCTGGTTTTGAATTGTTTTGCACGGTATTCAAAGAGTGGGACGGGCATATTTGTATTCAGTCAAAATAAACACCAGAAATACTTAAAGCTAATGCAAAAATCTCTCCTTTGCTGTGTTCTTTAACAAGCGCATGAAAATACCAAAAATTCTTAATATAATACCAAAAAATACTACATTTAATACCAAAAAATACCAGAAATACTTTTGTTCAGTAAAAATGCTGTTTTTTAGATGGAACTCCATAAAATTCAGATGCGCAAAAGATGTCCAACTGAATTGCTGCCCTTCCTCAATGCCTGGACCAGGGACCATCGCCTAAGATCGGAAAGATACCAACAGCAAAGTGTTAAAGCGACTTTAAACCATTCGAGGGATATTATAATTGTCGCTTCGGTCCACTCTAACCGTTGATTTTGTTTTTCTGTGACCTCCCCCCCGAGATTTCATTAGTCACTGACCTTCTCCCCATTGGCCCCCCAGCAAAAGGTTTTTAGCAGTTTTGCTCGGCTTTCGGCGAGTGTTGGCTCTGGGTTAAAAGTCGTGGTGTTTCACCTGAAGTTCAAGGTATCGGCCTGTGTTGCGTCTGTTGAGAGATCTCTAAAGTGTTCAAATTTAGCCACATCCATGAATCGTATGTACATCCCCTACTGTGAGTAATGTTGGGGCACATTCGAGCGTTGGGCTGGCCACTTTGTTCCCTCAATCAGTCAGCTGATTTTTGTTATTTTACGGGCAGGCGCAGTGCTCCAGACACGTGCTGTCTGCAACCCCTCTGTTGAAGTGCCCTCCACCTCCCACCCTCCGCCCACTGCTCCCCTCTACCCATTCGGTGCATGCCAGACATGTTTTTCTTAACATTTTCGCCGGTTGCCGGGACAACCCGAAAAAGCGGAATGGAAATACGCGTCAAAACAAAACTCTCTTCTTTGTTCCGTTGTTCCGATGAGCGGCAGGGGGCAGAGGATTCCCTGTCGATGAGGAGGAGGAGCAGGAGGATTTGGATATGGGATGAAGGCACATGGCAGATGGTTTCAGGGGGGAGGGGAATCCCCCTCTTGAAAAGTTGACTGACTCCCCGGCTAGACGACAGATATCGTACGGCGGCTCGAGAGAGAGAGTGCAGCGGAAGCAGGAAACATGCGTATTTTTCGGCAAAACAAACAAAGGAAACCAAGAAACAAAACCCACTCCAGCCGGCCCCCAACCTCAGGCCACGTCTGTGGCTCGATGGCTCGATGGCTCGATGGCCCGATGGGGATCTGCTGTTCAGCCTTGGCTGCACACGAGGAGGAGGGGCAAAGCTCTCTTGAATGGGGTTGCGTTTCGGCTACTGCGTGCCTGTCACTGGATTTCCTCGGGTTCTTGGGGTCTGGGGCGTGGTGTTTATTGATTGATATCCGACGGTGGGTTTTTGGGGGTCCCGCATAATTACCTGCAGTTCGAAATAATACCATAGAAATCTTTCTTTTGGGGTTTGATTCTTTCCCTGGGAACAGCATGAGTCAACGTTTTCTATCATTTCTCTGTCTCTGTCTCTCTCTCTCTCTCTCTCTTGTTCCTTCTTATAGATATGATGACGCTCCCGTTTACCGTTTCACGTTTCACGTTTTCTGTTTTCAGTTTTCTGTTTTCCGTTCTGTCGAGCGTCATAGAAGTCGCCTCTTTTCTGGCTGTCTGTCTGTCTGTCCGTCTGTCTGTCCCTCTGTGGATTTTGACATTTTGATAACTTGTTTCGGTTCTCTTAGGCGGGCTCTTGCCTGGTTTGTTGTCTTAGCCAGAAACAGAGCCCCGCCGTAACAATGGAAAGCATGTGCGGATGTCATTCGAGTGCGCCCTAATTGACCGCCAAAGTGAATGTACTTCTTGTCTGCCTGTCTGCTTGTCTGCTTGTCTGCTGCTCCACGCCCCAGAGAGGGGGGCGTGGCGGAACCTTGCTTCAACTCCAATGAACTCTGCCGTGAAGTTCAACGAGGTAACCGACAACACCAGCAGCGGCAGCAGTGGCAGCAGCGAAAAGAACTACTACCGGCAATCGCTGTATCGCTAGTCCATTCAACTGCCGCCTGCCGCATGTCGTGTCGCCTCGAGTCGCTCCGATTGTCGCAGCTGTTTATTCTGGAGCTTCTGTTGGCTCTGAGGCAGCTGAATCTGGAGAGTCAAGTGCTTGTGTCTTGGGGAAGGTGCGTTGGCGTTGGCGTTGCCGCAGCAGCACTCCACTGCCCGCCTCGAGGCCTCGAGTCTGCTGCATTAATTCACCTGTTAATTGGGTTCATTGATTCACTAAGCAATAGTTTCCAGAAAGAATCATTAAACAATTTAAATGTAAATTAAAATTGCAACCCGATTGAAAATATTTCTTTGCAATCACAATCGCAATTGCAATCGTAATCGCTCTGCGACATTGAAAATACAAACAAGCCGAAACTTTGTTGCATTTTAATTATCGCAAAGACGACTGTAGCTACATAAGCGACGAGTACTGGTACTGGTTCTCCGATTAGAGCTCGAAGGGTATACGGGTTATGTATTCGATTTGAGCTGAAGGCACACGTGTGCAACACTCACCCCATATACTCAGGTATATGCATATTGATCAGCATCTGTCTGTCTTGTTTGACGACTAGTTCTCGGAAACTATAAGATCTAGAGCAGCCCTGCCCCCTTCCTCCCCCAAAAGCGCAGAATCATAGAGAATGATCATAGCTAGGAGATTGACCAATCTGGATCGGATCGGATCATTATTATAGCCAGAATATAGCCACTAGCCCTTCCCCCTACTCATTCTCTCTCTCTCTCTCACACACAGTCCTCGTGCAGTGCACGTAATCAGGCGGAAGGGAGCGAGATTAGACGACTGGTGTTGGTGTGAGTGTAGGAAAAAGGGACAGAGAATTATAAGAAAAGTGGAATCACAGATCACATCACAGTTACATAAGACACAAGCTCACATATAAACTGAACAATTACCGGGTTTAAGATAGAGCCGCGGCCCTTGCCACTTGCCCGCAACATTCCCGCTCATTTTTTTATGCAAAAGGCGAACTTTGAAGCATTGAAAAACGCCTTACCGAATGTTTACAATATATATTTCGTTGACAAACAAACCAGTTCTCCGGAGAGACAAATACATATACCATATCCGATCGGACATCAGAGAGAGAGAGAGGGAGAAGGCAGGAGAGAGACTCTGATTCTACATATAGAAGTATGTTCGTTGGTTTCGAAACAAAAACCGAAAGTGGCGCTTGACTGGTCAAGCGGCCGATCCGAGTTCTGTTATCATCAAACTACAGCGGACGGGCGGAGGCAGTTGATCGCGAAACTCGACGGCAAACACAACACACAGCGCGAGAGGCACTGGCACTGGCACTGGCACTAGCTCTGATCTCTAGCTTAAGCTCTAATTCTCCGATTCTCCGATTGTAATGCTGCTGCTGACCCTCGCCTTTGGAGCTCTGGCAGTGCTCCTCACCTGGGACTTTGCGCGCAAGCGCCAACGTGCTGCGACCCTCGAGAGGTCAAAGATCTCTGGGCCCCTGTCGCTGCCTGTCCTGGGGAATGGCCTGCAGGCCCTGGACCTGGGCGCAGAGAGTAAGTGCAAAGAGACATCCTCCGCTCCGGGAAAGTAAACGCGAATCCCTTGCAGACATCGTCGATTGGGTGGAGGAATCCTTTCGTTTGTATGGCAAAACATTCCGCATGTGGATCCTCGGCGAGTCGCTGATCTACACCAAGGACCTGAAGTACTTTGAGGCCATTCTGGGCAGCACCACGCTCCTGCAGAAGGGACAGCTCTACAAGTTCCTGCGCCCCTTCCTCAACGATGGCCTGCTCCTGAGTGTGGGCAAAAAGTGGCACGCGCGGCGCAAGGTCTTCACGAACGCCTTCCACTTCAATGTCCTCGGCCATTACGTGGATATCATGGACAGGCAGGCCGCCGTGATGGTGGAGAAGCTCCGGCAGGTGGCCGATGGCGAGACGACGGTGGACATGCTGCCTTACGTCTCACTGGCAGCCCTAGATGTCATAACAGGTGGGTAGAGTCCCTCTATCTACCGATCCTCGCAATCCTGGAAGACTTATGGTGGGTTGGTTGCTTGTATTCTTCATTTAGAGGCCGCCATGGGGGTGCAAGTGAATGCCCAGAGTGACTCCGAGTTCCCCTACGTTCAGGCCCTCAAGAGGTAAGTGCCGCAGAGCCCCTTCTCGAGGATTCCCCGCTAAATCCATTCCCTTCTCCCCCGCCGCAGTGTCGTGTACATCCAAAGCGATCGCATGTTCAGGTTCCTGCAGCGCTACGACTGGCTCTTCCGCCTCACCTGCCCCGTGCTGCGCAGGAAGATGCTGAAGGATGTCCGCGTCATGCACGACTTCACCGACAAGGTCATACGCGAGCGGCGCGCCGCCGTGGAGCAGGCAAAGGCCGACGGCAGCTACAGGCCGCTGAGTAAGTGCCAGATCCATCGGATCACTATCGGATCAACAATCGGTCACTAATCCATGGCTCTCGACTCCTCGCCCAGGTCTGGGGGACCCCGAGGTGGGTCGCAAGTCCCAAATGGCGCTGCTGGACATCCTCCTGCAGGCCACCATCGAGGGGCAGCCCTTGAGCGACGCCGATATACGCGAGGAGGTGGACACTTTCATGTTCGAGGGCGACGACACCACCAGCAGCGGCGTCTCCTTCGCCCTGTACGCCATCGCGAGGCATCCGCAAGTGCAGGAGAGGATCTACCGAGAACTTCTGCAAGTGCTGGGCAGGGATCCGTCGACTCCCGTCACCCAAGCGAAGCTCCAGGATCTCAAGTACCTCGACTGCGTGATCAGGGAGACCTTGCGACTGTACCCGGCCGTGCCGGCCGTCGGCAGATACACCTCGAAGGAGATACAGATCGGCGGACAGACGATACCCGCCAATACAAGCATCTACCTGGTGCTCTACTTTGCCCACCGCGAGGCGGAGTTCTTCCCCGATCCGCTGGCCTTCAAGCCGGAGAGGTTTCTGGAGCGGGCGGACTCCGAGGATCGGGAGACGTTTGCCTATCTGCCGTTCAGTGCGGGGCCCAAGAACTGCATCGGCCAGAAGTTTGCGATGCTCGAGTTGAAGGCGCTGGTCAGCAAGGTTCTGCGGTACTACGAGCTGCTCCCCAGGGGACCGGAGGTCAAGCCCATGATGAACTTCATCCTGCGCTCGTCCTCTGGCATGAACGTGGGCCTGAGGCCCCGACGAAGTCCATAGGAATTGCAGGGGATTGCAGGTGGGGGCCCCCCCCCAACCACAGGGGGGGATCCGAGAGGTGCCGGGTTTTTGGTGGGGGTTTGTGATATCTAGTACAATATACCTAACATTTAACACCATTTAGGATCTCGTTGAACGATGTTTAACGACGGCAATAAAGTCCTATTTGCTTAGACCAGTCATCCCCCAAAGTTTTATTACATCCCTCCCCCGCCGCCCCAGGGCGGGGCGCAATGCGACTCGTTCCCCGGCGGCCCCGGAGGCGGCGCCCCAGCGGAAAGATTCAACCAATATTTACAGAGATATTATAAAATTAGACCCTCAAACAAACGGCAGCCCGCTATCTGTGCTCCCCCTTGACTCTCGCCTGTCGGCTGGCCATTGTAGATGGGGATGGGGCTGGGGCTGGGGGTGGGGGTGGGTTTACCTTAGGACAATACTTGGTGGCTACCCCCCATTCACACCCTCTGCAGGCAGGGTGGATGCACTCGAGGTGGAAATCCACCCATGAAGAGAGTGCAGAAGAGAGTGCAGAAGAGAGTGCTTAGAGCATAGAAGATTTGTTCAATGTTTATCTGCGGCTTATCTTTCGGGGGAGTAGTCCAAAAGATAATGCGGCAAAGGAAGGCAATTATTGCACAGCAAAACAAAGCAGATTGCAGATAAGACATTAGCATCGCGAAAAGGAAATCACATAATCACAGGGGGTAAGGGGTTAGGGGAAGGGGGGGCCTTATCATCGCCTGTCATCCGGTGGCCAGATCGGGGCTCGCATATAAAAAGAGCCAATGCGCCAAAACTGGATCAGTAGTCTTCTCTTCTCCATCCTCCTGCCACCTGCCACCTGCCACCTGCTGAAAATATGACTGCTGCCGGCGCCGTCTCCCTGCGGATGCTGCTGCTCTGTGCAGCCGCCCTCCTGACTGTGGCTCCTGCCGCGGAGGCCATCAGCCGGCCCCTGCCGCCGTACGTGGGTCTGCCCACGCAGGACGGCCTCACGCATCTGTTCCTCAACTCCCGGGTGACGCGGCGCGACCCCATGGCCTCGGTGGCCTGCTTCGGCGGCTACATCGGCGAGTCCAACCAGATCGCAGAGATCTACAGCGCGAACTACAGCACCTGTGCCAAGGAGGCGCAGAACTCGCGCAAGGGCATCGACAGCGACTTCATACCCACTCGCCGGACCATCGAGCGCTCGGCGGGCAGGGTGTGCGAGGACCTGAGGAAGTGCAACAGCATCAATGGCACCCTCGACTCCTTCAACTGTCATGCCACTGTGGTGAGTGCTCAGACACTCCCCTTTCCATTTCCGCCTCTAATCGGAACCCCCTCTCGCTCCGCAGGGCTCCAACAACACCGTGGCCACGTACAGCATCTCGGGGAACGCCTCGGAGTCCGCCAGCCTGCTGCAGGAGCGCTACCGTGTCGTGGAGCTCTCCCACGAGCAGTGCATCCACAAGGCCGAGCGCCGCTACGTGGAGTCCACCGCCACCAACTACAACTATCTGCAGGCCTGTCTGGATGGCCGCGTGAAGCCCAAGCCCATGCCCGTGCCCGTGCCCGAGTCCACCACGAGCACCTCCACGACCACGACCACCACCACCACCACGACCACGGAGGCGCCCACCACGGAGCCACCCACCGAGGGGCCGCCCTTCAACGTGGAGGATCAGTTTAAGCAGCTTTTAAACTTGTTAAACTAATGCTACGCTCCGGTTTGAGCAGGATACGGCGAAGTCGTCCTCATTAAAGCAACAGAGAGAACATAAAAAGGAAGGAAGAAAAGGAAGGCCAATCCTTGGGTAAACACATGAACATTCGAAACAGGACACGTGTAAAGGGACACCCCTTTCTGGGCAAACGAATTAACCCCCAGAGCTACCCCAAAGGAAGCCAGGAGGGTTTCGAGTTTCGCGAAAGACTCGGCCATTTCCCTTCTGGCCAGCGCCAACAGGCAGTTAATCTTTGTTAACCCATAGTTCGGGCAGCTCTCGCTGTCTGCTGCCACTCGGGCGATGGGTGATTGATGGATTGGATCGTGCAGAAGAAAGGTCTTGGTCTTCCGTTTTCAGCACCTTCGCCTTCACACACGGAAGTACTCTTGATTAATGTCCGAGAGGCTGGCGGAGTTGGGGCCATTTGAGGCCGCCATACAAGCCGTGGTTTGGCAAAGATCGCGGAGAAGTGCAGCGCAAATAATCCACCATTTATGGGCAATGAAAATCAAAGTGGAGCCAGAACCATTGAAGCTATGCCGCCGCCGTAGCACTCTCTGAGGTGCCACAGCCTTCTTTTCTGGTCTGGCAAACACGTTTTGGCTTTTATGGATTGTGTGGTCTACCTTTTAAGGCGGGCTCTGTTCTGCTTCTAGCCATGAAATGTATGTCTCTTTCGCCGTGTGGATTGTAGGGCCTGAAAGACCAAGACAAAGACCCGAGACCCGAGACCAGAGACCTGATGCCTGAGAGAGACCATACATGGAAAACACCTGTTTGTTGCTTTGCAGCAAGTGCCTCATTTATCACAGCAATTGGCGGTGGCATTCAACATGCAGGGGATTGGCATAGGGCGGGGCACGGGGGGACTTGGGGGCTTGGGGCATTGGCATTCTACTTATTTGTAATTCCTGGAATGCTATTGCATCCAATCTCGACTCGAATGCGTTTTATTGGTGGAGTAGAAAATGCTGTTAAAATTGTTGTGTCGGCCGACAAGACGAGAGGGAGGGAGTGGCCGCCGGCCTTCTAGATTTCTAATTTATTTTTCTGCTGCCGCCCGCCCGCCTGCGAAAACTAATTAAAATGCAACTTGTGGCAAGGTGTTTACGATGTGGGCTCTCTTCTTCTGGCTGTTTAATTGTTGGAGAGATCCCCACGTGGAATGGGCATGTGGCAGAGTGCAGAGGGAGTGCCGTGCGGCAGAGTTCCTACAGAAAAAGGTGATAAACGTTGATTAATTTACAAGTACTCTCTCTCTCTCTCTCTCTCTCTCTCCCTCTGTATCTTTTCTCCACAATATCCACATTAAAAACCCTAATTGATTTGACCAAAAGTCAGGGATAAAACATTATTCATTTGTCAGCCGGTAGGGGGGCAGAATGCTCCATGCATCGTCAGGTCCGATCTTTGGAATACCTTGGCTCTGGCACGTACAGCCGTATGACCCATAGGGAGAACCCTCCTCCTCTTCTCTGGGTTCGACGCCACAATTTACGCGCTTCATTGAGCTTTGGCTTTGGTTGTGCCTCCGCCTCCGCCTCTGCCTCTGTTTCTGGGTCTAACACCCGTCCATGCATGGCATGGCGGAAAAAAAAAATAAGAGAAGAAACTCTGAAATCTGAGGCTTGTCAACGGGCGGGCCAGCAAAACAGATGATCGTCAGGCAGGCACCTCCTCCGCGGAATATTATGCATAACCAAACGAGTTTTCCCCCTCGTGAACTTTTCATTTTCATTTGGAGGGGACGACAGACAGCAAATTGGGGAAATGTGTTAATAAAACGTGAGAGAGTGTCGAGAGAGCAGGCCCCGAGAGAGAGAGAGAGCGGGAAAGAGTCTAGAAAAATGGTCAATAAATATTTGCAAATGTTTTGTGCATAAATTAAATGGAAAACCAAAAGGAGGCTACGGCTGACAGTGTGGCCAAAAGGAAGAGGAGGTGGAGGAGGAGGAGGAGGCTCTACCTCTGCGCTGACAGTGTGGCCAAGAGAGGGGAGGAGGAGGAGGCTCTACCTCTGCGCTGACAGTGTGGCCAACAGAGGGGAGGACACAGCAGAGGCGCAGAAGCGGTCTGACAGTGCGGCCAATTAAGGCAAAAGTTGCAAGTGCGATGTGGCGTCGAGTGTCGCCCGAAAACAGAAACAAAGAAAAAAATGTGCACACAAATTTCAAGATTTCCATATTGAGTGATCGAATTGTTTGGTACTCCCAAGGGTGCTCCCAAGGGTTCCCCAAGGGTATTCCAACAGGAATTTGTTCAAATTTACTGCTCACTTCTTCCCCTCAGATTCTGCACAAGAATAGGTTTTGGGGCCTATATTCTCCCATCAAATATTTCTCAAACTAAGATTTGGCTTTCCAGAATTGCTGTCTTTCCCTCTGCTGCAACTCTTCAACAGTTTACAGGGTATTTCACTGGTTTATAGCACAGAAAGAGCACCACAGAAGCGCTTTACTATTTATTTGTGTTCTTTCATCTTCCACGAGGTGCACTCCACACTTCTTGCCAACAGTTCGGGCCCTCCCCTATTTACAGGGTATTTGAGCAAACTGTACGTGAAACTAGTTTGCCTGCAGCTTAAAAAAAAACACTAAAAAGCGCAGAAAAGGAAATCGTCGCTGGTCGTCGGTCCGTCGGTCCGTCGGTCGATCGTCGATCGATGTTGTTGTTGTTGTTGTTGTTGTCGTAGCCTGCCTTTTAAGGCTTTTTGGCGTTGCGTGTGTGTTGCGCATGCGCCCCCTTGTTGCCCCCCCTTGTGCCCCCCCTTGTGGCCCGACTGTTCGTGCTATCAATTTCAGTGTCTCTCTGTATCTGTAAGTGTGTGTGTGTGTGTGTGTGTGTATCTGTGTATTCAGGTCATTCGCATTTTCACATTTTAAGGCGGTTTTCGGTTTTTTGCATGTTGATTTTTCTTAAGATCTTTGCCATCGGAGGACGCCTGCGAGACTGTGCCGTGGAGTGCCGTGTGTCGTGTGTCTGCCTGCACTTGCTGCCTTTTTTTCTGGAAACTTTTACTCCGATGGAGGAGCCGGTTGATTGTGCCCCAGCCTCCCAGTCGCCCAGCCACCTCCAGTCTCTCTCTCTCTCTCGATCTCCCTGTGGCTGTCGTTTTGGCCATGTTTGACGGCAGGAGCCGAAGCCGAAGCCGGAGCTGGAGACTGCCCCCTGGCCGCTCTCTTGTTGGCCATGTTTGAGGGTAGGAGCCAGGGTAGGCCTGTTAATGGGTAATGGCATGTTGCTCGCTGCTTTGATGAAGCGATTTTTGCTTTGTTTGTTACTTAATTGCGCCAAAGTCATTAATAATCGATTAACAATATGCGACAGAGGCAGGCCGAGGCCAAGAGATGGGGGCATCACCAGAGCAGAGGACGGAGGGGCAGCACCTCTTCGACAGAGTAATACAGGAAGTGGCAGTGGCAGAGGCAGAGGTAGAGGCAGAGGCAGAGGCAGTGGAGAACTTCCTTCCTGTGGGTGCACCTCTGATGGAATTTGGGTTGGAGGCCGGACATTCCTTAGACATCTGTCATCCGCCATCGGATCTGTCATCCTATTCTGTGGCTAAATGTCAGGTGTCTGGCGCTGAGCGCACACTTGCAGCACAGTGCAACAGGTGTCTAATTGATTGACTGACAGACGACAGGCGACAGTCGACAGTAGACGTCGCTGGCAAAGATGGGATGATTGTTGTGGGTGGTGGGGGGGGGAGACACAACTCCATGGCCCAAACAATGCCATTCCATATATCAAAAGGCAAACATTTTATTGTTTGTCGCTGGGGAAATCGATAGTCGGAGGAAAACGAATGGACGAATGGAGGGAAATGTCAGCAGGCATGCCCTGAATATATCAAGGAAGCTCCACAGACAAGACAAAGGAAATTAAATAACCACAGACACCGCACACACAGGAGACGAAGACGAAGACGGAGACGGAGATGGGTGGGCTGGGATGGAGCTGCAAGACTGCAAGATGGAGCTGGGGAGCCACGCCGAAGATGCATAAACCCCGAAGACTGGAAAACTGAAATAATAAATGCCCAATGATGATATCTATGACGCGGGGCAGACAGACGACAGACAGACAGACAGACAGACAAAGGAAGCCAAAGCGACCAGGCTGGCCGGGCAGCACGGCACAAAGAGCTCCGCACTGCACAGATGGAGGGAGGGAGGGAGGGAGGGGGGGTGTAAGGCAGGACTGCTCTCCACTTTGCATGAGGCACTGAGGCACTGAGGCATGTGGCGGCATGGGGCAGTTGCAGCTGCAGATTTATGAGCGCTTGTCAGACAACAAAAGTAGCAAATACAAGGATGCAGCAGCCGCAGCAGCAGCAGCAGCCACCAGTCAGAGAACTTTGTCCGAAATGAGTTCATTGTACGGGATGGGAGATAGCCACAGGAGAGGAGCCAGCGACTGTCCACCTCTTCATCCGCGTCTTCTTTTTTCAGAGGAGTCTGTGCCCCATCCCCGCTGGCAGCAGTCCGTGCCGCACAGCTAATGAGTTGTCAGATGCCAGATGAGCAGCAGCATTGCTCCCCAGACAAAAGTGCAAATACTCCACAAATGCAGCCACAGCACAGCCTCAGCCTCAGCCTCCGACGCGAGGATTTGCATTATCCTGTGGGGTTTGTTGACTCTCCAGCCGAGTGTCAAAGTCAATGTCGCGAGTGCACCCCGAGGACTGCGAGGAGAACGGCAGGGGGGCAGGGAGTCCGCCTCTGACTAAGAGGCGAATGGACTCGCGACTAAGTCCAGGCGTCAGACTAGTCGCGGTGACAGTTTAAGTGCATCTCGTTACAACTTTATGCTGATCCTAGAGCCAGCCCCCCCCCTCACCCTTTGGGGATGAGTCAAACGGCGAATCACGTTCTCGCTTCTGGCCATAAAAAATGACTGCTAAATTGATGGCTATTTGACTGTGTGTTCAGTTCCAGGCAGAAAAAGGAAGCGAATGGCCAAAAGCATGACTCACCATCAAAACTTATGTGCTCTGTGCTCTGTACTCTGTACGATATGTGGAATAGAATATAATAGATATAGAATATAGAAAGCAACTCCCATTGGGCCACGCTGCGGTTCGGACTGTAATTTAGGGCAGAATGTGTGAACTAAATAGAACTATAATGTTTGATTCCAATGGCTCTTGTGATGTGACATAGAACTCGCATGAGTCTCGCTCTCCAAAAAAAACAGCCCCAGCCCCAGCCCCAGCCCCATCCCCAGCCCCAACCCATTCCCCTTCTAATTCCTGAAGTTTCTACATTTGAAGAGAGCTCTTTTTGAAGCATTGGAGCACCAACTGTTCTGGTAATTATTTCTCATTAAAAACTAATTAAATGTTAGATATCCACTAAGCCAATTTGAAAGATTTCATCATTTCCTGCAAGTGTTTTTGTTGTTTTTGCTGTTTTCTTTCGGTTTCTCTAATTTTATTCCAATTGCGAAAAGATCTTGAGACCTTTCGGGGAGCTTTGGAATTCGTTTTGGTTTCAGAGGGGGGGGGGCCCCCCTCAACATATGAGCCATAAATTAGCCCGTTGATTGCGTTACGGCCAGAAAGAGAGCAAAGAGCCGCCCAGAGAAGATGTTTAATGAGCCTCGATTGGTGTGTGGTGTGGGTGGGAGATGTGTTTGTGTTTCATAATACCGAGCTCAATCAAAGGGTTTATCTCTCGGTTGTGGGCCCAATTAAATGATGTACGAACGAGAGTAAAAGCTGTGTATATCCAGCGGGTGTCTCAGACAAATTTCCCCCCAATTCCCACTTTGAGGAAATGGAGACTCACAGAAAACGAAACCCAGAAACAGACACAGAAACAGAAACAGCTGTGCAAACCCGTAACCAAAAAAGGTAGAAGAAAACCAAAAGAAAGGCAGAGCGGGAGCGGGAGGGAGAAGTCAATGTACTACAGGGAGAGAGAGAGAGAGAGACGGACAGAGCAGATCCCAGAGATAGAGATTGTGTAATATCTGAGAGATGTATGTACACAGCTCTGGTATGATGTAAAAGGAGAATAATGAGGCCCACAACTTCATTTATGGCATGAAATGGAATGAGCTGGGATGACCTGGGATGGGATGCATCCACAGAAGAAGACTTCCCAATAAAATCATATTTATAGCCCAGAACTTTTTGTGGCAGCAAAGCGAAAACATAATTAATGGATCAGTGCCTTTGGAAATACATATGTGAGTTTTAATGGGTTGTGTAATCTGGGAAATGCATTCGGAATAGATGGATGGATGGACGGATGGACGGACGGGTGGGTGGGGGGTTGTATCACGTCGTGCAGCAGCATCGAATAACATGCCTTTAAATGGAAATGTTCGAGTAGAATAGGGGGGTGGGGCGGGACACCAGAGTGTGCGGGGGAGGAGTAGATCAGCCGCAAAGCTTTCCGTTTGATAATGCATCATTCGATCACGAAGCAGCAGCAGCAGCAGCGGTCTGGCGGTCTGGCGGTCTGGCGACTCTCGACTCTGGCGGCATATTTCAATTAATGGCAGCAGCCATTCAGCAGTCCCGAACGAACCCCCGAACAGAAATCGAAACGGAAACCCAACTCTCATCTGGCAGCGGGCTATGGCTATAATGGGGCGAGGCCTCTCCCCCAAATCCCCGCTCCCCTCGGAGCTCTGATTCCGCAGAACTTTGTTTCAGTTTTTCCTCCTCCATTGTTTTTTTTTCCAGTGTTTTGTTTGCTTTGGCTCATTAGCATTGAGGGACTCACGTTTTTCCTATCATATCTGTGCCTCTTTCTGTGTCTCTTTCTGTGGCTGTGTCTATATCCCCCTCCCCCTTTCCGGCAGAGAGTTAACACTTTCCTATGCAGTGAAATTAACCCCCGAGAGAGTGCCACTCCGACTGCGAGTATCATAAAAATCAAAAGCGATAAGCAGCCACTTCGAGCGTCTGTCTACTATTTATGGACAATCTCTTCTGGTTTGGGTTTTTGTTAACCATTAAAATCGGGGAATCAGCCTGCGTTATCAGCTTGAACTTCAGGCTCTATTTTAGAGCAAAGAATATAATTTATAGACCCCAAATTGAAGTGTAAATAAGGAGAGTTCTTGGTTGCCTTATCTGCAACTTCCAATCGGGGTAAATGCGCCAGAGGATCTCCATTGCCAAGAAAGCGGATTGTAATCGAGACTCAAGTTACATTGATCCATTACTGGAGTTCCCGGTTAATTAAGCAATTGATACCCCTCAAAATAATATTTAATTACACTAATTTCCACCGAAAGAAATGCGAATGCCAAATGAAGATCTCTCAGAGGGGGTGGAGTACCATTTTGCATGCTGATTAACTCGTTTGCATTTAATTGGCTCCTCATTCGCTCGTTAATCAAATTTCCAGCTAATTTTATTTGCCCCTGCCACGGGAAATTAGCCAAAAGGCAATAGAGAAGAAGAAGAAGAAGAAGAAAGAAAAGAAACTAATAGGAGAGCAATATATTATGCAAATTCATTGAAAACGAAAGGCATTCTCCGCAAAATGTTGGATTGGGTTGGCATTGCTTTGCTTTGATTTTCTTTTGTTTATTCATTGGACTTTATGGATTTTATTGCGGATTTCGGCGAGGCAGTGTACCCGAGATATCTCGGGACTGGCTCCAGGGCTCTTATGCAATCTGCCCACAAACGATTGATAATATAAATAATAAGCAAATTATTGTACAAAATCGCAAAGCAATTGCTGGAGGGCTGGAGCTTACTTCGAATTGTTGTCTGGGATTTGATTGATTTACGTGTTTGATTCGAATTTGTTGAAAACTTATGCAAATGCTGGCCTAAATCCGTGGATTCGAATGCTGGGACCTTGAACTCGGACAGACAATCAACTTTTAAACTTTTAAATACTTCATAATTAAAATCAGCTAAACAAACAAAAGTCTGCTTGAAATTGCTCTTCAAGCGAGTCGGACACGAAAATAAAAGTTGTTAGAGACAGACAGGCAGACAGAGGGAGACGGACTACAGAGTGTATTATGCGACCCTGCAAGTGCAAGTAACCAGCAACACCACGAAAAAACAGAAAAGGAGAGGGAACAAAACTAGATGCGGAGGCCGCACACCTTTTGGCATACCCTTCTTGATAGTGAGTGGATTTCGACGATCGTCTCGCCTGTTGAAGCTGATCAATAATATATGTACCTTCTCCATGGGGCCAAAGATTCGGACTTCTCTGCGTTGCAAATATCTACCCAAAATCACGGTACTCGCTCTCTCGCTCTTAAGGGTATTAATATTGTACCAAAAACTACAACGCAGAGGGAGCACAAATGAGAGAGGAAGGGAGAATCGGCAAAATCTTTCAATGGAAGCGAAACAGCAATTTACAGTTTTTTTTCGGCTCATTCTGCTTGCTTTTTGTTGTTGCTCTTTGCAATTCCGCAGCAATGCAGTAGAGCAGGTAAGCGTGCGCGCTGGAGGGAGACAGAGAGAGGCAGATGAAACTGCTTTGAGAACTTCCCTTCTCCTCTCCTCTCCTCTTTACCACACACCTTTCCGTGGACAATGGTCATAAATATGTATAATCTCTACGAACCTTTTATGGCTGCAATATTACAAGCTGCTTCTCAAGAGTCCCCGCTGATCTCGCCACTGTGTTCTGTATTTGCACTTGCACTTTCAATTGGCGGCAATTGTTCGAATAATTGGAAGCGAAGGCTGTGAGACTGCAGCTGCAGCTTCAGGCAATGGCGAATTTATCAATAAGACATGCCTCCTCCTCAATTTGCATAATTCAGTTTACAATCTGCTGTCGAGTATTTTTGCGACCGGCACAAAAATTCGCGCGATATTACAGCGTAAACAAAACACACCACAAACACAAGCACATATGGAAAATACGAAACAAAACTTTGAAAGCGTCCGCTACACGCGCGCGCCCGTCGAAAAATGTTTGCCGATTGTTGTTGTTGGATTTGGTTGATGTTACATCGGAGGCTCCGATAGATCGATGACAAAAAAGAACTTAGCCCACTGAAGCCCCAATTATTTAAACAGCTCAACAGCTTGAATTAAGCCGCCGAAAATAATACTATTTGTGTATTCTTTTTGTAGATTCCTCCTTCCTCTTTCCCGACAACCAAACATTCCACGATATCTTTCACCTGAACTATGCTAAAATTAAACAAATTTCATTATTTTCGGTGGAATATTAAGATACCCCTTTGGTCTACAATGGGTTAATCATTTTCCGCCAGGGATTGGAAACCATATTCCTCAATTTTGATATTCGGTTTGATACAACTAGCTGGGCAGGACTCTCAGCCATGTCCCCATAGTTTTATCCGATTAATGAATCAATTTTCTACTTTACTGGCTTATTTTAAATACTTGCTTTTATTGGATTTTGTCTAAAAAACAGTTCTTACCGAAAAAGGTTAAACACAACAAACGAAAGAGAGTAATCGTTTCTATTGCTCAATTTTCATATTCTGTTGAATAATGCTGACTAACTAAACCCCTTAGCTCTGCCCACATAATTTTAGATCATTGATGAATAAATGTTCTACAAGATTAGCTTCGTTTAAGTACTCCCATTTATTGTATTTTGACTGCAGCAAGGTTTAAACAAAAAAGCTCCACAAAAAAACAGTGGCAACGTAAGTGAGTGTGAAATGTCACGTCAACCGGAGTTTGGGTACAGGTATACCCTATTTCGTTAATATATATGAAGAAACTGTTTTTCCAAGTTGTTTTAAAACGTAACTTATATAGAAATTATCTCAGGTTGTGATGTTTTAGACATATTAATTCATATGATTAGGGTCTTGTAAATATATCTCGATCCCGATATCCATTCTTGGTTTCTGTAAGTAGACCACAACCCTCAAAATATCGTTGAAGTACCTTTAAAACCGAAACTGACTAGTTTTGGCCTATATTGGTGCATTGGATGACAAAGATTCTCTCAGTTCTATAACATCCATTTCTACAGGGTATGCAAAATGTGGCTCAGTCCGTGCAATGTTGAGGAACAATGCTGCTGGATTTCACGGCACAAGAGTCTGGCCCATACAAATTGAATGTTGCAGCAGTATAAGACGTCAGAAAACGTGAGTGTGGAATGTAGGGAGATTGTTGAGCTGAAAAGGGACATTGTGGCGAGGAAAAATCCCTCCACAAAGAGAGGATATCCCATCACAAAATAGAGAGCAAGTCCCAAAGAAAAGAGAGCAAGTCCCACCAAACGGCTATCGATTCTATCGAATGGATACAAGTGGTGCGCGCCAAAGACGAATTGTTTGAAAATGAATGAGTTCCAAGTGACATTGCAAATTTAATAGATAAATGAAATTGATGAAGTAAACCATTATATACAGATATACCGAAAATATAACGACGAATTATTCATACTCCTCGATTTTGATATTCTCTCTAATGTTATGGAAATTTCCATAACTTCTTTGGATACTCAATCCATACCCTTCTAGAGTAATACCTTGAAGTGTCGGTGATTCATTATTTCCCACCGTTTCCCCAACATTTGGTAGTAGTACGACAGCACCCCACCGCACATGCACGGCGCCACTGAGAACCACGGGTTACATGTAAATGTAATGTCAAATATGTAGTACTAAAATACACACACCCCAACGATATTGGCGCCACTGAGCATGGGAATACGAAATGGAGCACGGACACCGCTTGAATTTGAATTCAAATTCAAATTTGAATGAAACATGTGCACATGCGTTTAGTATTTGTTATTAAATTAGCGACAAACGACAGTTAGTGGCCAAGCAAAACTACAGTTAAATAGGATTTCTCTCAACTTTATTAATTATTCGTTTTATTTGTAATTTTTGTTGGTTGTTCTGTGGTTTTTTTCTGTGCTCTTTTTTTTTGGCATCTCGTAAAAATATATGGTGTGGCATATATAATATTCGGTTTTGAACAAATTTTCAATAAAATATATAGTATATATTTGTAATATATAGGTAGTATATTAGTGTTTGCTCAAAAAACGGCTGTAAGCAATGCAGATTTGAACTTAATTTCTATTCGATAGATATAGTTATTTTATACAAAGTGTTTCTGTTGAACAAAGTTGTTGTAAAAATGTTTCGGTTGCAGCAATTTCGGTTGCTGTAGCTGTTCTGGTTGTTGCTGTTGGAGTTGTTGTTGTTGTTGGGGTTGTACTCGTACTCGTAGTAGTTGTTGTTGTTGTTGTTGCTTTTGCTGTTGCTGTTGGTGTGGCAGCTGCCTAAGTGGCCAATAATAGCTCCTGGCTATCGGCTTCACTTTGACTAGGAAACTGTTTTGGATTTCGATTTCGATTTCGTTTTCATTTTCGAGTGCATGGGGAAATTTATGGTGGAAAATTCTGTTTAATCAAAAGCCAAAAGTTTCGCACAAAACGAACACAAAAGTGTGTGTGTGTGTGGGTGTGGGGGTGTGGGTGTATGTGTGGAAAATGCCAGAACATTTACAAAAATGAACGTTGTCTCTAACTATTCTTTAAAATGTAAAAGTTTTATCCGTTTTTTGTTGTTGTTTTATTTGTATTATCAATTAATTGTAAATGTTTTTAGTTTCGTATTGGAACCAGTCTTGAGAAGCACACACATTTGATGCATGTATGAGACGCTGTCTGTCTAAACGTTATGTGTATACAAATATATTCATATATAAACCATGATCCACAAAAACGGGTCGGGCTCAATCCCACTTACAAATCTCTTGGGCTCTTTGGGGGGGTGGGGGAGGATTTTTTTATTTTGTTGGGGAGAGGGGTTTAGTAATTGGTTAATGCACGAACACACAGCGCACAGCACGGGGCAATTGTAGCGGGTGATGATGATGATGGACATGGACTCACCCATCTGGCGGCTGTGGCTGCTGCTGCTGCTGTTGCTGCTGTTGCTGCTGGCGACGACGACGTGCCACAGCACTGTTCTTGATAATCGCCTCGATTTCGCGACCCCCAGAACTCTCGCCCTCCGATGCCGAGGCACAATTGCCGGCCGCCACATCCTCGCCAGCCGAGGCCGCCCGAGGCTGCCCCAGTGTGGCGAGATTCCTCACCAGATTGACGGCATCATCGTGCTTCGGTGCACCGGTGGTGGTGGCGGCGTTCTCCTTGGACACATTCCGCAGTATCTGGGCCAGATTCCTCTGCGGATTGTCCACTTCATCGCCACGTGTGGCATCTGCTGTGGTCGCCGACTTGCGCAGATTCGAGACGGTGGCATGGGTGGAGCGTTTCAGGCGATTCTTCAGCTCTGCATTGAGATCCACGGGCATGAGGCCGCGACCCATGGGCCCAGGCAGGGGCTTGCTCTTGAGGATGCCCTTTAATGGTTCGGAGGGTTGTTTGCCTGCGAAACGAAAGGAGTCGGAAATCAGTTTCGGATTTGGTTTTCGAAATATTGGAAAAGGATGTATGTGCCCATTGAAAAAAGGATAATCTTAGCAAATCATTCCATTTAAAAGAAAGGCAGGCAAAAGTTAAGTCATGCACATTCCACAAGCGCAGGTTTTCTTAGTACTTACTCCGTCAGGATTTAGTATGTTCTCTCTCTCTCTCTCTCTCTCTCTGGTTATTCGTTATTCTTTAGCACAATTCTTGGATTTATTTTCTTGGTTTAACAACTTCAATCAATTAAATATTACATACAATAATAATAATAATAATAATAATAATAATCATAATAGTAAATGTAATTCATAACCATATAATCGAATATAATATTTAATATAATGCCATTTAAGGTACAATTCGCTTTTAAATTTATATAAAAAAAAAAAAAAATTGTTTGCAGCTTTCATCGATCGATAGTAAGCTTCAACTGGTAGATGGTAGATATTTATGGTATTTATGGTATTTATGGGCTGCTGCAAATAAAACGGTACTGCCTCCGGGGGGGAGGGGGGACTAAATACATTTTCCTATCGTTAACATTTTTTTTTTATTGATAATATATTTCGTTTTCGTTTGACATTTGTTTAAGTTTCGTTTCGTTTATCCAAAGGGTTGGTGTGAGTTTCTTACATTAAAAACAAAATTTCTACACAGCAAATAGTTGGATTTTTTTTTGGGGGGGGAGGGGGCTGGGGGCGGGGGACCTAGCGCATCTATCACACTGAGGCGCTACAATCCACACACGCACACACGCATACACGCACACACACATGAAGAAAGCCAAAAAAAAAAAAAGGAAAATGGGGATCGGAGAAAAATTGGAATAATTTTGAATTCTTGGCCAAAATGTAACAATTTTTCAGTCCAATATCTCCACGCACAGACGTTTGAAGTCCTTGCCGGCGGCATTTAGCTCTTGGGATGTGACCTCAATGTCCTCGAAGCTGGAGATAATGGCCTTTGACCGATTGCTGGGCGAATGGGCTCTCTTCGGACTGGGCATCGCTGTGGGACTGATGGTGCCGCTCGAGTAGGCTTCCAGGGATATGGGACGCGTGCGCTTCAGCATCTCGCGACGCTTCTGCGTAAGCAATGTCGTCCCCGGCTGACGCACATGCTCGTTGGTGGCCTCCACCTTGGTCACAATCCGTGTCGGCATCGACGGCGTCTTAATCACGGTCGTTATGGACTTGAAAGTCTCCTCGACGCCAAAGTACTTGGCATAACGGTCATCCACGCTGGGGGCTCGCATAGCACCCATCGAGGAGCTGGTGATTTCGGTGGTGTGACGGCGATTAACGGGCTGTGCTGACGACTGCTTCTCCTGGGACTGGCCCTGGACCAGTAGCGATATCTTCTTTCGCATCTCCACCATCTTCTGGAGGGGCACATCCTCGACCTGAGGCGGCGGCTGCTGCTGCTGCTGCTGATTGGAGGCGCAGTTCTCCTTCCCGGAGTCTGAGCCACTGTCGCCGCCAGCTCCATTTGCCTGCTTGTAGTCGTACTTCACAGGCTTCACTGTGGCCGCCACCGTGGGTGTGGAGTGATGCTGCTGTTCGATGAAGGGCGACTTGATCTTCCCGATGGCCCGGACGGTCACTGGTATTTGCACTGCCTCCACGATCTTCAGATGCTCCGCTGCCGCATAGCTGTTCCTGTTGACGCTGGCGGTCCCACTCTTGTTGTTGTTGTTGCGATCTCCGCCCCGGAATGTGTCTGGCAGGACCAGTTTGCCCACCGTGCGCATGCGCACGCTCCTCAAGGACGTCGGTGTGGTGGCGGCGGTGCTGGCGTTGTTGGTGCACGGCTCCGTGGCCGAGCGGGTCAGCACGTGGAAGCCATTGTGTTGCTGCGACGACGACGACGTCGACGACGATGTCTCTGGGTCTGGCTCCGGCTCCATGATGATCTCCAGCGTTAGACTAGACGGCTGTTGCTGCAGCTGCTGCTGCTGATCCTGGTCGTACGGTATGGGCGAGCACTCCATGCGCGTGGGCGTCAAGCTGGAGCTGCTGTTCCGCGGCGTGCGATCGGTGGGCGGACTGCGCGAGTAGCTGCTGGTGCGGCTGCGGTACCGGCCGCCACCGCTGGCGCTGCCCGCACTGCCATCGCACAGGCTGCTGAAGAAGGCCAGGCGTTCGGCCAGCGACAACGATGAGGGTTCTGCGATCGAAGACACATATAGGGTTTTTTTTTGGGGATTAGATGTTAGTTTTTCTACTCTGTGATGATGGATCTTACGCATCTCATTTGCTCTTTAATCTTTAATGTATGGATATATTTATTGTAGTTGTTGTTGCTGGCTGCTGACTGCTGACTGCCGCTTCGTGGTTGCGCCTCAACTCGCGGCGACTTACAAAAGTCAAAGACGATGTGCGCATTGAGTTTTTATCCAACTTTGGGGCAAGCGGCGCCCACTCAAGTCTCGACACAAAATGTTGCTGCCGTTGCTTTTGCCGATAACATGTGTGTATTTTTCCTCTCTTTTTTATACGGATATCGCACACATTTGTGGCTGCCGCTGGTCGTATCTTTATCAACCACTAGACTAAAGACCCAGCAATCACAAAAGATTTCTGCCACCCCCATAGAAAGTTTCGTCTGTCTGTGGCATTTATATGGCAATTTCTATAATTTACTTCGCTCTTTTGTCCACTGTCTAGCCACCATAGAGTACAGCACCTATAAATACATATGGATGTACGTACGAGTATCTCTTTGATAGTTTTCATTTTCATTTGCAAACTTTCGATAGTTGTTCCTTAATTGATATGAACTTTCTTTGCGGAATGTGTGGCATGATTGATACAACAACAAACTGTTGAGCGAAATTGTGTTGATCCAGATTGGATGCTCGAGAGTCTCTCTAGGGACTGCAATGTTCTCAAAGAATGAAAGCAATGCGAAACATGCAAAATATCGAGAGCATTATATGGAAAAACCTGCTTTTAATTACCGATAAATGGTAATTGCGAAAATAGATAAAAAGCCTATGGATGTGGAAAATAACTAAAAATAATCAACTAAAGAATCATCAATCATTTTTCTGTACTTAAGAATATTCTTGGAAATAAATTTCCATTGAATCTGGAATATTTCTAAACCTATGGCAGCACCCAAAGAGCTCTTAAAGTATAGAAAGTGGCCTTTAGTATCTGCTCCAATGGGATGAAATATTGCCACAAATATTAAAAAAAAAACATCCAGTAAATTCTTTCTTTTTCTTGTGTACTTTTCTCTATGCCACCAAGGTCAACGTTACTCCCACCTTATCAATCATGAAATTTTACGACACGAGCCGACAAAGAAGGAGCGCTAGGTCGTCGCCCACTCCCATTGTCATCAGAGGAGAGGCGCCCCAATCTGCGGTCGTAAAACAAACCCCTCCCAACCGATGGCCGATGGCCGTTAGCCGATAACCGATAACCGATTACCGATCGGTGGATGGAGCAAAATGGAGGTTAACAGCATTCCACAAGTGTGTCAGTGTAACGCTAAGGAGGAGGGGAAGGAAGACTTCCCCCTTGGATTCCGACTCCGAAAAGGAGGAGTCCACAAAAATGTTGTAAGTAAAATGCCGTACAAATTATGAACGCTTAATTAAGTTCACTAAAGACTTCCCCCCCTCCCCCCGACCGGTGCCGCACCGAGCCGCAGACGGTGGCAGGTATCGCATCGGGAAAATATGTGGAAATGTGGCAAAGAAAAACGCGAATCATAAATTATATAAAAAAAAAAACAAATTAAATTAAAACACTTGTTAATAATTTTCTCATGCGGCAGCAACAACAATAAAAAAAAAAACCAGAGCAAACGGCAACGGCAACCGGCAACAGCAACAATTATAACAAGAAGTTAATTCATTTGTTAAAAAAAAAAAAAAAAAAAAAAAAAAACGGGCAGAAATAATGAAAATGTAAATATAAATGAAAATGAAAAAAAATGAAGGAAAATGCAATGGAAAATTGTATGTATGATGGATGCACATGCATGGAAAACCATGGAAAATTGCTTTTTTGCGATTCTCCTTTCGGCTGCCGTTTCTCTTCTTTCTTTCCTCTTGTGTGGCAATTGCGCAATTTTCGCAATTTCTGCGGTTCGCTCAAAATTTGTTTCCAGTCAATCATTAAAATTAGTCTCGCGGGCGCGCCAATCAAATTATGGTATTAAAAAAAAAACAACAACAACAACAACACAAGACAACATTAAGCAACAACAACAACAACAACAAGAACAATAAATATATATATATATGTATATGTGATTTTTCATTCCAAAAAACATGAGCTTTTTCGTGCAATCAAAAACGATAAGATTTCGAGGCAAACAAATGAGGGGCAAGGTACAAGGTGTTGCACAAATGAAAAGAGGAGACAGAGAACCAGAGTCCTCAGAACAATGCTTTCGGGTTCCCCATCTCCTCCTCCAGATTGGGCCAATCCAATCCCCAGGGGGAACTTACCAAATTCTGCATCTTGTGTATTGTTTGGCGACATTGGATCATCGTTTGGCTGCGATATGTCCACAGGATTGGTGGTGTTTCCAGGCGATGGCTGTCGCTGGTTGGCCCCTGAAATATTTGAAACATAATCTAAAACATTCTTTTCCCAGATCGGATTTGCAAGGATTTTCAGCTTTATCTTGAAATTTATTTCCATTGTTTGTTATATTTTTGCTATATATGTTCCGGGCTGTAGATCTGACTATACTATAACTGCTGTGCTATGATTGACATGACTTTCAATGGCTACTTTTCGATCGGGGCAGCAGGCCCAGGCCTACTGCTAATCTCGAGTGTGGCACCCCCATCCCCTGTCTGGGCCTGTTGTTGCACAATCAGCTAGCCACGCGAGCTCCAATTAGCCGCTGGATGGCCAGAGAGGCGCCGCGACAAGCGACAGGTGAGTGTGGTGCTGTGGTGCTGTGGTGGTGTGCGGTGTGTGTGGCAAGGCAAGTGACACACATTTTACAGCTTATTAACTTGGCCAACAACCATGAGAGGCTTGCCAACAAAACGGAACAAAAACAACAACAACAAATGGCAACACACATCTGGCAAAAAAAAAAACACTCACAAAATAAAGGTGTCATAGACCGATAGGGCACAGAGGTGGACATTCGAGGGGCACTCTCCCCTAGAAGTATATGGCTAATGGAGCTCTGTTTGTTCTGCTATCCAGAGCTATTGAAAGCGACACCCTCCAGCCAGTGACATACCATCGTGGTCTTTAAATAAGGAATATAACAGAGCTCTATGTAGTAGGGAGGTCCCTTGGTGGTCACCTCTGTTAAGCCCCTGTTCAGTCCGAAAGACTCTACTCTACTCTAGTTTTATCTACTCTACTGTTATCCCATTCTGGCTTTTGGCTTCTGGTTTCTGTGGTCTTGGCCTTCTTGCTATGGTTCGTTGCTGTTGCCGTTGCCGTTGCCTCATGGGCCACAACAAAGTTCGCACAGTGGCCTGGCCTGGCCTGGCCCGGGCTGGCCAACGTAGCGGTCTCCTCATTTGTTTTATTGCTTCATGCTAATTTCTGGCAGCCCTCTGCTCCTCTCATCTACGAGGGGTTGAAGTACTCACCCGTTGCACGTGGCGTTGACTGATCTCCTGATGACAATGAGGATGATGATGCTGCTGCTGTTACTTCACTCCGACGGTTGCGCGACTGTTCCTGCTGCAATTGCTGGAACATATTGGCCCTGGCCCGAACACTGTTGCTGCGTGCCAAGCCACTGGCTGGTGTTGTGGTTGCGGTGGCAGATGCAGATGCAGAGGCGGAGGCGGATACTTCGTCGCTCAGCGACTGTATGGCCGAGTCCTCCTCCAGTCCGGACATCTCGAAGATGTGCTCGCTGTCCGTGCCCACGGAGAGGGTCAACTGTTCGCTGAGATTGACGCTGTCGTTGATGGAATGCTGGCGTGCCAGCAGCAGCGGTGACGAGGCTGACGCAGTGGCACCACCCTGTGCGGCCAAGTGGACGACGCGTGGGGATTGCAGGGGCT
This sequence comes from Drosophila persimilis, assembly GCF_003286085.1. Lineage (NCBI taxonomy): Eukaryota > Metazoa > Arthropoda > Insecta > Diptera > Drosophilidae > Drosophila > Drosophila persimilis. The sequence goes on from NW_020825345.1 coordinate 1,410,760, forward strand.
GCGTGGAGCTGCGGGCCAAACGGAACGAGGCTCCTGCCCCCGAATTAGTCGATGAGGAGAGCAGCAGTGGTGCTGGCACGTGGCTCAGTGGTTGTCCGGTTATCGGGGATATCAGTGGCTGCTGCTGTTGGCCGTGGCTCAGGCGAATGTCCAGCGGCTTGGTGGGCTTGAAGGCCGACGTGCCCGACGACGAGATGTCAAAGGACGTGGAGCTGGCTTTGAAGCTGCAAAATAGTGGAATCGTTGAAAACATTTACATAACAAATAACAAATAGCAAATGGCATAAGTATTGTGTGAATCTCTCCGTCTGCGAACAATGCCCGCGAACAGCATTTTGGCCATAATTATGGGCAATTTTGGTCAAGTTAATTACGGCCATAGCGGTGGGATGGCGGTGAAACCTCTCAGCCCCTCGAGGGAATCTCTTCCCATCAACCGAACCGAACCGCAGTGAAGTGAAGGTAAAAGTTTATGCGCTCAGCGATGGCCCCAAGAATTAGCCAGGGAAAAGCCAGCAGTGAAAGGTAATTGAATTGATGATAAGGTGCAAAGACACACACAAACCAGAAGAGCCGCTAAAGAAATTCAAAAATTTCACAAGATAATCTCCAGTGTCTTGCCACACTCCACATTGCCACAGATGCCACAGATACCACATATATTCTGCATTTTTCCTACCACATTCCCTGCTATTTTTAGTCGTTTCACCTACAACTTGTTCAAGTTTTCCCAATTCCAATATTTGTTTGCATTTTCCAGGCGATGCGAATGAAGGAAGGCAGAGGGAAAACTATAAATAAACAACTTAAATAAATAGAAAAAACCAAGCTAATTGGATTTTCAAATGAAAAAGAGAGCAGAGACAGAAGAGAGGGGCCAGAGAGAAACCAACCAAAAAGAGTGCCCAGAAGAGAGGATTCATGGGAGAAAGAGCAAACACAGGGAAGTACATAAGAGAACTATAATTTCAAAATAATATTTATGGCCCATGATTAGGGGCAACAGTTGCAGATATTCTAACAAAAAACCAAATGATGATTGTGCGAATGATCTAATCACGAAAATGAGGGAAAAACGTAAGCCACAAAATACATCTATCTTTTAGCCGCCAACACGTATCTGTATCTGTATGTGTATAATAATTTCCACAAATTATTTCTTTTTATGATGACAATGATTTTTGCACACTTGGCAGCGGGTTTTCACATTTTGGCACTTGAAAATGGCTGCACATTTCCATGGAATTTATTTATAGCACATTACGAAAGAGAGATGCTCGAAAAATCTCCCATTTCCACATCCATTTTCCACTCTCATGGCACACATATCCACTCCATAATTTATTCAGTGATTTTCATGCTAAACATTTCCATACAATTTCATCCAGTGATTTCCATTGATATTCAAACCGATATTCGATTCCCCCAAACCTCTTTCCAGTTTACAAAACACGCGGTAAGTGTCGCGAGGAATGTCACTCGAATGGGTTCTGACCGTCAACCGGCAACTGGCAAAGACATTTTGATGGCATGAGAACGTGGTTTTTCTTTGAACAGACCTACACACAAATCTACGACTACACATATACCATTTCATTCTGCCTTCTTGGTCTTACTTCTACTTCTCCTTCTGCTCGTACCTTCCACTTTCCACCTTCCACCTGATAAGGAAACCGACCAGACCGAACCGAACCGAACCGAACCGCGCGGCGATTTTGTTTTATCAGTTATGAGTGGTAGTTTCGATTTCTTTTCCACCTATTCACTCCACTATTTGTTCTCTTTTTGATGAGAACTTTGATTACTTTAATAGTAGTACTCTCTTTTGATGATATAGTGATTTGATCACTATTTATGCTCTCTTTGGTGGAGAACTTCAATCACTATCTATGCTCTTTTGTGACATACGTTTGGAGCACTTTTTACACTCTGTTTTTTTTTTTTAAGGGAATAAATCAGTTTTAATCTTTTCTTTTCTAGTTATCCAGAATCACTTTTTTATGAAGCGTTTTAATCACTATTAATTCTGGTACTTTTCAAGGAATTGGAGCTTTATTTGAGACGGGTTTTGGCACACTCTTTGGCTAGTGATTGGAGTATGTTTTTTTTTTTAATTTTCTCCCTGTTTCAATCACTATTTTTTATTCTCAATTTCCTTCACTCTCTCTCTCTCTCTTCCGTTAGAAAAAAAAATAAATATATATTTTATTTTGGCGCTGTGTTTGACGGCGGCGTACGTGAAAATTGAAAAAGCGATCGCGAGCGACTGAGCGAAAAAATTGTAAAAACAAATGGGAGACGCCGCCAACGCCGCTGCTGCCGCTGACGATCGCAGCAGCGGAAGAGCAGAGCGGCTGAGCGGCAGAGCAGAGGCGACCGGCGGATCCGGCCAGCGGTTGAGTGGTGCGGCGATTGGTTGGGTGGTGCTGCACAGTGGTGCAGAGTCGGCGGCGCTGTCGACGTCGCTGCTAGCAAATTTAAATTATTTTCAGCTTTTGTTTTTCTTTTTCTTTAGGTTTTCCTCGTTTTCTTTTTATTGCTGCGCTTTATATTTATTTTGGTCTGGTATTTTCCTTCCTTTTCTTTAGTGGATTTTCTCTGATTTTTCTTTTGCTCTGGCTATTTTCTCAACAAGAAAAGAGAGGAGAAGCCGCTTCGTGTGGAGAACATTGTTGCTCTTTTTTTGAATATTATTTTTAGGAACATTTCGCTCTGTGAATGGGCCACCGACTGACGTTGAAAAAGTGCGACATGGAAGAGTTATTTATGGAAAAATATGGTACGATTTTTGGCAGATATATGGAGCCAGTAATGTCTATAGATAGATGATGTCAAAGGGTGCTGCCGTTTGGGTTAATGATCCTCTAAGAGAGGGTAACTATTGGAGGTCTACTCGTTGACTCTCAGAACCTTGAAGAGTTATCTGTCCAAAGGCACTTCTGATGATCCTACTGTGGGGTTTTGTACCCTCAATCGAGAACACTTATGGAAAATATGGCAGATATGGCTATAGCTGTACTGAGGCGGCTCTTTGGGCCTTTCCGCTATCTATCAAGAAGTACTTCTGATGATCCCTGATACTTGAATTGTTATTAGAAATCCTATTGCAAATTCTTTTGGAAAATTTGGGAAAAATTAGTAACTTCTTTGTTTCGATGTATCGATGGGTTTTGAGATATTTCAGCGGTAGAGCAATTATACGAGTGAATCCTCACTTGATCGAAGAACAGATAAGACTGAAAACTTCTAAAACCCTTCAGCCTAATCATTTCTTTGGCTATTTATTGGGATCGTGCATTCTTAGCCAATTTTAAGCAACCATAAAATGTATTCTAGATAGATTCTACATAGTGATAGGGTTCGGGGCTAAAGTCTCCCCCGCTGACTAAGTTTTGTCGATTGTTCGGGTTATCTTATCAAAAGATTACGAAAGATACAGATACATAACATTGAATTGGACATGCCATGGCAGCCACTACGACAAGTATATCGATTTAATCGGACCACAAATATTCGCTCTCTCTCTCTCTCTCTCTCTCTCTCTCTGGCACACCACAAAAAAATGTCCGAGTGCCGGCAATTATTGACAGGTTTTTCGTTTGATTTTTGACAGTTTTTGATAGTTTTTCCTTCGATTTGGTGGAGTGGTAAAGGGGAGGAGGGCTTTTCCATTTACCGTTTTCTGATATACGCCTCAAACATTTTTTTACTCTGACGTCGCTGCAACAACAACATGGAACACAAGGACCAAGGACAAACCCTTTTATGTTTTCGTTTTGGTTAGAGTCCTCTTCAATCTAGGTGATTGGCGGTGATTGCTTCCCGACAGAGTGCTCGTACTCTCCGCCCCTCGCTGGTACTCGTGTGGACAGATATATGGTTATGACGCACACCCCCCAACAGAACAGAACAGAATAGTACGGAACGGAACGGAACAGTACGGCACAAACCCCCAGATACGAGTATCTTCTGAACGCGTTCGAGCGCTGCAACCAACTGAAATGCAAGCAACGCTTGTGCCGTGTTTTGTTGTGGGGGGGTTCTGTTCGTTCTATGGGGCATATGGCTGTATGGCTGTATGGCTATATGGGCAGCATAAATTACACGCCACAAAGCCTCGAATGTGTGCGAAAAGATATTGACAATACCGTTCGCTGAATGCAAATGTGACAGGCGGCGAAGAGTGTGAAAAACAAAGGCACTGCGGAAGGGTACGGATAGGAGGGGGGCAGGGCGGCAGGGCGGCAGGGGGGCGGTAGGGATTCCACAAGAACTTATTGTTCTGTTCTTGTCGGTGGGTCTTTTTTTTAGGAAAGGGAGTGCCGTGCCAGGCGGAACAAAAGCCCCGAAAAAAACAAAAAGCAACAACAACAAGAAGAACTCTATGGAACACTCACTCGTGGAGCACAGCAGCGCACATAAAATGCTGACATAAAAACACAGTTAAAACGCGAACTTTGTAGAGTTAAGGGGGGGAAGGGGAGGGCGGACGGGTGGGCTGTCTATTCTAGTATTTTTTTGACTGATTCTAAAATGCTTTTAGTGGCTAAAAACTAGGTTTACGACGCTTGACATTGGCCGGCCAAACCTTTGCAAAATTCGCAGAAATTGACAGTCGTCGGAGGTGAGAATTTGTTGAATGACAGTCGGGCTAATAGCTAGAGACTGATGGGCAGGAAGAGCCACTAAAAGGTGGCGAATGATAGGCAGGAAGGAACTAATCTTAAATCGAGACCTTAGGCTGAAAGAGAGGTAGATCTTTTATGGATCCAGAGATCCAAGAGGGTCACTGCTGCATAACTGGAGACTTATACATATTATCGAAATGGAGGATCTATCGACGAAAATCCTATGATTTGATAACCTTAAAGTGTATTCAAATATGGATCTTTAAATGGTTTATGTGCTAGTGAAGCAGAACTCAAAAAGATCATATATAACAAGGTAGGAAATCGTTTCTCCGTTAAAGAATGACCTTAAAATGGCAATCTTTACATTCAAAGAACCTGTATTACAGCGGGGCCTGAGAAATCATCTTTCTTGATCGTCTAAAAACTGTATGAATGTCATAATGTAGTACCAAAATGATCTTCGAAGGTGGAAAAGTATTCTAACAATGGAAATAGAGGAACCTGGAAGATTTTTCTACTCTCCAGAGCCCTCTGGTATTCTCCAGCACTCTTTCTGAACTGCTCTCTCGTGTACCCCTTTCCTAATGCCCTCTCGTATACCCCTACCCCTAGCCCTGCCTCGTAAGCCAATCGACCTTCTCTAATCACCAAACCATTACTAACCTTTATTTTGATTTTTTTGTATTTTTTGCGGGCACTCGCGTGTTCTTGTTGGCCTCAATTGTTGCACAGAGGGCGGGGGAGGGGAGAGGGAGAGAGGGAGAGAGATGGGGGTACCTGCACAGGTAATTAGGCAAGCAATAAGCTGCTTAAGTGACAAAAAATAGGTAAGAGGTAATAAAAAAATAACAGAATAAGCAAAGAAAAGTGAATTTACGGCAAATGAATATATGATGGCAAATACGAATTGAGGCCAGGCCCTGGCGGGACTTCGCTGTGTTTTGTTTTGGGGAAACAGCAACAGAGTTCGTGGCAATTGGCTGGCAATTTCGCTGGAAATATGGAAAACATATCATCATCTAAGGGGTCAGCGATGTGTGGCCACAAAAACACAATTGAGCAGAACAAAATATAGATATAATTATGCAGAAGCAATGACCAGAGAGGGGAGTATCGGTGTGACCCTGAATCAGGGGGCAATAACTCCACAACTTTTCATGTACTTCCATGCCACGGGGAAAAGCGAGAGAGAGAGGGAGGAATGTCGCACATTCGGACCAAAAATAGCCATGATTCCATGCCGCTGCTGGAATTCTTTGGGCCATCGAAGCGTGAAGCGGTGACATCGTGTGACAGCTTGACAGCCTGCCAGCCAGCCGCACGATGCGTATACGCAATGTGGGATTACGGATACAGATATAGATACAGGGAGAGATTCGCACACGGAAATATTCTATCTGTTGGACTTACAAGCTCTTCTCCTCGCTCGTAACCGGCTGCGTTTTGTATCGCTCCCTCTGCAGATCCCTTCGCAGGACACTGGGCTTCAGCAGACGCGGGACCGGGCATCCCTCTTCAGCTTCTGGTGTTTGCTGTAGCGGCGACTCCCAGCTGCTGTTGATGCCACCCGCCAGGCGGGAGGTCGGTGTCGCGAGCATCTCCATGCGCTTAATCCTCTCCGCCACGGATATACTCGCCGGAGTGGTGACAAAGTCGACGGGGGTGCTGCTGGCGGGAGCAGCTGCCGCCTGCGATGTGGAGATGGCATCGAGTGCTGCAGCCAAATCCATGACGGGCGGGGCATCCTGACGCTCCAGCGAGCGGGTGCGACGCTTTAGGAGGCTCGGGGAGTCCTGGTCGTGGGAGGAGCCCAGGGAGCGCCGCTTGGAGGGCGAATCGGTTTTCAGTATGGGATGAATGGGCGAATCGGTGCCTCCATCGTGATCCAAGCCGCTCAGATCGAACTCCTCGCGACTGCTCTTGCGGGAGGACTTTAGTATCGGTCGAATCGCCTCGTGCTCATCCGCCTCCCCAAACGACTTCTTCTTCAGTATGGGCTTCGGGGGACGAACTGCCTCCTCGCTGGAGGTGCTCTCCTGCTTCAGAATGGGTCTGATTTCATGCCACTCGCCCTCCCCTACTGCATCCTCCAGTCCGAAGCTGCCGTCGTGATGGGCCGCCAGTTCAGCGGCTGCCAGTGTCACGGCCTGCGAGATGGACACATGCTTGTGGCAGCCCCCGTCCGAGGGCGTCGACAGCGAGTCCTTCTTCTTCAGGATGCTATGCGGCTGACTCTCCGTAGCCGAGGGGCAGCCGTCGCTCTTGCTGCTGTCGTAGCTGCTCTGCTTCAGGATCCCATGGCTCTGGGCGGGACTCAGTCCCGTGCCTGCTTCCTCGAGGGAGTTCCGCCTCGCGGATTTGATCAGTATGCTCCGCTCATCCGGGGAATGGGACCGGGAGTAGTAGCGCGACTCGTCTAGGCTGGAGCGCTTCTTCAGGATCCCCTGACGCTTGCTGCGGGCGGTCCCCGCCAGCGGTGGATCCATCACGCTCGAGGAGAACGTCACTGGGGAGGCGTTGCTCGAGGCACTCGAGTTGCAGTCCCCAAAGGCCTGTTCCTTTTTCTTGAGAATGGAAACGATCTGGTTTGGTGCCGGGGGAGAGCTCTGTGCACCGGTGGCCGCTGCTCCTCCTGTGACTCCTGCCTCATCCGAGCTCTTGCGTCGCAGAATTGCTGCAGCAGACATTTTCTGGCTTGCCATCTCCTCTGGCTGCTGCTGTGGCGGCTGCGGCTGCTGCACCTCCTCCGATTGATCCACAATCTTCTTAATCTCCGCGAGATCCGCACGGGTTCGCTCATTGAATTTCTGGGAAACAGTCTTCGCGGCCGGCTGCAGGGCATGCAGTGGTCGTGGCGCAGGCAACACAGCCGTCATCGTGCGCACAGCCACCTCGGGATGGCGCAGTCCAGGGTAGGGGCACGGCGGTGGACGCAAGGATTCCGACCTCGAGGCCACAGTCGATTCGCTGCAGGAGCTCTTCACCGGCGACTGGGAGAGCAGATCCCTGAGGGTGTCATCCTCTCCAGGAACCAAAGGACGTGCCATTCCCAGTTCACGACGACGTCGGCGGCGATTCGAGGCGTCTGCCTCATCTGCAAAAGAAGATCAGCGGATTAGTGGCAGGTTCGGAAGGCATCGAAGGGGCTCAAATTTCACAGGACACTTGGGCGGACACGTGCATAACAGTGGGCGGTGGCGGGGCAACAACAGCATTTGTGGACGGTGGTGGGGCAACAGCATTTGGTGGCGGACTTGGACATATTTTACACAGGTTTTTCGTATGGAAATGGTGGAGGCGGACGCGGTGGCGGTGGCGGAGCCTGAGGCTAAGGAAAAGCTCTCCTCGCGGAGTACGAAATGATGGAAATGGAAGTGTTGCAAGGAGCAACCGCGGTGTGGTTGATGCCCCATGACGTTCGAAGATTGACTGACGGCTGCGAAGAGGTCGTGTCTATCGCGTGGAAACTGGAAACCTTTCTGCAGTTCCATTCGATGCATTCAAGCTTGAAGGCAAAACAAAACCCAAATTTGGATGCCCTGCTCAATGATGCTGCCTCCCATCCGCTGCCGCTGCCGCTGCCGCTGCTGCTGCTGCTGTTGCCTCCTCTGTGGCTGCATCCATCCATCCGTTTGTGTGTGCCACTCCACTTACCGCCATCCTTGGTGGCTTCCTCTGTCAATGAACGATTCAAATTTGATTTGCGTTTCGCCGACTTATCGCGATCTCCCAGACGACGGGGGGAGCTCTCCGGCTGAAGGAGGGGGAAACGAAAGATTAGTTTTTGGGGCATGCCACATAGATCTCTTCGCCGAGCACTCACCGTTCGCTTGTGCTTTTGCACGGGACTCAGCTGCAAGTTGGCCAGATTCAGATGATCGCGTGCCCCGTTCTGCGTGTCCGTCTGCTCGGTGCACAGTGTGCTGCTGCGCGGCCGCATCTTGAGGGTGCAATCGGACGAGGCCGTAAAGTGCAGTTCGCTGAGGTTCTGCTTCATGGAGAGGCCACTGCCGACGGCCACCAGGTTCTGTTTTCGCTGTGTGGGTGGCGTGTCCGCCGGTTGGGACGAGGATCGCTGCTTGGACTGTCCTGCTGCTCCAGCCACTCCAGTCGCTGCTGGCTCCGAGTTGAAGCCACAGATGACGGTAGACTTTGGTGAAATCTCGGAGCTGCTGAGGCGACGACTTGGCGAGCGACCACCGGCTGCTGCACCGCCCGTGTTCCTTGGGGAACAGGGCGAACTATAGCGCTGGCGCTGATGCTCCTCTTCCTTCTTTTTGTCTGCGGGGGGGCGGCCAGGGGGAGATTTGTGGGTGGAAGGGGAGACAATTGGAAATGTGATGAAAAGGAGCTTTGGCTTACATTCGTTGTACACACACACAAACACACACAATGAACACGGAACGAAGGATAGCAGAAGGGTGTTAGATACATTTTTGAAGAAAGATAAACCCTTGAACCAATCTGATGTCAGGTGTGTGGCATAGACAGAACCAAAGAGAGAGAGAGAGAGAGATAGAGGGAGAGACACTCACCGAGCGCTGCGGCACGCAGGCGACTGGCTTTGGTTTGACGCACCGCTGGCGAGGATTGGGGCGATGTGGATGTGGACGAAGAGCAGCAGCTGCCGCCACCGCCACTGCCGCCGGCCGCCTCCAAGCCCAAGCCCAAGCTCAAAGGGGAAATCGTGGGGGGATTCTTGCGACGTTTAATCGGAGAACTCGTGGCAGAGGCGGAGGCGGAGGCGGAGGCGGGGGCAACAGCTGTGGCACCTCCTCCTGTCGTTGTTGTCGCTGCCGCTGCTTTCAGCACAATTAACGGCGCTTTGTTGGCATTAGCTAGGGGCGGCATGGGCGTGGTGTTGTTGCCTCGTTTCTGTGGCAGTTGCAGATTAGTGTTGTTGTTGCTGTTGCTGTTGCTGTGGCACTGGCCTTTGCTGCAGTGGCAGTTGCAGTTGCAGTTACAGTTGTTGTTGTGTATGTAGGCGCAATTAAGGCTGCATTTGGTGGGAGCTTTTCCCCTGCTGTTGCGGCTGCTGCTTGTTGTTGCTGTTGTTGCTGCTGCTGCTGCTGCATGTTGCATGTTGCATGTGTTTTTTTTGAGGGGGTAAATGCGTGGAGACATTAAAGCATGTGGGATTTCTTGTTGTTGTTGTTGTTGTTGTTGTTGTTGTTGTTGCTGTTGTATTTTCGATTGCATAATGCTTGATATCCAAAAAGATTGATCGATGACAAGAAATTACAGGGGGAAAAAACCGAAAGAAAAGCTGTCTTTCAGGGGCCAAAAAGTTCGTACAAGCCTGAAGATCGCTTCAATGGAAGCTGCACATCATATGTGTAAGGCTTTGAAAGGGTATCAATAATCGCAGCTATCCTATCTCCGAGTTTCAAGCATGAAAAACTTTGATTTAAACGACGATATTTTCTCTTATGGCCATTCGATTTAAATCGAATTTGTGTCTAGCTATGGAAGAAGACATCGTAAAACCCTCATCAAAGGTCTGTGTTCGAGTTTCGGAAATTAATCGATGATCGACGAGAGAAAAAGTGGAAAAAGTGATGGGAAATACTTGCGAAAGTTTTGTGTGACAAAAGAAAAGCATTAAAACCAAAAGAAATCTATCATTTCTGGTCGATAGGTTTGGGGCCTGAGGGCCTCGTGAGACGGAGAGGTGATCAAAGCTTCATTAGCAAAACATTTGATGATGATATATGAGAGGAACTCTGACAATGATTACGAATAATTTCTCAAAAATAAAGCCATACAAATTATCATGAAATGCTGGAGCAAAACCTATTAGATTTAATGCCAAAAATATTGCTGAAAGATTGAATTTCATTTAGCAAAAACAAACAAGAATCACATGGGAATGTCCCCGCCGTACCCAGAGGGCAATGGAAATATTTTCTATGGAATTTCGCACATCTCGATCCCAAGAATCGCAAGAATCACAAGAATCTACACTCATGTGAAAGCAACCTCAGTTGAACCTCCCATCCCCACCATCGTTTCGTTGTGTTTTTTGGGGCTTATGTAATCCAACGAACGAAAACGCTTTCGTAATCTCCAAAGACCGAAAGACGGAGAGACAGCAGAGAGGGCGCCGCGAAATTTAAGCGAATCATCTTTTACCAGCAGCAGCATCAGCAGCAGGCCAGCAAATAATGATCATCCCGTCCGTCCTCCGTTCATTGCCTTCTGACTGTCTGTCAGTCGCCATCTGTCTGTCATCCATTCCGTCCGTCTGTCTGCCTGTCAAAGATCACTGAACGCTCTCTAAACTTTCCAGGGCACTCGGCGAGAGCATTCGCCTTTTAGATCCGCCATCCGGGAGGGCTGCCCCTCCACGAACAAAAATCAAATTAATTCCATGAACAGAAATTGCCAAATTGGTAAATATTGAAATCAATACCGCAAGCCACAAACAAAAGAAACAACGAACACAAAAGGCCTGGAAAACAACAATTGATAGGGAAATGAAAGATCTCAACAAGAGATCGATCATCCAACATCGATCGGGGAGAAGCTGTGTGTTTATTTATGGGACAGATCGCTCGTTCTGTGTGTGGCATTTCAATTGGAAAGAGATTAAACCCTAACGCCCTACTCCACCCTCCAGTCGATCCTCCATCGATCTCTGCAGCAACCTCAACCACGATCCGAGGCAGTCATAGAAGAACGAATGCATTTAGAAGGGAATATGCGATAATTAAAATGCCAATTCTTGTCTTTTGAATGCGATCGAATAGGCATGAATGAGAGCTCATTCGATCCTCAGATTCCTAAGATCTTTTTTGCGCAGTTTTTCTGTGATCAACGGCATTCCCATAACCATATTATCCATGGAATCCATGGGTGAATCTATGTCACTGATCTTCGACAGCTTCTTGGTAGATCGATTCCCACAATCTTTTGGGCAGCTCTGTTTCGGATGGAAAGACTTTCTCAACCCATGCAAACACCCGTTACGAGGGAGGCAGAAAGAGAAAGAGAGGGAGAGGGAGAGGAAGAGTCTCCGGGTCTGGGGTCTGTCAAAAATATCTATGAAAACCTTTTTCTTGATAATAAACCTGATTTCAAACGAATCCAACGATCGATGAATGAATGAAATCCCGAATTGATAAGCAATAAAAAATAATACAAAAATAACAAAAAATTGGGCACACACCGCTCGCTGGATCCGATGGGGTTTGTTGTTTGGGTTTTGGGCTTTGCTTTGCTTTTTTTTTGGTAGGTAGATATTCGTGTAGTCTTCGTCTATTAGCAATTTTATGGCATCTTTCATTTGCCTAAAAGTTGCGTGAAGTCTCTGCTTGGGTTTGGCGGTTTGGGGGTCTCAATCTTATTTAATGACAAACAATTTTATTCATTTATACACACACACACAGAGAAAAAAGGAGCAAAAACTCTTGAGAAATTCGAAGTCATAATATCGTTAAAAATTGTGCAAATTTTATATAATTTTTGTGTTTTGAATTTTTAGACGTTTTTCTGACAGTCCAAAGGCGATTTGGAAATTGATTCGAGTCTGAAATTGATTTGAGTCTCAATTGCAATTGGATTTACGAGTAAATGTCCGAAGGTCTCTTCGAGCGATAGACATAGAGCATAGATACAGATACAAATTAACATTTTGTGTCTAGAAAACGTTTTCGACTCGACTCGACTCGACTCGACGCTTGATTGGCAAGCCGACAAAAATCTAATTTCGTTTAAATTGCTTTTAAGTGTAGCGCTAAATAAGAAGAAACAACAACATCAACAACAAAAATAAAAGCAAAAGTAAAAACGAGACAAACTCTGGGGTCTCTCGGCCCTCTTCTGATGATGGAAGTTTTTCGGTATTTTCGTTAAACTAATTTTCTGTGCAGAAATGAGTGCTGCTCAGGGCTGCTGCGCTGTGGCATGGGGCGGGCTAATTACCAAACACATTTTAGTGGGAAAGTTTTAGCGGCCACAACAAGAATCCATTAATGATATTGTTATTGGCTTCACAATCGTAGAAGGGTAGAAGGGTAGAAGGTAGAGGGGGAAAGTGCGAGACCGCGAAGTGATCAAGGGATCAAGGCAACAGGATGTGGATTCCTGAGAGGATCCCTCGCTTGAAGGGAAGATCAGCAGAAAGACAGCCATAAAAGATCAACTGAAAGGGTAACTGGTAAAACGAAGATCTTCCAAGAGTTTGGGAATCGAAAGAATGAAGGGTTAAGACCTTTCTTGAAGGGAATACTCCTACGCTGCAGATCACTTGATGATCTAATGAAAAACAATAGAAAGAGGTAATTGCACAAGCAGGGGCATGGAATACCCTTCTCATGTACAGAAGAAATCATCATTAAATGATCTACTAAAAGGGTTCAGGGAATTGCGTAGATCGTTGGAGGATCTACTCGGGTAACAATTGAAGCAGGAATCCTCAAAATAAGGAAGGAAGGAGAAGGAGAAGGAATAGCAGATGAAGGCCGATCTTCGAAAGATCTCTGTATGATCTCCTTAGGAGATCACCAAGCGAGCCATAGAAGGGGGATCGTCTCGATAGAGCTCAAAGTAAAGCACTAAAAGAGGTATCCTAAACTAATCAAAATATCCACAAAACGATCCTCAAAGCTCTCAAAGATTCAAAAAGATGAATGGCAAACGCCTAAACGCCTAGAGGAGAGGTACTTCTTCAAGAGTATCGATTGAATGAACCTAAAAGATGAATGAATAAAGCACTAGAAGCAGCAAGAGAGCAGCGGAATCTACGGGTAGCATGTGAGTATAAGCCATATAGTTTTTGGTAAGAGATGTATCTCAAGGCGCGAGTGTTAGTCAGAAGCGAAAAAGAGCTGTATCTCGATAAAGAGTGTTAGGCAGAAGCATCATTCGCATCTCAGGAGGAAGCGCAGATCAGTGAGCAGCAAGGACGAACGCTCACAATGAACGAAAGGACATCAAGGACACAACACAAGGACAATGGAAACTTGAAACGTGAAACAGGCAACACGACACACAAACAACACAAACAGAGAGATAGAGATGGAGATAGAGAGAGAGAGAGAGAGCGAGACAGACAGGGACATGTCGTTGCATGCCACTGAAGGAGTTGTCGACTCACCTGAGTTGCCGACAGATGCGACTGCGACTGCTGGAGCTGTGGCTGGGGCTGGGGCTGTGGCGGCGATGATGGACGTCTCGGTTGTAGGTTGAGGCTTGGGCTCCACCTTAGGAACTTCAACGGGGGCAAGCGGCGGCGGCGGCTGCTGCTGCTGATCACGATGCTGAGGAGGAGGCGCCTTCACTGCTGGTCCGTGTGTCATCACAGTGGTGGCTGCCGTTTCATAAGCAGAACTATTGCCATTCGCCGAGGACTGCGGGTCCGTGGACAGGGCTCCGATCGAGGGTTTGTTCCGACGCCTGGTGGGAGAGGGCGAACTGTAGGAGGAGTCGCTGTGGTAGCCAGCGGCGGCGGTGGTTCCGATGGCGCCCGCGGAGGCGGAGGATAGCAGCGGCAACGGTGGCGGTGGCGATGAGTGATGGCCTCCAGTGGATCCCTGGCGACTGTGGGAGCGTGTGGTGCGCGTTATGAATCTGCAGAAGGGCGGAGGAGGGCGAGAGGGAGGCACATTAGTTCGTTCAGTGGCAAGAAACAAGAAGCGTTTGTATCCATTTCAGTTAATCAGAGGAAAAGAAAAAAAAATTAGTTACACGGAAGAGAGCGGCACACACGCGGCAGGCGGTAAATGTAAATATTCTGTATCTTTTCGTTAGCGCGAGATACTTTTGGTGGATCCGCTAGATGCGGCACACAGCAGACACGCTCAACAACTGCCGAGGGGCACTCCAGCAAACACAGTAGAAACCCAGCAGACACAGACAGATACAGATACGGATACAGATACAGAGATACACGACTTTGAGCGCTGCTTCGTTCGCTGTTGTTGGTGTTTTTCGTTTTGGGTATCTTTGAGATACAAAGAGACCAAACGGAAAGGTAAGCGTAAGCGTTAAGGCAAAGGCAAAGGTAAATTCCAGCAACAAAGTCACTCGCAAGCGAAACCCAGAAACACAGAAATCACTCAAAAACCGAAAACCGAAAACGAGACGAAGCGAAAAAAAGTATCTCGAAATTCGCACATCTGTTGGGCTGGTGGCACCGTGGCACCGTGGCGGCACCAGGTAGTCGCCGCCGTCGCATCTGTGAGAGTACTGTGGAGTATCTCTGTATCTGACAGATACTTTGCTTGTTGTATCTTTCTCAAAGAACAAAGCGTAACAAGTTTTTTATTGTTATAGATTGCACGCATGCGCAAAAGGCAGCAGATTCTACACTGCGCACAAAATATGTGCCATTTTCCATTAAAAAAGAAAAGTATCTGCAGGAAAAATGCATCGCTTGGTTGATTTTTCAGCTAAAAGATACTATTTTTGTGTAAAGAAAATATATTTAAATGCATTGCTTGTGTTTTCTAGCTAAAAGATACATTTTGAGGCCATGTAGCTCAAAGATACTCTATGGATAGTATCCTGGAAATAATGTATCTTCTACTATTCTCTTGTATATTCTATATTTTCTCCCAGTGTAGGCCTAATGTATCTTAAAGACACTTTTGCCATGTAAAAGATATCCATTCAGCAGAGCAGACTCTGGGCCGCCGCTCTGTCCGCTTCCTCATCTGGCATCGCATCTGACATTGCACTCTGCTTAGCGAGAGAGTGAAATATTTTGCAGCTTGTCTGTCGCTGGCGCGGCGACATTCAATCAAGCGCGCAATACACGGCCGACTCCGCCGTCTGTCCACCTATCCAGCCATCCATCCATCCATCCATCCATCTTTCCGTACGTTTAGCTGTCCGTTGTGTCTATCTATCTGTCCGTACGTATGTACATTCATCTGTCCATTCGTTCTGCTGTCCGTTTGTCAGGTAGACAGCAGCGGCAGCGGCAGCGGCAACATTTAAATGTCGCGACGCATCAATGTCACTTTTTGCTTTGTGTACTTTATGATGGCACGAGACGTAGACACAGGCGACAGTCACAGCCACAGTCACAGTGCGACAGACACAAAGATACAATATCTTTTTGGCATGCATATGCCCTTGTAGAGGTAGGGCATGATTATGGCCGAAGTAAATATAAGGAAATGCCTCCCGAAGGAGTGACAGATCCGATCCCGAAGGAAGTGGGTCAAGGGATTATCCGAAACGAAACCAAAAGGAGGCTGTCTGGAATTTCTGACATCACCTCTAGGCCAACAAAATCCCGGCCAATTAAAGACGTAGCCGTCTGGGAGCTTGTCGCGATAATTGGCACAAATGTTAGCCCGATCTAAGAGATCTTTTGCAATTAACTTTCAGGGTAGAGCATTTCTTGGGTATGCCCCGCGTCTTTAGTTCTGGGCGTTAATCATTTTGCTTGAGCGAAGCTTCCGAGATTCTCTTTCTTCTGGCACATGGAAATTTCCATAAATTTATATAAATTGAGAGGAACTACGCTGCAGCCGCTAAACGATGATGATGATGATGATGATGATCACCGAGAACTTTCCAACCCGTTGTCGCAAGGAAAAACTTGCACACAGAAAAAGGAAAAGTGATGATGCGACATGAGAGTCGCGGTCGCCGTTTAACCAGTTTTGTAGATACATTTTTATGGTGTTTTTTTTTTGGGTTTTGGGAGTCTGCGGGGCACACAGCTGCTGCTGCTGAAAGAAAGCGAAATCAGGACTAGAAACTAGATAGAAAGAGAGAGAGAGGGAGAGAGGGAGAGAGAGAGGGACAATCTGGGCCAGGAGGCAACAGACAGACGGGGCCCACCGACTGGCTGGCTGGCTGGCTGGCTGGCTGCCTCGTAAAATAAATGGCCATCGAGGAGGCAGCACTCTGCACAGCAGGTGATCATCGGATGACGGTGTTGACACCACACCACCATCGTCGAGCCAACGCTGTGGCACCATCGGTGGTGTATCGTTTGATAAATTCCAAGACTTAATTTGTGGCATATTCAAATTTGTCTCTTCGTTCGGTGAACAGAATTCTACATTGAATGCAGTTTTCTTTTTACTGCTGCTGCAGAGAGCAGAGGCTCTCCGTTTCTTCTACTTTTCATTTCTTTTATGTATTTTTGTCGCTTTTATGAAGCATTTTTGTAGCGAAAGCCTGAAAGTATCCATTGGGCTGTGGTGGGGGGGATGGGAGGGGGAAAAACTTGTCGCTTCTCTGTCTCTGGTCTGTGGATCGATGGTCTCCCGTTTCGGTTTTCGGTTTTCGGTTTTCATTTTTCGGCTGTAAAACAGGTGCTTTCTACGACTTGCAGCTGGAGTCGGAGTTGGGGGGTCGCTTGGGTTCGTCTTTGGGGTCTGGGGGTCACAGCAGAGACACAACTTTTGATATATCACATTATAATTGATGGAACAGTCGACTGGCCGCCGCGAATTGCACTTCCACGCATTGATGCGATTGTTTTGTCGCAGAGAGAGGGAAGATGTCACCCCGGGGTCGAGTCTCAGTCCGATACGATCCCTCAGCAATCCCATCCCCGAAAACAATGAACCAACGACGACGTAACATACAGGCATTAAAGCCAGAGACAGAGCCCGAGCCCGAGTCAGAGCCCGAGTCAGAGTCAGAGCCAAAGGCAAAGGCAAAGCCAAAGCCAAAGCCAAAGAGTGAAAAAAGGTGAAACAATACATGGATTTTGTTTGTTAACAAGCTCTCCCCATTCGACCCATTCGAACCATTCGCCCCACTCGCTCCATTCCCGGTTTCGATTTGTTTAGGGGCCTGGCTTAAAGAGAGACGCCGCCGAAGTAGCGATTCGCTGCTGTCGATTGTATAACCCCCGAAGCCACTGAAGATATCATATGAAAACTCCTCTTACACGAAAAAGGTGGCCAACAAATGAATGCAATTTGTTTTTGATTGTAAGCCAAGGATTATGTAGGGCCGAAAAAGCGTCAACAGAGATTATTAACCAGATTATTTTCCGGGCGAAGAGAGTATAAGAGTGGGAGAATATCATATAGTATATAGCTCCAATCATTGGTACTACAGACACACTCTAATTAGCAATGAATGCCACACCTGAAAACCTGGTTGAACGTTTTTGTCGAGCCACACGGGCCTGCTAAGACCCCGGGGAAAAGAGAGACAGAGCGAATGGCGGCCGTAAGTCCCGAGTCAGGAGGGGTCCCGAGTCCCCATTCTGGCTATAATAATTATCCAATCTTAATGAGTTTTGGAGATCTCGAAGATGGAATCATTAGCTAGGGTTTCGGTTCCCTTGCGTGCCGTTTACAAAACCACAATACTAGATACATTTGGGGACAGGTATGGGATACTCTATGGGGGATGTTGGGCTGGCTGCTTACCTTCGTGCATTGGTGGCCTGGTGCTGGTGTTGAGGAGACAACTGATGCTGATGCTTGGGGGTCACTGGCGGTTCTACTGATGGCAATGATTGGTGATGGACGTTCGACTGGTGATCGTGATCTGGATGGAGTGGATGATCGAGCTCGTGGTGATGGCCATTGGCCGTGGCCGTGGCTGTGGCTGTGGCTGAGGCTGAGGCTGTGGCTGCGGCACCATTCACCAGCTGAATCTTGTCGCTGGCAGACGTCAGCTCCTTCTGCCAGCGTGCGAGGGTATCAAAGACCTCGCCCTGGTCGAATTGCTTCCCCTCGGACGCGTCGCCATCCTCACGTCCATCTCCCTGATTGATCAAGCGACGCTTGAAGTCCTTCACTGCCTGCACTGGGACCTTTGGGGGCGCCACGAACAGGCGGTCAGTGCTGACGGGTCTGCCCGCATCGTAGTTCCTGACATCCGCCGATGGGGGTGGTGCTGTCGTCTTGGCCGAGGGCTCCAGGCTCTTGGCCGAACGATGGTAGTGATGCGGCGGTGCCACGCATCGGGCGGTGTGTGGCTGTGGCGGCGCCTCCATCCCCTGAGGCGGCAGCGAGGCGGCCTTGGCGGCGACGGCGGCGGCGGCAGGGTCGGCTACCAGATTCGTGAACTTGTGACTAGAGTGCAGGGCATGGAACGAGTCCGCGCTGCTGCTGCTGTCCGGCTGCATGCCGCCGCCACGCCTGGGCATGAGACTAGTGCCAGGGGCAGGGGCGGCGCCGCCCGGAGGCAGCTCCTTCTGCATTGGTGCTGGGGGAGTATGGACGCGATGATGCAGAGGCCAAAAGGTCGCCAGCTTGTCGGTTGTTGGGTCCCGGTCCTCCTGTGGCTCCTTCTTCACCTTCACCTTCTCTTTCTCCTTTTCCTTCTCCTTCTCCTTCTCGTTGCTGCTGCTGTGGCCGCTGCTGCTGCTGCTGCTGCTGCTGGTGGTGCTGTCCCCTTCGTCCTGATTCTTCTCCTTGCATATTATATCGTATAGGGCGCTAATGGGACGGGACTCGCTGCGCACGCGCACCGCCCGCTTCGAACGCTGATGGAACCGCTGCTTGTGGCGACTGTTGCGGCCTCCACTTGCGGCATTCACTACGGCTGGGGCAGGACCAGGAGCGGGGCTACCGGGACTACCGGGACTACCAGGACTACCACGACTAGCTGTCTCTACGGGAGGATGGCTATTGGCGGCGGTACTACAACTATTTCTATTGGTGGTGCGTGTGGGCTTGCTGATGATTGATGGGGACTGACTCGAGGTCAAGGGTGGATGGCTGCTCGTTTCTTCACCTTTTGTAGGGCTCACAGATCCTGCAGAGAATTTGAAGTAGCGACTGCCCTCGCTGCCCGGCCGCTGACGGCGTCTTGTGGCGTCTTGTGTCGATGCAGCGTCGCCACGAAAAAACGTGGCACGTGTGGCCGTTGCCGTTGCCGTTGCTGTTGCGCTCTTGGGGAAGGATCTACGCTGCTCCACCAGCTGGGTGTTGCAGCTGGGCGTGGCATACACACTCTGATAGTTCTCGTTCAAGGCACCCACATCCGTGGCCTGTGGCGTGTGGATCTTGAGCTGCAGATCCGTGTAGTATGCGGGCGTTGTGTGATGATGAAAGTGCGGGTGCTGTCCCCGGTATCCACCCGACTTGGAGGCGCCACTGGAGTCCTCAGAGGTTCTTCCTTTGGTCGCCGCAGTTGGCGAAGTCTGCGACTCTTCTTGTGGCCTGTGGCAGCTAGTTTTGGCAGTGGCTGAGGCTGTGGATAAGTCACTTGAGGCCGCAATGGTTTCTGCAAGTGAAAAACGAAACAAAATCAAAATTAAAACTATGAACAAACTGCAAGTAAATGAAAATTAATGCGAGGTTTCCCCTTCCCCTCCCTTCCCTTCCCCTCTGTTCCACACATGAAGAGATGGGAACGTGCTTCTTTGCTTTTCTAATTCACTTTTTTGCTTCTTCGTTGCTGCATGAAAAAGAAAAAATCTTGGCAGCAATTAAATCTTGCACCTGTGCACCCGTTTCGTACACCTATCCCCCCACCGAACCCCCACCCCCACCCCGTATGTACACCACGCCCCCGACAAGCCACCCACTCAATGATGTCAAGGTGAGGTGAGGGTTGCCCGCTTTTTATAGCCATCCTACGAGTACCCGTACAAGCGACGACGAAGCGAAGCATCTGCTGTGGCAATGAGTGCTTGACTTTTCTCTTAGTTTTTCCCTTCTTCCATACACTTTTGGCGCTGACTGTAAAGCAAATGCAAATCTCATTTGACAGTGCCACCAAGGCACCATCGCAGCGATTAGTTATGCTCTCTAGGGAAAGAGCAGAGCAGAAAGAGCCCCACCAGCCCCACCATCTCCACCCCCGAGAAACCCAATTAATCATACCAGAACGAGTCCCAAAAGCAGATTTTCACAGCATTTTCCACTGCATTTTCTTGCATTTTCAGTTCTCTCACAGACAGATACCCTTTCCAATCATTTAGGATATATTATTGATCTCGAGTTTACATTTCTACTACTTTGATATTGGTTCCGGGTCTCTGATATTGATACTGATTGAGAATATATCATAAAATGCAGATCGATCTTGGATCAGAATCAATAGCAGATTGATATAACGATAAAGGCAATATATTAATAAAGTTTTTGACTTTTTAAGCCTATCTTTTAGATATTTATGCCATAAGGCACGATATTCTCATAAAGAACTCCCGTAACTTCTAAGGATAATCCAACAGAAAATCATACATTTCATTATAATACACTTCCAAACAAATCAGCAAAAGTTGATCCAAATCGGAACACTTTACCATATACCCACCCATATGTTCTATGAGAGCCATACATGGATCAGACATACGATCGTTAGACCTCTCATAAATGTATGTATCTCTGAGTGCCTCGAAGATCTTTTGATACGGAAAGCTCTACCCTTTCTTCGTATCGTTTCATTTTGTTTTCTGGTTACAAAAATGCCCAAAAGTAATTCCGAAATATAATCATAAACAATTTTTGTTTTTGACAGGCTGCTGCGCAACAATTTCATATGCCAAAAGACGAAATGGAATTTCATGAAAATACGTGAATTTCTATCCATTTTTTCTATATTTTGTTGTTGTATTGCTGTTGGCCAAATGTTCAACAAATGTGCAAAATCGAAATGAATTTATTGTATCTAATTTATGATGACAGACGGCGGTAAAGAAAAAATAAATCTGTAAATGCAATTAACAGATAAATAAGAGAAGAGGGAAGAGAGAAGAGGAAGCGGGAAGAGAGAACAAGATCTCTCTCTACCTATCTTTCTCCATCTCTAGGATACACATCCAATATTTGTCCAGCAATTACGAATGACCAGTGAAATATCAAATATTTAGACAGTTAGCACATCATCGAGAACGGCAAATAGTAGTTCCATTCCAGAGTGCAGCTGCCAAGTTCGATATCTTATCATATATAATATACGAGGAGGAGTATGTGTATCCGATGGATTGAAGAGCAAACACAAACACAAACAAAGCAAAAGTCAATTTGTGGATCAGCAAAAACCTATGGAAAAGTAATGCAATTAACGAGGGGTGCTGGAAACGTTGATGCGGTTTTCAGTGGACAAAAAAAAACAAACAAAAACATTAAAGGCTTAGTGGTAAAAACTCGCCACATCGAAGACTGAAGACCAAAACAAAACCTTGCAACATCTTCCAAAAAAGTGCAGACAAAAGCATTTTTTATTCAATTAGAGAAGCAAAAAGCGAAACCAGGGGAGGGGTTCGAGTCGAGCAGGGCCGTGGGGGCTGTGGGGGCTGTGGGGGCGAGCGAGTATTTGTCATTGTTTTAATTTTATAAACAGCCAACACGCACACTCTGCTCCTCCCCCCTCTCTATACAGAATATCTCCCCCCACTAATTCCAATCATCAGTTAAAGGGCTTGTCTCTGGCTCTGCGTCTGCGTCTGCCTTCGGGGTCATACCATCATCAACCCACGGGTTTTCGAAAGAACCGACTGATAGACAGACTTTAAAGCAATTAAAATTCAACAAAAAAAGATCAAGCGCCAGCGGAGCCCCTTAACATATTTGTTCTTTGGGGTTCTTTTCTGTTATTTTCTGTTACGGGGAGTTTCTCTTAATTGATTGAATGGGTTGCTGTTTTCGGTTCTCTAATGGTTCTCAAATGATTCGAAATTGGAAATTGCTGTTCAATGGAATTGCATGAGGAGAGAGAATTCACCGAGAATGTCCACGACAAAATAATTGGCCAAAATTCAATAGAAATTCGGCGCAAAACAGAAACAGAAACAGAACCTGCTCTGCCCTGAGGCATAAATTGTATAAATAATTCATTCAATCAGAGACGCAAAATGTCTCACAAAGATGCAAATAAATTCATTCTAAACAAAATAGTTGGTGAATTGATTTGGGAAAATTGCACGAGCTGTTTGAGGGGGGGAGGGACGGAGGGGGGGAAACTTCCCGTTTCGTTGAACTCAAAACAAAATGAATTTTCGTCAAAACAAAAACACTTTTCAGCCGGAAAAAACACACGCATGAAAATAATTGAAAACAAATAAAGGTTCTTTTGTTTTCCGTTGTGGGGGGGTGGGGGACGGTGGGTGGGGTACCTGGAAAAGTGCATTTCATGATGAAAACTCTTTACCAAGAAAAATGAACCAAAGAACAGAAAATGCGGAAAATTCACGCAAATTCTGGCAGTCGGAAAATGCATTTCGTGTAATATTTTGTTCATAAACTGAAATGGAAAATAATCTGGCCGGGCAGCAGCGTGGGAGCCGTATCTGTATCTGCATATGCACGAGTATCTACGTATCTATGTATCTACGTATTAGATGGCACAAATCCAAACTAAATAAACCGCCGAAACTGCTGGCAATTTGCCTTACGACAAAATAAAAACCGATTTGTAAGAAGATTTTTTGCCAAAAGATTTCCTTTTCTTAGCAGGGAAATGGGGCGGGCGGGGGGTGCAAATGGTATGTGGGGGGCGGGGACGGGGGCAGGAGCTCTAACTACATAATTATTGAGTGCAAGGGGGTGGTGCGGGGGGGGCAGGAGTTGTAACTAAAGTGCAGCAATAACAATTGCAACTGCAACACAGAAACTACGGCATTTCTGCGGCTTCGCTTCGCTTGCCGCCGCTGAAGCCGCTTCTGTTTGTCTGTTTCTCTGTGCCACAACAGCCCCAGCCCCAGCCCGAGCCCCAGCCACGGACCAGAGGCGGCTGATTGATCGATTGGTCTCTGGCTCTGGCTGTGGCCGCAGTCCCCACAGGTTGCATAATTAATAAGACACACAAGAGAGCGGGACGGCTCGCCTTACCCTCCCCTCCTCCAGGGCAAGGCTTAAACTTGCTGCCTGAAATATCATATTGTTAAGGCGAAAACACGAGACGAGACGCGACGCGGAAAAGCCAATGAGTGGCTGCAGCAACAGAAAAACAAGGAAGGCAACCAAAACCAAACCCAGGCTTAAGCTCTGAGGATACCCTCTCATTGTAGGATATATGATTTCTCGATCTGAGGTGCATTTGAGAGGCTACAAAGAAGGACTTCCCTTACAGATATCCCAAGGAATTCCATACTATTTTGTGGGCTTTTCTCGTATAGGTTTTCCCTTCCGATGGCAGTACGTCTTCCCACCATATAGATCGAAACTGAAGCCCAAAAGAGAGCCCCATGGTACTGAGGTCCCAAGCTAAAGGAGATCCTATCGTCTGTCCTTCCCTCAGAGAATACACCTAATCTCAGTCGTACAGCCCACACTTTCTGAGACGAGATAAACACGCTCTTCTCTGCCTTCCAATCGCCTGGCATTATGGCCCCTTCAACCTGTATCAACCTCTTCAAGGGTATACTCGTACTCGCGTAAAAAACTGCCAGAAGTTAAATCAATATTGGGGGAAAAACACACTGCATTTTACAAAAGTGCCTGCCGTTTCGTTGTTTACAGCTTGCAACAGCCACAGAAGTGGCAGGGAGGGGGGGAGCAGCAGCGGCAGCACCACCAGATGGGGAGGAGTAGGTGGACGAGGTAGGCAGCAATGTGGCAACGTCGTTCTGTAAGTATTATTTTTAAATGCAAGGGCACGCTGCCTACGCCACGTCTCATGGCAGACGCGAAACCGTGTGGCACACAGTCTGATCGTTGTTTTTTTTTTTTTTTTTTTTTTTTTCGTTTTTTTCGCTATTTGGGGAGCAACATTTACTTGATTTTCGTTAAGTTCACTTTTTCTGCGTTTCACATGCAATAAACACGCACTTAATTATCGTCTGGCAGCGGAAAAGCCGCTTATCGACGACATTCATCCATAAAATGGCAAAAACTCTTCAACGAGAGAGAGAGGGGGAGTGGGGGAGGGAGGGAGAGAAATTCTTGTGCAATTTCCACAAACAGAAGCATCAAAAATTGTGTAATTTCGGGAAACCAAGTCTGGGTGGCTGTTGATGATGGCTGCCTGGCAGCCTGGCTGGACGCTTGATGGTTGATGGATGTGTGTGTGTGTGTGTGTGTGTGTGTGTGTGGGGGGGGATGTGTGTATGTGTGTGTGGTGTGATTACTGCAGCAGCAGAGAGGCTAAGGAAATTGGGTCAAGTGGAGTTCATCCGATGCCTGATGCCTGATGCCGCTGCCGGTTCTCTAGAGCGTTGTGTGGGCTTTGCTAGACTGCTGCTAGGCGAAGGAAATGCGGAAAATGCGCTTGAAACTCAAGCAGGAGGCTAACAAACTAAGAGGATAATAATCGCTCTTCTGATACAATACGAATCTTACGGCTGGTTGAGCTTTGGGCAGCTTTCATCGAAGTATTTCGTTGGCTTCTTCAACCAAAATTGCACTAAAATGTTGTTTTAATCCTTAAGAGAGGGAGAGATCTCGGAGCATCTTTGAGGCAGTGTCAAAGGTCATTTCCTTCCTCCAAGCTGGAGTTTAGTGACCAATTTCTTAGTAACTTCCCAACTAGATTTAGTGGCCCGCCCCACCATAAATCATTTGGGGCACAAATCAGTCGTAAGTCTTAATTTAAAGTATTTTATTGATTGTCATCGGCCCTAAGCCCCTGCCCGTCGCCTCTTCTTTGCATACACAAATGTGAGCTCCGATTTGAGGGGACAACTTTATAGGCAGGCTGGCTGTCCATTCGATTCGTGGGTCATTTGTCCGTCCCGTGCCTCTATTTAGCACTTAAGCCCTTTACAATGGGAACGAAATGCGGGGACAATAGATCAAGAAATACCTCAGGGGCTGGGGGGGGAAGGAGATTCGTTTTGGGGCCAAAGAAGAACACACATTTGTATCTGAAAACAATCAAATGGAAATAAAAGAACCTACACCGAAAAGACAAAAGGAAGAGGCATGCCGCAGGCCCAACCACAAAGGCTTGGATACAGATACGCAGAGGTACGAAGCTGTATCTTTTGGTTATAGAATGACCCTTGATCAGCAAAAGACCAATACAAAACAGTCGTCAAAAGTTATTAAACAATAATCCAGAAACAGCAACCGCAACAGCAACAAATAAATAAATACCAAAGATAGCGACGCCACCGTCTAAAAATAGGCACAATTTTTAAATGGGGAAATTGTATCTTTTGCGACCCAAATCGTATTAAAGATTACAGATAGGAGCCACAGATTACACAGTGGCCCCTAGCGCTGATATGCCACATGAACCAGTGTACCTGTGTGTGGGGTGTGGGCTGTGGGGTGTGGGGCATGGGGTATCTAGGGTATCAATTAGGTTTCATTCTCTTTGTGAAAATAGCTATCTCTAGATATAGCCACAGCTGGCGCTATCTACGGCCTGTACACTCATGTCCGACACTATTTATTTTGGCCTACACTCTGGCCTGTTGGCTTTTGTGATGCATGGATACGATTGGATATACTAACTGCGATATCGGGGCATATCCATATTGCTGCTGCTTTTGCTGCCATTCAGCTGGTACTGCATTTGCTGCGGCTGGTGGCACCGCTGGTGGTACCCGCCACCGACGGGGCTATGGCTATGGCTGTGGCTGTCTAGATTCAAGACACCTTCCCGTATCAGGCACTCCTTGATGGCCAGCATTTCGTATCTCCCCTGCACGGTATCTAGTGTTGTTTTTGTGATCGTTTTCTGTTTGATTTCGGTGCGAATTTTCGTATTTTCTTGTCTATTTTCTTGTTTCTTCGTGAAAGTAAGACACTGTCCAGCACACGCGTCAAGTGTTTGTGGTTTCTTGTCGTAGGATTTTTAGCTGCAACCAAAAACCCCAGAGAGACGGCTCTGGGGAGGCAGGCAGTCAGGCAGTCAGGCACTTCTTGGGGGCCTGCACTTGAGGCTTGAAATAGAAAAGCGCTTTTCACGCGACACACGGACACACGGACACCGCACACCGCACACTCGACGACGTGTCGTCTGCTGCTGCTTCAGTTTTTCACTCGTACAAAACAAAAAAAAAAGAAATAATATATCTTTTATTTTATTTTATTTTATTTTTTGTGTAATTTTGCGTCGTTCTGGTCCGTTCTGTGCTGTTGTTGCTTTTGTCGCCACTGCCGCCTGGTTTGCCGTTGCTGTTGTCGCTCCGTCTCGGCGTTAAACGTTTTTGCGACTGAGCGAGCGGCCCAAGCGCCTAGACGAGATACGAAATGTATCTAGAACTCAGGCCATGCCCGCGGACGCGGACGGCGACGGAGACGGGGACGGGGACGGGGACGGGGACGGGGACTGTGTAGCTGTGTGTGTGTGCGACGGCGGGGCTACTCATTCTTTTATCTTGTGGGTTGCGAAGCAAAAGAATTAAAACAAAAACCGAGACAGCGCAGGGCACATTACAAGGGAAGGTGGGGCTGCGGAGACAAGGCATGGAACATGTGATTCGCTTTGGGGAAGCCCCCTCTCTCTCTCTCTCTCACCGCCTAGAGATCTTCAAGCCATTCGAATGAGGGAAGGGGCTTGTTAATCCATGTGAATACATATTACATGGGATGGTTCAAAACATTCGAATGAGGGATGTATGCCATGTGCATACATGTGCATACATGTGAATATTTGCGAATATATGGGAGTATTTGAAAATATTGTGAAATATGTATGTGAATATATTGGAATCTTTGTGAATAAGTATGAATAATTGTGAATAAATGTGAATATTGAGTGTTTTTCAACATTTGGCCATAGAATCCGCTTCTTCTATGCATCTCCCCGCCTTACCCTTCCGTTCAACATACCCTGCCCTAGCGGTTGTTATTTCTTCGAGTGTCTGAGTGCGTATCTGTGTGCGCTCTCTCGCCGAGTCTACGTATCTGTGTGAGCTCTGTGTGTAGAAGAAGCTAAAAACCAAAACAAAATAGCCAAAACAAAGCGGGAAAACGTGCTGATGCTGCTGCTGCTGCTGCAACGGTACCGCATGCCACAAGGCGTGAAAAACTAAGACGAAGAAAACCCAAGCAGACTCCGAAGCGAAGGAAGAGAGGGGAGAGGTGGATGGAGGTGGATGGAGGGGGGCCAAAGGAAGATACTTCTCTCTCAGCTGCTGGTGGCAAAGGCACCGGTGCTGAGTGGCAGCCAGCCGAGACAGCAATCAGCAGCTACACGAGATCGATAGATGTGTCTGTTGCAGTTGCCGTGGCAGCATTGGGTATTGTGTGTGTGGCACAGTGAAAACGATTAAGGGGGTCCTTAAGAAGCACGCAGGAAACGTATCTGCATGCATCCTATTAGGAATCTTCATTGAAATTGGGATATTTGGTAGTTATCTTTTGAACGTTGATAGATTCCATGGATCTATCTATCTTTCCATCTATTCCACTGTTCACGGCGGCGGCGGCAGCATTGCACCGTGAAGCAACGACAACGCCTGCAGATGGTAGAGCATGTCACCAAGCCAACAGCAGCAAAAAAAGCAATCCCATTCAATCCGAGTTGCAATCCAATTGGATCATGCAGCAGCAGGCTGCAGGGGCAGCAGGGGCATCATGGGGGTAAAAATAGGCAGCAACAACGATACGAAACACAAAGCTCATTAAACGGCAGGCGGGCAGGCAGGAAAAGCTGAAGCAGAGGTGCATCCCCAGAACCAGAGAGACAGCAACGAGAACAGAATTGCGGCAGCAGTGGCTGCAGTGGCATTATCTGGTTTATGAGGTTGGGCAACGGTAAATGATACCGCCAGGTGGGACAGGGGGCTGGGGGGCTGGCGTTGGGGCACAGAGCGAGACACACACTAATGAGTGCGTGCCATAATTGGCGGACAGCTACTCTTCTGCTGTTTCGGAGGATGTGCTCGGGCTGGGGCAAACTGTTTGCCAGCCATCGAATGGCACCAGCACAAAGATACATTCCGCCAAATCCATCCCGAAAGATACATCTTTATTTGGAGCCCCCCCACAGAAAATGGGGAAAACGGCGTGAAAACAAAACATAAAAGCATCGAATTTCCACAGCCTGCCACAGCCGCAGTTGACCTGCAATTCGTTCTGACGTGTGTGGGATGCGGGGGGGTAGGGGGGCAGGGGAATGTGGCATACATGCGAGTATGTCAAATGTCAAGCATTTGTGGGGCTTGAACTTTGACCTGCCTTTTGACTGGCATTTGCATGCACAGCAGCGAGGTGTTTCTCATGGGCGATTATCCCCCCCCACCCGGCCCCACCTGGCCCCCTCCCATCAATTTTGTTGGCAATGTCAAGGGAAAAACTACTGAACGCCGGCCATCGAGGCGTATGCGCAATCTTGTAGCAGAGCAGAAGGCACGTGCCCCCTTAGGCCTCACCTACTGCCTTTTTCCCCCTCGTTTCTATTCAATATCTCTCGCATCTCTCAGATACATCTGCCATCTGCCAGCCATTGGAAAGTATCTTATAATCTAATTGAGTTCTCATTTCTCGCAGTTCCAAAAGGAAGGAAAGCACTTCCGCTCCGCCGTGTAGATGGAATGGAACAAAAGAGATAGAGAGAGAGAGAGAGAGAGAAAAACTTCCTGCCACTTGAGAGAGCGGGCCGGCCGGGCGACAAATTGAAAGCAGAATCAGCGACAAGCAACGACAGACATCGTCTAGGCTTCTCTGTCTCTGTCCCTGTCCCTGTCTCTTTCTCCGTGTTGCATCTTGATTTATTAGCTAAAATTATTATGTTTTTTGTATCGCACTTTGTGCCTCGTGCCACAACAGCTCGTTAGATCGTTCTCTCTCCCTCGCTCTCCTCCTTCTCTCCCCGTATCGCTGATTGCGATTCAGGTTCTTGGACGCCCGCTCATTTCCGTAATGAGTGTTGTTGCACTCTCCTCCTGCTCCGCGCTGCTCCGCTCTGTCGTTCCCATTATTACACCCCCTACAAACAGTATACGTACACAATATATACACATTTATTGAACTCGGGGGAGGGCACACCCCCGCCCCGCTCGAACAGAGGGGTGGGGTGGCAGAGTCATGGCCAAATGCGGCAACTTGTTTCGTTTTGTTGTCTCTCGTTATCTGTCGCTTGCTGTTGGCTGAACATTTATGATGCAAAAGCCACAGCAGAATAGCACACAGCGGGAGAGAGAGAGAGAGGGGGGGAGAGATAGAGTTGTAGAAGGTGGAAGCCAATTGTTTATGGTGGGAGATTACGACTAGAAGATACCCTTAACAGGGGGAATATCTCTTGAAAATGTAGACGGTACTCCTTGCGGCGGCCTTTAAGCTTTACTTTCTCGATTCTTGCTAGAGCATACCCTTGGCTACCCTGTAGAGCATGAAAAGTGGTTTATTCTACACGGGAAAATCTTGCTATTCGAGAGCCTGCCCAGCCAGCCAGCAGTGTCCAGCCTTTGCCAGCCAATTAATTAATTAATAATTCTACAGAATATATTCCACTGTGTGGAACTTCCTCTCTTTTGTTTCTGCCTGTCGGGCATCTGTCATTCTCTGGTGATGCGATGCGACAGCTGATGTTTCATTGCTGCCTGATTTAATGCCAATAATTGTGTTTATTAATATGCAGGATACGTGCCATACGGGGCGTATGATTGATGTCCATGGGAAACCTTTGTGGCGGGGGGAAGAAGGCCACTGAATAATGCATCAGACAGTCCGTTGCTCTATAATTCAGTTACGGCCTGCCCCAAAAGACACGAGGATGGAAGGAACTTTGTTCTCTTGTTGGAATATCTCAAAATCCAGTCACATTTTGTGGCTCCAGCTATCCGCCACTTGGTTCTTAGTTCTGCCCACCCCCCCCAGTGGATTGTGGAACCAAAATAAACCATAAAAGTGTTGGCCTTTTCCTCTGTCCATGCAAAAAGTGCCAAAAGCCATGCCACAAGACTCAAAAGTTTGACAGTCACACAGAGCGAGGAGGAGGAGGAGGAGGAGGGGGGTAATGGAGGATGGTGCATGCCAAGCCACGCCACGCATTATTTAGCAATGAAAGTGGATTAAATGCAACCTACTTTTACCACCAATAGAAGCGGTAGGAGGGGGAGGAGGGGGAGGCCGGCCAGCGGGTGGCACCACACCATCGAAAAGCGATAAAAGAGAGGTGGAAGAACCTGTAGTATAACCATGTCAATCTATTAGGTACGCCCCATTTTAACCAGTTTACGAAAGAGAGCCACGAGCCAAGAGCCAAGAGCCAAGCCACAGCCGAGAGGGATATAGCAGGATGCACCACCGAAAGGCGAGTGGGAGGAGAAAGTGGTGGCCGGAAAAGTGGTTGGAGCCATCGGCAAGGTCGCGGTGGCACCACAATCTTTGTGCATTGCGCCCGGGGCTGCACGAGCAGCAGCAGCAGCAACAGAAAGACAGATGGGATGGCCAGAGGCAGCACTTGGCCGTGGCTTCCATCCATCAAATGACGGCAGTTGTCGGGGAATCATTGGATGCTCCATCATCCGCTTGAAGCTGTCATGCTCTATGCATTGTTCGCACTTTGGCATCGCTGCAATTAGCGTGTTGACAATTACCGAGAAATGAAATGAGAAATGGGATTACAAGAACGAAATGCGAAGAGATTAGGGAAGGGGGAACGATTATAGAGGAGGGAGGGGGAGGAGAGCAGGAGGAGCCACTAAGAAAACACTAGAAAACGCGAGAACGTGCAGCAGAGACACAAACGCATGCCATGACAGACAATTGGAAAAGTAAATTAGAGACAGAGACACAGACAGAGACAGAGAAAGAAAAGCCACTGGAGCAGTCAGTGGAGAAGCCCCAAAGCCCCACAGAGCCTCAGAGCCAGAGAGCCAGAGAGTCACTTGAGTAAAGAAATAACTTGATCAACAATAATGTTAAAGCATAATTTAATTGCCCAGAGAGCGCCATTTAATCACAATTAAATTATATTTAATTTGTGGCACATGGCAAGGCATGGCACACAGCGAGAAACAGAGAGAGAGAGAGAGATAGAGAGAGAGACAGCGAAAAAGCAGAAGAAATTTTCTAGACCAACAGGCTGGGCGGTGCGGATATCGAGGGGCAAACTCTGCCACAAGAAATTCGTGAATAATTGCAGGAGCTTCCCAAGTGCTGGGGAATT
Organism: Drosophila persimilis; assembly: GCF_003286085.1. Lineage (NCBI taxonomy): Eukaryota > Metazoa > Arthropoda > Insecta > Diptera > Drosophilidae > Drosophila > Drosophila persimilis. The sequence continues at coordinate 1,442,277 of NW_020825345.1, forward strand.
TCCTGGACAGGCTTCCAATCGGAGTACTACGAGTGTGTAGCCCTAAGAAATGCCTCTGAAGTGGGTTTAAACTGAATTTTGGGCACAAAAAAGGAGCACCAGCGGGGGAAATCTTGGATTAGCTAGAAATTCCCTAGTATTTCATCTGGAATCCCACTAGAAATAGCTGCCAAATGATCTAGAGACCAACCTTTACCTTGAAATTATCTACAAATTTCCCCAGAAATTTGCTACACATTTCATTCCCATAGAAGTTTAATTCTTTCCCCCACAAAAAGGCTCTACTGTACTTGCACTCGTACTGGCAATCGTTCAACAGATAACAGAAACAAAAAAAATCACTTTTACTGATAACTTCATTGTCGTCGCTGCCGTCGTCGTCGTCGCTGCCGTCGCCGTCGTCGTCCACTGCTCCATTGCTCCACTGATGGAATGAGATGCGATGCGATGCGATGCGATGCGATGCGATAGTGCGAATGATGCGGATGCTGTTCTGCGAGTGACGTTGATGAGGCCATCGGTTGACGCCAGCAGCAGCAGCCAGCAGTAGCTGACATTTAACCGTAAGAAAAAAACCAACACACGAAACAGAAACAAAAACAAAAACAAGAAATGAAGAAAAGCCAAAGTTTCCAGCGTTTTGTTCAATGAATAAACAATTTTTATGTATATTTTCTGTGTAATTTCTGTGGTGGGCGCCGCCGGAAATCAATTGTCGGATTTTAATTTTTAATTTTTTTTGCTCGGTCGAGGGATTAAGCCATTTTGTAGGCGTTGGTATATGTACTTTAACGTATCGTATTTTGCATAAGCCCCAAAGTGCGGAATAAGCAATACGTATCGCATATAGGAAATGATTGGGGATTTCCCTCGAACGAGGATGACCAAAAAAGGCACAAGCCCGTTTTCAAAAGCAAAAGTAACAATTATAGATTGAAAGATCTATGCAGATTGGAAAGAGAACCATAATCCAAGGAGAGGTTGAATTTAGAGGTTCTTCTGGCGGAAGATCTACCCGTAAAAGTATCTCATTTGTGGTTCATTTGGAGATGAAAACCCCTCCTCCTTGAGGTGGTTTCTCCGCTTCGCCTAGCTCTGGATCTTCTCTCCGAAGGAGGATTCCAGGCCACCCTCTGGGAAAATATGATTCAGGCCCAAATAACTAATGATGTCATTTTCAGGTTTTTCAGGCGCTGCTTTTTGATGCCGCCTCACTTTTCTTTTGTTCCCTTTGAGTTTTTGTATTTATTTATTTATTCTTTTTTTTTTTTGCAACGTAAGTATTAGGGTCAAGTTTGCCTTCACACATTGCCATATTCCACGATTATTATGCCATTTACACCATATATGTATGTATGTATGTGTGCCAATAGTCTCTGACATTTGTTTGTGATTTTTCTTTCTTATTTTTCTGCTTTTCTTGTGTTTTGTTGCTGCTTTTCAATTGAAATTTCAGGCGTCAATGCACGTTGCACAAATTACGTGGCGGGGGCCCTTGAGTGCAGGTGGAGTCCAGCGCCAGGGGAGGGCAGGGGGGTGTGTGTGCTTTATGATGAAATTGGAGCCATGGGAGGCTTCATTAGGGATCCAAAAGGGGCAAAGAGGGAAAGAGCGAAGGGAATTAACTGCTGAAACAAACAACTGCAAAATCTGCTGGAAATTTCAATTGAAACGCAAAGGGAAACGACTCTCTCTCTCTCTCTCTCTCTCTCTCTGTCTGTCACGGTGATTCATGAATGATGCCATTTTCAGGCACTCTGCCTATGGGGAAAAATGAATGAAAATTCAAATTTAATTGAAAATCAAATGTAATTGTTCGAGAATTGCATTTAAATGGCAGTTAAGTCACATGATTATTGACTCACTGACATCACTCTCGCTCCTCGCCAGGGGAAATGCTTTCTTCGTTCGAACAGTTTTCCCACGCGATGCGAAACACAATCCATAATTTCCTCAATTCGGAAAACACTCTTCTGTCGCATGCCACACCCCGATGCCCGGCCCGAAGCCCCCCGCCGCATAATTGATTGATCAATAATCAAAAATTTATATGCAAATTGTTCCAATTACGAGAAGCGTTAAAAAAACAACACACAACGCACAAACACAAACAAATCTTGGAAATCATATCGTCTATGCAACAGACCGCAGACCCCTCCCCCTACCGCCCCACACCAACCGCTAGACAAAGACAAACGACAAACAAAGACAGAGACAGAGACAAGGGCCACTGGGAAAACAAAAGAGCGAGAGATGGAGAGATAGAGAGACGCGGCAAAAAATGAGGCGACGAAGTGAACCGCAAATCAATTTTAAAAATCTCCCAACGAGGGTTTAATAATACATTAGCATAGTGACGAAAGCCCCACACACTAACTTTCGATCCAACAAAGGATTTAATTTATAAAAAAAATCACAATTAAATCAGTTTATACAAAAAAATAGTTATATTTTTATGGATTTTGTGCTGTGACTAGTGCATTAATTTATAAGATATTTTTTGTCCCGCTAGGACATTAGAAAAAATCAATTGAAAGTGAAGATTTAAATATAAAAACTATCCCAAAACAATTGAAATATGGCTGAAAAAAAAGTCATCCATCGGATAAATAACCAACAGAAATGGAAAACTATCGCCCACAGAAATGTACACAAAAATATAAGTTAATAAATAAATAAAATAAAAAAATAAACATTAAACAAAGAAACGTATCCGTGAGGCATACAAAAAAAATAATAAGGAAAATATTGTTAATAAAATATATACAGAAGCCTCAGAGAATAAAAATGCGTTTATATCAATGACAAAGTTTAACCGAAATATATAAAATATCAAACACATAAATGGATACGAAATTAAACATTTAAACGGTAGAATATCGGGAAACCCAAACCAGAAATGGAACATAAACAATGGGTAAACACAATGAAGTTTCGGTGCGATGGGTGATCGATTTTATGCGGCTACAATCTGTGCAATATTGTATATTGGACACCAAAGAAAGGGGGGTGGGGGGCCTGGTTGGTGGGTGGTGCTTTCATCACTAGCTTGGTGCCGGGTAGCTGCCGTCTGCCAAGCTGTCTGTCTGTCTGTCTGCTGTCTGCCCGTCCACAGTGATATGCAAATATTCGAATGCAACGCTCATTTCATTACGAATATGCTTGAATAATTGTGAGTGGAAATTTGAATGGAATGGAAAATGCATAATGATATTCGTTCGTTGCTGGGCAAAAGAGCGCTGTAAGATGATGGAAGACATGAAGATGTCTGTGGATATGGATATATGAAATGCAAACACAGACACACAGACAGAGGTTGTTCATAAATTAATTAACAAGCCCTGTGACATAATAATCAAACAGAAGGCAAGAGTCACGGATACGCTAAACGAATCTACAGACACACTTCGAAATGGTTGGTTTTTCCAGCTGTTTTCACGATAAATCAAAAGAACAAATCACCAAGTGAGAGAAAGCTAATGAGTGCTAATCAGAAAAATAGAGAGCTTAGCTGTGGCCATAATTTGCCGCACTCTTTAGCAGCGTTTATGCTGGAAAAAACTAGCTCCAATCGGGGGAAAATTTAGGCAAATAGGTGTGCCACTTCCACCCCAAGGAAAAAGCGAGAAAGGGGAGAAAGGGGGAGAGAGCAAACGGAAATGGCGGCGGCGCCTCCATTTGTGCACGTTTTTCCTACATTTTGTGGTTATTGATGTTAGATGGGTTTTCCTCGGCTTTTCCTAGTTATTTGTGGCGACAGTTTGGACCCTCGAAATGGGAGTAGAGCTCCCTCCTGCTGGCAGAGAGGATATCATCATCATCATCATCATTGCACCTTCTGTGTACATCGGGGGGGAGGGGAGGGGCGGGTGGCGTTCTATTTTTGATGTGTCCAATGTCGCGTCTATTAAGTTGAAAGTTTGCCAACTGTGCCACAAAAAAACAAAGCAGAAGGGCGGCAAAAGAGGGGGGGGGGGGGACAGAGAATGCAATATGAAAGTTATGCTTGCAATGCACTTAAGGGGGTGGCAGGGAAAACCCGCTGGTGGTGGTGCGACGGAAGTCACTGTGCCAAATAGTTTTGGTGCTAGGAAGAAGCGCACTAGCTATGGAATTCAATTACTGCTAAGTGCCCGGAGAGCCCAAGAGCCCCAGCTCTCGTTTTGGGCCAAAAGAAAGGATAAACTATCGAGGGATTCTTGGGGGCAGTCCACCCAAAGGTGGCGAAAAGTTGGATAATCCCAGAGACCCATTAAATGCTGATTCGTACTTCATTTTTAACCCATTTTTGGTGGCCTTTCGCTGGATCCGTCATCATGAAAGTTCATCGAGCAATCATCATTCCATCAATTTGTAATCCCATTGCCATTCATTCAGTCATTCAGCTGTCAAGCCCCAAAGCTCATTAACAACCCTTGGACGGATGTCCCTTCAGCCATTCAGCCATTCAGCCGTCCATCCATCCCCTCTCTGCGGCTCGTTTCTCTGGCAATCAGTGTCAAAAATATTGTATCTATGGAGGCCGCTACCCAAAAGCAAGCCATGCGGGAAAGTATCTATGTTTTGTGTCTATCGAATGACAACAAAAGCCATGGATGAGTGCACCCACCAGTGGCCGCCCCCTGCCTCTCCGCCGTGGAAAAACTGTCAACGAAATGGGTTTTGTGTTGGTTTTTTGGGTTTGGAGTTCCATCACCTGGCAGTGGGAAGGATCCCTTCTGCCTCTCTGCTCCATCAATCCTCAATAGGCCTTAAGTGCTTATGGCACATTTATCTGTGGCATGCCCCTCCCTCATGCAACATTCAAACAACAGGAGACACAGAGGCGACAGAGGCGAGAAAGAGAGAGAGAGAGATCCCTACCATTGACGCAGGTCGCCTCTGTCTGACATTTGTTACAATCATCAGCGAGCGACAGGCCAGCCCCTGCTCGACGGCAAATAAAGGAAGGAAGGAAGGAAGGATGGATGGATGGAAGCCAGAGCGGAAGGAAGAGACACTCCACTCACAAGAAGCGACAGTAGAGGCCTCCCCTAGCGGCACGCCCCTTCTCCATTTTCCCCAATGACGTTCAAAAGTCGCGGGCTTTGTTGGAAAATGCTATTTACGGATATATCGATCGAATTTAAAGGGGGGGATAAGAGGAGCCTCTTTAAACATTAACGCCAGTTCGAAAATTAATCAATGAAAGTGAAATTACGAGCAGCGGTCCCACGTTAACTGCCTGTCAATCTGTGTGTGTGAACCCCCACCCCCACCACCACCCCCACCCCACACTGCTACTCCTGTTAGATCCTTTGGGGGGCATTACTCATACGTAACGTTGTCATACACAAATTTCCATGCTATGATTCATTCTCTGGCAACTTTTAGACACGAGGAAAATGCTCAACTTTTACTTGAGGAAAATGCCACAATTAAGTGGGGCGAGAGAGAGACAGAACGAGAGAGAAACAGAGATTTATTAAGCGTAAGCACAAAGAAAGTAATAAAAATGAATAAATTTTTGTTTGTCATAAAACCAAAAGCAGTCGAGAGATGGTGGGGGGGAGGCAGTGGGTGGCGGCAAGGCTACAACGTCGTCATGGCAATGGGATACAGATTATGCCGCTGTGGGGGGGAGGGAGTGCCAGTGGCAGTGGCAGTGGGAGTGGGAGTGGGAGTTGCCTTGAAGGTCTTTCTTGTGGTTCTTGTTCTTGTGGGAGATGGAGATTATATGCAGAAGAACTTGACTCTACTCTACTCTACTCTACTCTACTCTACTCTCCTCTCCTCCACTCGGGAAAGTCAAGAGCGACAGTTGACCTTTTGTGTCTGCATTTGCTCCATGAAACTTTCAGTTGTGGCCATGGCCAAAAAGGTCACATATAAATACGTACAATATAGTCGTACAAATGGATGGTGGCCATACTTTCTAGGGGAAAGCTTTTACAGGAAGATTTTCTAATTACAGGCATTAAATAAAAAGGGAAATTAAATGTATTTCGGTTAATTATGGGATTGGTTGTGGGGAATAATTAAGCAGAGCAGCACTGCGTTTCATCGAAGCTGCCACAGACACAGATACAGACACAGATACAGTTGATAGAAAAATATACCAACAGATGCAATTACACGCAGATACAGATACAGAAACAGAAACAGATAGAGATACAGATACAGATACGATAGAAAAATAGTTAGTACAATTTAATGGCATTTTGCTGATGGCTGCACAAAACTCTGCGGCGCCTCTGCCTCTCTGCCGCTGCCTCTGCCTCTGCGAGTGGCAGATGTTGAACAATTAACGCGCTTGGGGGCCACACAAAAGTCACCCAGCAACAACATCACTCAACCACAAAAAAGCAACAACAAAACGGCAATTGTTGTAATGGAGCGCATAAATTCTAATGAACCCCCACATAATGAGCTGAAGGCGCATTTTTGGGGCCAAAATTGCTGTGGAAAATTTGATTTGCAGTTCAGGCAAATGGAAAATAATGTAGCCATGAAAATTGCATGCAAAGGTTTTTTCCTATCTGCTGGAAAATGTGAATGAATGCAAATTGAAAAGATAAATAAATGAAGAATTTAAGGGGCATTTTTGTTGGTGGAAAAACTTTTGTTTTCCAATCAAAAGAACACATTGTGGAGAAAAACTAGTTCAAGCACAAAGATTTTCCAATCAAAAGGCGAAACTCCCGTGTACGAGTGGTTTAGAAACCAAAACATTTTCTAATCAGAAGAAGCCGTGGAAATCGATGGGAAACTTTCGAAAATGAAATTGCAATCGACTACGACTAAATGCAGTTGAAAGTTCGAAAGTTGGCATTGCCATGACGACCCCAACAACAGCAGCAACAAAAGCAGCAACAATAGAAACAACACAAAAACAGCAGAAACAGCAACAAAAGCCATGTCTAAACAACAATAAAACTAACCAACAAAAGGGCGGAGCCTAACAAAACGCACGGCTCAATGCTTCACCAACAACAACAACAACAAAAGTACCACACAAGAACGAAACAACAACAAAATGAACCAGAAAGGAAGTCACTGTATGAGCCCCTTGATACCCCTTGATTGCATTGCAAAGCTCTACTCAAAATCATAATACCCTCCTGTGAAAAGGGTATAGCAACAACACACAGTCCACAGAACAACCACAGTCCACAAAAATAGAAGCTTTGAAAGCAAAGCACCTGCTGCTTTCATCTCTCTTGCTCGCATACACTCGGTCTGGTCTATCTCTTCGCATATCTCTTTTCCTCTCTTTCGGGCCGTGTGCTGTGCGTGGAATGCCTGAATGGCTAGACTTTTGTCGGAGCATTGAATTCAATTAAATTAAAAGAAATTTGTGCAATAAAACTGCAAATAAAGCGCACATGAAGAATGTGTCCATTTATATTTAAAGTAGCTTCTGGCGACTAAAAATAGCCGCAACTTGTGATAAGCCGACAGACCAGACGGGCTATAAATATAACTGCGAAACACAACGCAGACAGACCCAAAGAGAGTCGTACAGATAAACAGAATGAGAGAGTGGGAGAGGAGAGTGAGATCGAGTGTGTGTGATGTGTGACAAACAGAGCAGGTCAGAGGCTTAGTTCTCTTGCTTTTGATCTCTCTCGCTGTCTCGCTGTCTCCCTCTGTCTCTCTTTGTCCGTCAAGTGTTCCCGAATTAGAGCTTTCAATTTACCGTTCCTATAGCTGCAGCTTACCAGAGACAGCTCATGGGCACGAGTGGGAGGGAGGGAGAAGTCTGCAAAGTTGGACTTCGTCTGATCTTCTCTCTGTTAGCTTTTCACACAGAAATTAACACTTGCACATACAAAGACCGTCTTGTCTCTGATTAACAGTTTGATAATTGTCACTAACTTTTTGCGACGCGTACGAATACTCACAAAGTGCTGGCAGCAACTCCACTCCAATGGTTTTCGCCGTTTTGATATCCAATTCTTTGTTGAATTCTGCGGCTAAATCAAGCATGACAATAAACGAAATAATCGCAGTCGGAGATTGGAAACGCATTGCTAAACTTGTTTTACAAAAAAAACATTAAAAAAAAACAACCAACAATAAAGAGAAACATACTGGCACTGCGGACGGAACACACAATCGCAGGGGGGGCGGGTCGGATCGGAAACTATAGTCGGAACAGAACGAACTCCACTCCACTCTCCAAAGGGAAACACAACAAGAACACTATCGAATAAAAAAGCTCGAACCGACGCGAGCAGCCCCAAACAAAAGACTGACTCGAGCCAGAGTTGGAGGAAGTTGGCAAGCGCCAAAAGTGGCGGCCCGGCGGCCCGACGAGCGCCACAGAGACACGACGACAACGATCGGGGCTGATCGTGCGCACCGATAGCTCCAGCGTGTCTGTGTCTGTGTGTGTGTGTGGGTGTTGGCAGCAATGCAGCAAACAGAACAGCCAGCCAGCAACAACAGTTACGACAATTGCTGAAAAGGGAAAGGGCGCAAAAGTTTGTCAATGCTGCAGACGAGTACGCGAGAGGGACAGTGAACCAGAGTGCAAGAGTGCAAGAGTACAAGAGAGAGAGAGATAGAGAGAGAGAGGGAGAGAGATGTGGAGTGGAGATAAGGGAACAACTCAATGCCAAATGTTGCTGATACCTACGGTTCTCGTGGAGTTCAAGGGTATATGTGTTTCATTCAGATGTATGTTACAGAACCGTTATGTGATACGTACTCGTGTATAATTTCCAAGGCTAGAAGTGCTTAAAAATTAGAGTAAACCATGGAGTTTTTCTATTTTTTACAGGTAACTCAATGCTTACGGCATTCGGACACTAAAAGCGGGTAGTAAAAGAGGAATACTGGGTATCCTTCTTGTCGCAATAGTCTCCATACCATTTGTTCTTGTTTTTTTCCTCAGGCTCCTTTGTTCATTTGCACTAATTAACCCATTAATGGTGCATGTTCAAGATATCTTTCGAGTGATCAAAAAGATTGCAAAAAGCAGCACAAAAAAGCTAGTTGTAAAGGTGCAACGAGTACTCGTACACACCTATCCATCAAATATGTAGGTAGGTAGTGCCCCTCCCTCTTAACACTAATTTCCTATAATTTCGCATATCGGCGCACAGACCTTAATGACTGAATACTGACTGAATGCGAATCGAAACGAATCGAATCGAATCGAAGAAATCAAGAATCTGGAGTCGGAACGATGATCAATTCCAATAAGGAAAGTCTAGCAATGCAGGTGCCGTTAGAAACCAATGCGAATGCACAAGAATTGCGCTCATGATCAACTCCCATCTCAATCATCATCATGATGATGATGAAAAGCTTGCGCGGAAATGCCATAGAAAATTGCTTAATGAACCGTTTCGCATCTGCTCCAAATGGCAATAGCAATGGCAATGGCAATGGCAATGGCAATGTGGCTACTACTTCTCTACTCTACTCTACTCTACTCTTCTCTTCACCCAACCAACGGACGACCAACAACAACCAGTCCAATAGATCAGTCCAAGCCCAGTTTCGAGTGCAGGTTCAATGCCATTAGCCATTGAACGGCCACTGCTACTGGAATACTGAATCTCTCTCACTCTCTGGCGATTTTCCATAAAAGTGGTTAAATATGTATGAACACAAACACTACACATTTCGAGAAATATTTATTGCGTAGGAATACGCCAGAAGATACAAAAAAAAAAAAAAGAAAACCAACAGGAATATAAAAACCAGCACACAGAATTCACTCCCATTTCCTTTTGTACCATTTTTATGTTATTTTATTTATTTTTGCGCAGGCGGCTCTGCTGTTGCACTTCAAATTGGGAATAGAGGATGGCAAATGGGAGTCGTCCTCGTCTCAATGACGCTCGATGGAGGGAGAAGAAAAAGTTTAAGTTGAGATTGCATTCAAATTGGATGCCGATGACCAGGTAAACCAAATGCAAAGCCAAACGCAGTGGAAATAGAGAGGGAAATGGAGAAAAAGGAATCTCATTCGGAATACGAGTAGTACTCCAATCAAGTATTTTTCCCAAAGGAAATAGAGTGGGAAATATGAAGGACAAGAAGGAAGGGAATCATAAATAAAATCCAATATGTATGGATCTCAGTGAATTGGTACATGGGAGACAAATGGGAGTTTAAATTTAGAATAAATGATCTCTTAGGGCACCTGTGCATCTCTTCCAAATGAAAAGAATTTTTACAAACTTCTAAGCCACTTTTAAAAATCTTCAAAAATTCATTTAATATTCAACCTTTTTACGACCGTCTACTCCTAGTGAAACTCTTCAATCAAGAACCCAACCCACCATAGAACATCACCTTTCGCCTCTATTTAAAATGCAACTCAATTTTATGGACCCCCACCCCCCCATGATTGTCTGGCAAATATTTTCCTTTAAATTCTTTTCATTTTATATTTTTCAGCGCGCCATAAACATTTATACGACTTGGCAATGCCAATGGATTTTCAATGAACGTATGCACATATCTGTTGTCCGCTCATAAAAAACGGAAATCGTACTCGCACCCGTACCCGTACCCGTACTCGTAGCTTCGAAACTCACCCAAAAATAAAACGCAGACAAGTTGGAAAATTGGCAGACAATTGGCCGGGTGTTTTCAATACTCGTGACTCACCTGCAAAGAAAAATGAAAATTCAAGTTATTTTTCCATGCCACAAATCATAAATCATTGCATGTTAATAGGCGACTCCACGAAACAAATGAATACAGATACATTTTCGTGTTGCAACAAATGATGAAGTCACGTAGAGGCGCTTGTGTGGCACGTGCCTCAAAAAAACAATCGAGAGACAAAGCATAATTAACTAATTAATTTGCCAGACAGCCAGCGCTAGCAGCGGCTGTGGCAGGGGCAGGTGCAGGGGCAGGGGCAAGCTTTAGCTACAAAAAATTTTCTCAAAAGCGGAGCGCGCGAGGAGGAGCATTTAAGGGAAAGCTAGTTAGTGGCGGGGCAGGGGGGGGGCTCTAGTTAGTGGGAGAGCTAAAAAACTGTGACTATATATGTGGTTGGACGGGAGGGTGAGGGCGTGAGGGCGTGTGGGCGTGTGGGCGTGTGCCTTTGAGTGGAACTCACAGTTCTCTTTCTTTCACAGTTTCCGTTGTAACGCCAGGTTTGCTCTACACTTTTACAGGGTATCTGGTCTTTGGTCAGAACTTTGCACAGCGGGGAGTTAAGCATATAAGTATCAAATATATAGATCCTTAATACATATAAGCTTTAGGACCCAAAGAGCTCGACAAAAACGTTCCGTTCAGCGCAGATTTTTTCGTTAATTAATTCTGCATTTTTGTAAACCTTTTTCTACCGCATTCTCGGAATAAATCAATTTCCTACCAGTGCTATACTTTTTTTAACTTTTTAAAAAATCGTCCGCTAGACATGTCTTGCGAAACGAATTTTAGTTTAAAAAAAGTTCTCAATAAATCTAGCAATTAATTCAACATCTTCCATAACAACAATCGATCTTTGAGTGTATCTAAAGCTTCGTTCCATTCAAAACAAACCTTTTCTTTAACAGTATTTATTCTTGATTTTTTTTTGGTTTTCTTTGGCCAAAGTTTATTTATTTTTTATTTGCCAACATTTCAATCGCTATTTGCCAGCGTTTTAGCTCTTTGTTTGTTCCTTATTGTTTATGACTCTTTGCGCTTGCTGACTTTTTATGACTTCCCTTTAACCCACAGCACAGCACAGCACACCCCACCCCACCCCACTCCCCTCCCCATTCCCCTCCCCTTTACCCGCTGAGCTGGCTGCCCCTCTCGTTTCAGAGCTTTGGGGCTTTTAATTAAGGAACGTTTTTTATTGCCCCAAAAAGTCACGTGACATCGCCGGGGACGCTCCCCATAAAATCAGTGCCCAGAGGATGGATGGAATGGATGGAATGGATGGAGCGAGGACTTGGATTACTGCTGGCGCCTCTGATGAATGTGCCTCGTCCGTCTGGATGCTAAACGGAAGGCCATATCATATTTCACTCGTTGGATGAGTGATCGAAGGGAGCCACATAATGACGGAAGATGGCAGAAATCTTTGAAATGCTGCGATTATTTTTACGAAAAAGGAAAACGAGGTCGCGGCAATCAATCTTTTCTGTACCTTAAAATTAAATATTCGATTAAGGAATACTTGAAATCATTTGACAGCGTAGTGTGCCTTGAAGGAAACGTTTCCAAATCGTAAAGATATGTTTTGTGGAAAACCTTTTCAATGGAAAATCACTCTTAAAGCTGTTTTTTTTGTCCCCGACTGAGCTGCAGTTCCCTAAACCCCCTTAACTCCCCCCGCGCCACCCGCAAAAAGTCAAAAGTTATAACTTAATTTTAAGCAAATGACTATGCCACTTAACCCTGTCGCGGGGGCAGGTTCCCACTTCTCCCCCGCCACCCTCTTCTCAAACAGTCCCCTCTCCGTGCCGGCATTACGGGTTACGGCATTATATGATCACATCAATCGTTCTTAAGTGAAACACACTTCGTCTTCGTCTTCCTCCCAGGGAAGAATGCAAATTAGTCGAGAGTTTTGGGGCAACTTTTTAGTGTCGAAAGCGGAAAAGTTTTCTAAGCGCCTGCACCAACAAATAAGCTAGCAGAATTATGCAGATTTTGATACCCTTTTTGGGTGGGGGGTACAACCACACGAGGAGTCACCACTCGATGCAGAGGACCCCTTTGGGCGTGGGCTTACCTCCAGTTAGAGACTCCCTTGATTCCCTTTTGTTACTTGCTTTAATAAAACTTTTCTTGAATCCCAGATTTAATATTTAAGAAATAAATTGTACGACTTTTTCAGGCACTGGTGTGTATTACGAAACGTTTTGTATTAAAAAAATATTGTATTATTTTTGTTTTGGAACAATAAATAAGAAGCCTGCTATGCGGCTCCAAAATGAATCGGAATACTATGTTGAAATACTGACTGAGGCTGTCTCACTCACTCACTCTCACTCTCCCTCTCTCTCTCTCTCTCTGTGTGTGTTTTTTTCCAGCAATTTCTGGGCCTAATGATCGGATCGATCCACAGCGAATTGCTGGAAACCGCTGAAACAATCCGTGGAGTGGATGCAATTTACTTGCCGCATGAAATGTTGAAATGCTTTAACTGTTATTTCGTGGATACGTGCACAAATAACCGTTATAATGTGGGTTAAAAGGAGAACCAGAAGAGAAGGGGGCCACGGCAGGAAGGGATTGTGGTGCCGGCCCCCCTCTTCTTGGCTTCGTTGATGCCTCATCTTCTGCTCTGCTTCGATGATGAAACATAATTATGTTGAATCACTCACGTATCCGAAGGATACCCAAGAGAGGAGTATCTGTAAATGTTAAAGGTACCAGAGCTGACGGCGGCCTATCTGTATCCGTATCCGTATCGGCATATGTGTGTGTGTGTTATTGTGTATCTTTGCGTGAGGGCTTTGTAGGTGTCGCACAGACAAAGGCGGAAAAGAGAGGAGGAAGAAGTCTAAAAGCGCAGGAAAGGGGGAGAAAAGAAGGACAAAGAAGTGGAGGCACCGAAATGCGATTCAAAAAGAGGTTAAATGAAAGCGAACGGAAATGCCATGCCACAAAAATTATCGTATATGGGTCTTAGCCCTTAAGGGATTACTTTTTCTCTTTCCTACACATGAAAAATCCGCTTAAAGTTCTTCTAAATTTCACCCATAGAAACCTCTGGAATGGCGGTCCTCTCGTGCAATTTCCCTTCAAAATTTGCTCGAAGGAAAACATTTCCTTTGTCATGGGGAAAAGCCCTTAGCCTGCTTTTGCTCCTTCAGCAGAGCTCATCCAAGCGAGAGAGTTGGAAAAACTTCGAGGCAAAAGTACATGGGAAAAGCAGAGAAAAGTCCTTAGCCATACAATGACTCGGCGGAAAACTAGTGAAAATTCCTGCGCTCCATGTAAATGTTGCATCAAGATGCTGATGGCATCCAAGTCTGGAGGAGCTGCTGCACTCCAAAAAAAAAAAAAAAACAACAAAAAGGCAGTTGCGGCAGCCATAAGAATGAACTTGAGCCACCAAAATGCGTGGCAGCAGCTGCTGCCGCCGCGGGGCAGGGCCAAGAGGGGGAAAAGTCAAGCGGGTTCAACGCACTAACAAAGGCAGGCGAAGCAGCGGCAGCAGGGGCAGCAGGGGCAGCAGCAACAATAAAAATTGGCAAACAAATGTCAGACAGACAGAAAAGAACAGGACAAAGGCGGTGCCCAAAGAGGGGCAATGGAAAAGGAGGGCAAGACTGGGCAAGAGGGGGGCTGTCCGGAGGGAACAGACGGGCCAAGAGTGGGGTGTTGGGGCGGTTTTGTAGGAGGCGTGGTCATGGTCATATAAGCGACATGAATTACGCATTAAGTGAAATGAATTGCACAAAATAATCCTCAATTGCGTATGAAATTATGCCTACAGGGATACGAGGCTTTTAATACCGCTTAAAGGGAGGAACCGATAAATTGGATCGTTTTTGGGGGGAAAATCCCCATTTCCAAAACTATTGAAGGAATTATCTTGAGAAGCCAAACAAAGTGCTCAAATTATGGCTTTAATATTCTTTAAAACTCGACAATATCTGAGGCAAATACACGCAGATATATGGAATAGATAGGAATTTTGGCTGAATTTTATAGGGAAAAGTGCAATTGAATTGGGATTGCCAACGAATGATTGATTCTCGTTCCCATGGCAGCTACTTTATGATCTTTGTGGCTCCAGTTTATATATAACAGATACACCAGATATCCTGCAAGTGAGAGCACAAATTCCCTAGAAATTGCCAGAAATATGGAATGAAAGATGACAAAAATATGAATTTGGAAATCGAATCAGCTGTGGATGCTAATCAGGACATATCTCTTTATTATATACAAAAGTTTTCAGATTATATCGGGGCGAGAAAGCTAAGCGGGTGAGACGGGGGCGGCGCAGGCGAGGGTTCAGGGGGTCTGCCTACCGTTTCTGTCTTGCCCAAGATACCCTCTCCGCAAAAGGGCATAACAAAGGGACCAATGAAAGCAACACTGTGGCAGCACTGGAGGATAATCCAAGGCGAGGGAGATGCTGCCCAAGTGAGACAAGGAGGAACTAAGTAGAACGTGAAAGATGGGTAGGTAGTGCAGGGGGAAAGACCGTTAGGGAGGGGGGGCTTAGACTGGAAGGAGGCCCCCTAACACGCAGAACACAAACCAGATATTGGGGGCTATAGATCCCCATCCCCATCCCCATGCCCATGCCCTGCCGAAAAACCATAAGAACTTCAAAAGTTTTCCGCTTAACTGTTGCTGACCAAAAAATAAGTAAATATATTTTCCAGAGGCCCCTGAAGCGTGGACACGTGCATTAAACAATCCCCCCACCCCGCCCTACTCTCGTCTCAGGGAAAAGCCCTCTGGAAACAAAACAAAAAACACTCTAAAAGAAAACGCACCTTGTTTTGCACATTGGATTCTTCCGTTTCGTTCGTATTCGTATGCGTATATATTCGTTAGGGTTTTCCTTTGTTTTTCCGTGCTGTGCTGTTTGTTGTAATATCTTTTTTTTTCACTAATAACTTTTTGTTTTTGTTGAGGTTTTTCCTTGCGGGGGCTTTTCCCTTATGCGTACGCGTACGCGTACATTTTACGTAAATTTCAGAGTTGAAGGATACGACACGGACACGGACACGGACACGTACTGCCGCCACACGACTTCCGATTCGTTGGAGAACTCAGCGCACACTGAGATGTGTGATGGAGCCTTGGGGTTCGGGCCAGCACAGTCGCAGCCAGAGACGACCAGCAGACCGGGCCAGAACAGGCTTGGGCCGTGGCAGAGCCACGGGCAGAGGCCGAGGCAGAGACAGAGACAGGTTTCGTGAGTGTGTTTTCGCCACCATTTGGCAGAAACAAAAGCGGCCACAACGGCACCGAAAAGTCCTGAGCATTCAAGAAACAGCTGATGTTTTAGCCGGTTTTTACAAACGGCGAATTGACCAAGCGGCCAGGAGAGTAAAAGAGAGCGTAAAATATGCTGAAAGAGAGCCAGCGAGAAGGCAGCAATGCCATGCACTCAGAGAAACACTGACAGAAACAGTTGTATATTAGTTTTTCAATTTATGTTTAAGGATCCTTATTGGAATATTTGTTGGGTTTTCCATATATTTTAGGACATTTTTTGGGGCACATTTTATACCTTTCTTTAAGAAATTTTGTAACTTTTTTTTGGGATATTTTAAATAAAGTTTTTGGGAGTCTTTTCAACAGTTTTCTTTCCGGACTGTGAGATTATATTTTGTATGTTTTAAGGACATCTTTGAGATTATTTTTTGGGGTATTAATGTATAGAGTTTTTCAGCTTTAATTCTGGTAAAATTTGTAACATATTGCTAGATAATGTTGAAAATCCTTTTCACACCTGGCAATGCCATAAATCTCTCTCTCACCATTTGTTCGACTTTTTAACACTCTTCTTTAATGCATTTTTAGAGTTTTAGATTTTCCGTAATTTTTACCGTTTTTTAGGACTTTACCAACGCACAAAACTTTTCAATAATATTTTCGAAAATTTCCAAGCTTGTATTCCTGCCTGGCAATGCTCTCTCCAGCTTACTCTCTCACTCTCTCTCTCTGAAAAGTCGCTGTAATTCGCCTTTTGGGCTCTCCACAAAAAAAGAATCCTCTCCCATGAACATTAATTTGTTTGTATCTGCGCACTAGAAAGGACCTTCTCTGGCCTCTCCCACTCCCCTCCACCTCCACCTCCACCTCTCCCACCCAGCTCCCCCTCTTCACGCAGTCAATAAAACAACTACTACGGAACGGCCCTCAGCAGAATTGAACAAGTTGCCGCCTGAAACCCTCGAAAAACAGCCGCCACCAACGCCCCCCTGTCCCTTTGTCCCTCTGTTTGCTTTAAAATTATGTTTGTCAAAGTTCTCGACTGTAAAATTTATGTGGCCTGGCCGGCCCTGCCCTGCCCTGCCCCCATTTGATTAGTGCAACTCCATAGATGAGTGGGGTAGGTACATTGTACAATGCACATGCCATGCATGCAGGGAGGTCTCCGGAAAGTGCAACCACAACAAGCTGCGCGACAAAACAAACGCCGAGCCCAGCCGACACTTGACCGACCGACCGCCCCCCAATCGAGAGACCACAGAATGTTCGCACACAGCTGCTGTGCGTAGCTGCTGCCCCAAAAAAAGGGGCACCCTTTTGTGATAGTAATTATCCATCGAATGAACGCGTAACGAACTCAGCGGGTGGGTGGAGGACATTAGAAGATTGTCAATGGAGCGGCAGCCGCCTAGGAGCATCCTCTAGGAGCATGAAGTGGAGTCAAGTGCTAGGGGGAGGTTCCGTTCCTTCTGGCACAAGCAGAAGGGTTCCCTGGGCTGGAGCCTCTCCTTTCCAAGGGGTTCCTGTCTTGCCCGGGAGGTTCCCTCTTTTTGTCCTGCCACATTTCAGGGGGGGGTTGGGTTCCTTCCACATTTAATGGGGTTAAGTGAGTTATGATTATTTCAGGAGATATAGGGGAGGAACAGGCGGACTAGAACATGCAGCAAAAAGTTGCTGCCACACATGTGGTTTCGTTTGGTTTATTTATGGCACAGACGCCTCTCTCAGTCTCAGTCTCTGACTCGACTGACTCGACTGTAACTGTTCCCCACACATTTTGAGGTCCTTGGTGTGCCTTCGTGCCTTCGCAGACAGAAAACAAATTAAAGCCGGGTGACATTTTTATTGCTAGTTAGCCTCCAAGAGAGTGGAGAGTGGAGTGTGGAGTGTGGAGTGTGTGTGAGGTCCCTCCGAGAGCAATGCTCCCCGACTTCCGGAGGTAAATGAACTCTTCTTTGTGTGTGGCAAGAAATTTGCTTAGCCTTAAACGGATTTCCCATTAAAGAGTCACTTCCGCTAGGGCCAATTTTCAATTAGATTGTGGCATTCCACAAAGATTGACGGGCATAAGCCTCTTGGCAAAAGTCCCAACGAAGCGTCGAAGATTTTACAAGAAAAACATTCAAAAGAAAAGAAAACTTGGTGGAAAATTAAATTTGAAAGGGAAAGGGGGCAGGGGGGGGAGGTAAATGGGAGTTCAATCCTCGAAGAAAGATACAGAAGGAGGACAATCCTAAAGAGGGAATGAAAACAGGATTCTAGCTTGGATTTCTCTCAAGAGTTTCCCCTTCAAGCATCTTAAAAATTTCCCCTTCGGAAACCGTACGCCTCATTAGGCAAGAAAGGCGCAACATAATTATAGAAGAAGCGTGTAAAAAAGCAGCAAGAAGTGTATAACAATAAGCCTCTCACTTCTCCTCCAAGAGGCTCCTTAATAAGGGCAAGCGACCTGCAGTTGAATGTCCTTTTTATGCCACAACACGAGCACAGGACAGACTCCAAGAGCCAGTGCCACAGCACGAAGTAAACTTTCAGGAGGTTCCATTATGAGGCCAAGACTTTCCCTTTTTTTTTTTTTTTTTTTTTTGTTGTTGTTGCCATAAGACGATTTTTGGCTTTAAGCTTTTTTCTTTTTGCACCTTTTTTCAGGTTTTTTTCGCAAGAACTGAATGAATGAACGAATGTTCTTTGTCTGTCGTTTTGGTAGGGTTTCGTCCTCGGGCGGGCAGACAAACTGTAAACAGAATCCCATTCGAGGGTAAATACATGGCACATCCATCCATCCTTCAATCCATCAATATGGTTCTGTATTTGTTTTGATGGAGCTCTCAATAAGTTCAACTTTTCCACTGGGCTGTGGGTTTTTCCAGCAAGTTTTTTCCTACAACAACAAAATAAACATTTCTCCATGTCTAGACGAAGTTTTTGTTGATGGAATGTGATATTTTGATAGGTAAAAGTTTGTATAAATATCATAGATTATTGATGTACTTTGTTTTATTTATGATATCTGAAAGGTATGTGCAGATGGGATGGTTTTTCCAAATATTAAATACTTAAAGACCCTCAAACTAGTTATGGAATTGTTTGGAAAACCTCATACTCGTAGATGGCTAGAGAAGAAAAATGTTTGACCAGGTTCGAGACAAAAAAGGGAGCCTCTCGTTGAAAACTAATTTTCAATTTTCAAGAGTTCACATATGTATATCATTACTGGAGACTAAATTTGAAAATTACGAAAAATATGACTAAATCAATAAAAAAATGGAAAAACCTTTTTTTGGGGATTGGATAACGGGACTTTGGGTGTGCCTCATCTAACATCAAATGTTTTTTTAGAGGTAGTGCATTTTTTTTCACATAACTTTAAAATCTTAAATCTGGTTGTATTGAACTCTGAAAAGCTTATAATTTCAGCTACAAATTGGATCCAAAGCCTAATATGCAGACGTTTAACAAAACCAATCGGCCCCATCGTATGCAAACCCAATTTTTCCACCTCCAAAATTAAACTTCAAAGCTTTGCAGACGGCATCTATGCAATGCAACCACCTTATGAAGCTATAGCCAAGACACAAACCCAAAGCACCCGCAGCTTGCATATCAATTTTACACTGGCTCCCCCAGCCGGAGATCAGCGAAAGTTAAAGCAGTTAAATTATATTTAAAATGCAATAAAGCTATATAAAAGCAAACATAAAATAAATATTTCAATAAATTATTTAATATAAATAGCACATAAATAATAGCATTCAATATTTGTGTAAGGCTGGCGGCACAAAACTTTAGCAAACAACAACAGTAAAACGTTTTTTGAGCTTTCTTTTTGTATTTTTATTACCAGAAAAATGTTAGTCAATGAAAACGTTTGTTAGCCTGAAAAAGGGGGGTTAGGCTACGAAAAAAAACCATAAAAAAACAACAGAAAAATCACGAATAAAAAATTTGGAGTAAATATTTGTTTTTGGTTTTTGTAACATTTTTATTAATAATAATATATGTATATTTGCTTCATGGCTTCTGCGCATCCGTTTGTTTATCTGGTTAAATCATATATATTTATAAACATTAAAAATTATAGCGAAAAATGAATTCTACGTAAATGTTTCGTTGACAAAAAAAAAAATACTTAAACTATTAAATTTTGAGCTGAAAATATACAAAGAGATTTATAGAGAGAATAGATTTCATGATTAGTATTTATATCGCATTTCTTTTGCGTTTCAGATGCTTAAACATTTAAGAATGGAGAGTGTACATAATGTGGTTAAATTAATTAATTAATTAAGAGCATAATTAATGGTAAACATATAAAAAAAAATCATTGGCACAAGTTGCAGTCAAAATTAACAATTAATTAAGTAAGAAAACAAAGGAAATTGCGGTTAAAAAATATAAACATTATTTTTTTTTGCCACTGTTAAGGAGGAGCTGTTTGATGAATGGAAAAGATACATTTTGCACAGTGGTTCGAAACGAAATAAATTGTACAACTTATCTTAGAAATTGAGAATACTTTTGGTTCAACTAAAATTAAACATAATTCTTTAGATATTTATAATAAATGGAAATTTTGTAAGTGCACTTTGTGGCATATAAAAATTAATACAAAAAATTCAAAGATTATTTCCATAATTTCTCCATAATTGCAACAACAACAAACAACAGTAACGTGTGGCATCCACACAGCCAGTCGATGTGTGTGTGTGTGTGTGTGTGTGTGTGTGTGACTGTGTATGTGATGATCACATCTTTCAGGCAGCAAGAGCAATTGCAATAATGATAATCACACCAATTACAATGAGGCACAAAGTGAGCAAATCGTTGGGTGTAATCAGGCCCACGGTGCAGGCGACAAATACGTGCTCGAGTGTTGTCAGACCGCCTCGTGCCACGGCGCCACCAACTGCTGCATCTGCTGCTGGTGCCACAGTGCGTACTTCGCCAAAGACAGAGAGCGCCTTCGAGCTGGTGGTTGGCTGCTCCTCCTCCTCCTCCTCCTCCACCACCGCCGCCGCCGGAAGTCCTTGGCGCGTCTCACTTACATCGCCACTGCTCTTGCCCTGCTTCTCCTGCGGTTCCTCCTCATTACGTGCTGAAGTATCGTTAATTGGTATATCATCATCGTTGTCGTTGTCGTTGTCGATCGATTGGTTGGCTTCATCGGTTACTGGTGTCGTCGGTTCTGCTTCCATTTCTTCTCCCACTTTGGTTTCATAATTGAGTTTCACCTCGGAAATGCTTAGGTTGAGTGCAGGGGTCTCGTAAACGATGCTCTTGCGGCGTGGGAACTGCATTGCAGAGTCGCATTCGTCCAGAGTTTCGTTAAATTCGGATTCGTTAGGTTTTAGGTCACTTTCTTCAGATTGTTTCAAGCTAAATTCCGCCTCTTCTAACTCAAATCTACATTCGTTTTCTAAAGTTTCGTCAAGTTTGCGTTCGTTAAGTTTTCTTTCGTCAAGTTTCTCTTCTCTATGTTTTATTTGATCAGGTTTAACTTCGCTAAGATTTCTTTCGTCAATTGGTTCTTCATCAAGTGGATTTTCCTGTATCTTTAAAGTCTCACTCGCCAGTTTATAAACCTCTTCGCTAAGACTAACAGTTTCGTCAAGTTTGGCATCGCTCTCCAGACTACTTTCCGATTCTTCATTATCCGTTACTTCGCTTGAGCTAACTTCTACCTCAACTTCAATATCTTCCTCAAGACTATCGTCTGACAGAGCATCCTCCTCAATTCTTAGCTCTGTTTGCCCACTAATTTCTTTAGAAAGTTCTACACTTTCCGCTCCTCTCTCGTTATGTTCTCGTTCCTCTCTGAGGCTCTCTAGAAGCTCTTCTTCTGTGGGCAAGGGTGGAAAACCATCCTCCCTACCCTCCAGATCCCCACCTCTCTCCGTTCTCTCCGTATCCGTTTGCTCCTCTTCGTCGGTGGAGGACTCTTCTGAGGCACTGATGGACACCTCCGAAACATAGTGTTCGCGCACCTCAAAGCGACTGTTGTAGGTCGTCTGCAGTTCCAGTGAGGCATTGGCATGGTGGTTGTGGTTCCCCCCCAATGGATAGTCGGTGAGACTTACATTCCCCGAATCAGGATTGGAAGAGACCTCTTCTTCCAGGGAACTCAATGAATCAAAGTGGGTTTCCACTCCAACAGCTGGTAGAATCTTGGTCTGCTCTTCCGTCACTTCTTGCTGTTGAATAGTGGCTACCTCGTCCAAGACCAGGGGCTCCTCTTCCTCCATCACAATGCGGATTTTGCTTGCGTAGATGCGATTGAAGTTGGGCGATAGCTTCAAAGCGGTGTCCTCCTCCTGGTCCTGGTCGTGGTCCTGGTCCTGTTCTGGTATCGTTTCTAGCTTATAATTACAAATACTACTACAACTGCTAGCACTATCATTAGAGGATGTGTTTGAGGATGTGGGACTAGTAGTAGTAACATCACTTGCAACATTCAAAACTCGATTAGTAGCGGAGGAGGTAGTAGCTGTTGCTGGGGGCATAGCGGGAGCATTAGTAGTGGCGGAGGCGGAGGCTGAGGCGGATGCTGTGGAGGCTCTGGCGGCGGGCGATCCTTGGGCATCTCCTTTACCTGTGTGATGCTGCTGATGCTGTCGCTGCTTCCGTTGCTTGGGCTGCTCTTCGATGCCAAAAATGGCAGCCAGCTCTTCGCTGGAGTTGTACTGCGATGGCGATGAGGAGGTGCCTCGCACGGGCGTCAGCTGCAGCGGCTGTGGCGACACAGAGCACGAGGCGGTCGTCTCTGGATTTGTCTCCCGTGGGTTTGTGGTGCAACTGCTGATCGTATTCGTGTTACTGGTGGTGCTCATGGTGCTATTGGTGGTGTTATTCGCTGTGGTGGACTGCACATCGTACGATGTGGTGCTGAATGTCTTGATGGGATCGGTGCTGGGTGCATGGTAGTCGCTGCTCTGCGACTTGATGTAGTCGCTCGAGGAGTACGGATTGAAGGAGGTAATGCTCGAGGACAGCAGGCGGCTGGCGTTCGAGGGACTCGACGATTTGGCCAAGCAGTCGCTGCTGCTGCTGAAGGAGCTCGCTGTGGTGCTCACATTTGGTGGACAGCTGCTGCCTCCTCCACTGTGGCTGTGGCTGCCACTCGTGATGCTGGGGGCAGTGGTGCGCTGGTCATCGGTGGTTGATCCTGATCCTGTGGCTGTGGCCGTGCTCCCCTTCGCCTGACGCTCGCACTCCTGCATTATTTTGTCAATCTCCTCGAGCGTCTCTGGAACGGTAGAAATGAGAGTGGCATCAGCCGCAGCAGCGTCGGTAGCCGGTGCAGCGTTTATATTACAGGCAGCCGGCAGATTATCGTAGTCCGGTTGGGCCTCGGCCAGCTCGCTCAGTTGTCGCATGCAACGGCGGGCGATGTGCTCCATCTTCTCCGATTGAATGGGATCCAGTTTCTTGATGAGAGTGGGCATCACCAGGTGCTCCGCCTGGGCTCCTCCTGTGGCTCCGCCCGTGGGCTGCTTCACCTGCCGTGCCTCGTGGACTATCACGGGCGGCTCTGTCGTGACAATATCCTTCAAGATCTTCTCGCAGACGGCATTGGCCGCCTCGGAGACCTCATCGATGGCGCGTATGAGTTTTCCCTCTTTGTGGAGTTTCCTTTGGGGCTGCATCTGATACTCCTCCTCTTGTCCCGCATCGGGCAGGTTGTCCAGCAGCATCTGGCCGCATCTCTTGGCCGCCTTGGACACGGCATCGATCTCTTGGAGTTCGTCTTCGAGTTTCTGTTGCTCGGCATTCAGTTTGGGTCTGGCGGCTGTAATCAGTGCCTCTCGGCGCAGCTCATGGAGTTCCTGGCTCAATTTGATGCTGCTCGCCTGGGCATCCTGCGCGATCTTGTTCAGGGCATCCTCAAGGAGGGGTTCGGGCGTCAGGCTCTTCCTGGGCGCCGCCACAGGCGGTACCTTGGGGGGCTCTTCCTTGGTATTCAAGCGCTCTGGCAGATGGGCAATGGCTCCGCCCTGACTGGGATGACGGAAGGGTATGGCGTGGGCTTTCTTCTGAACCGCTTCCATCTCCTCGTCCTGGGCCTTGAGCTTCCGCAGGAGGTCCAGTGTGGCTGGTATGTCATTGGTGGCCTCTGCCTGAAGGTTCGACATGCTGCCCGCCCGTTCAATGCTCTTCGTGAGCTCCATGTAGCTCCTCAGATCCCCGCCCGACGGTTTCGCTGCATCTCGATGGATCAGATTGTAGATATTTGCAGACTGTGTCCTTGTGGCCCGCTGTTTCTTTTGCATGGGATAGTGGAAGCTCGATTTGGGTCCTGGGGGATCCTTGCGCAGGGCGCGCACTGCCAGATCGTCCTTTACGATGTCCGGGGAGGTGCTCTTCTTCTTCTTGATCACCCGGATGGGCTCCACGTGCAGATAATCCGACTGGGGGGCCGGCACAATGGGACCCACGGGTATGCCAAATGGCGGCTGCCTCTCGGACGAACGATGCTGAAGATTCGCCAGCTGCAGATTCCTGTACGCCACATCATCCCTCACAAGGTCTGGCTCTCCCGTCGGCGAGTCCTCATCATCGTACTCATCCGCATGGGCCAGGGCGAACTTCTCGAAGTCACTGGGCGTCGGTACCCGCATCTTTGGCGGGGCAGCAGTCTCCGGCATCATCTCTGGCATCGTCGGGGTCACCTCTGCCTTGGGCTCCTGTGGCTCCGTGAGTCCCAGACTCTTGTAAATGGCCTCCAGCTCATTGATGGCCTCCTCCAGATTGGCCGGCTTCTTCCGTGGGAAATACAGTGGCGGCACCGCGGGCAGGCTCTGCTTTCGTTCGGGGTAGACGGGCGGTGGCGCCTGCTGGTGCTGCTCCCGCTTCTCGGCCACATATTCCTCGTATTTGTTGGGCAAATCCTCGCCAGACCTGCGCTGATAATGATGCGGCATGGAGTTGGTCTTTTGGACATCCCGATGCCGGATTTCCACATAGTTTGGTTTGATCTGAAGACTGCCACACACCACATTGTCCTGATCGTGCAGGGCATTGCTTGCGGGTGCCGTAGGCGGCGTTCTCTTCGGTTTCAGCACCTCCGAATACATGGGCATGGGATATCCTCCACGCAGTTCGCTCAATCGGGAGCTGGAAATGGAGCGGGGCTTCATGATGGGCTGCGGTGCCGCCGCTGCTGTGGGCAGACCACTCTTCGAGGTCCTCAGTATCCCACTGGAGGGTGGTGTCTCCTGCTTCTCCGCCTCCATCATGTGTATGGGCTTGCGAGAGCGCGGAGTGGCGTCTGCGACATAGTGAAAATCAATGCCATTTGGCAGGGACTGCTTGCCAGGATGCGCATTCCTCTCCGAACGGGTGATGAACCGCCGATGGTGCTGCGGCTGCTGCTGCGACTGCTGCGGCTGCTGGCTCGGCGGAGCACTGGCTATCGAGGAGCTGGGCTGGGAGTTCAGTGAATGCACGGATTGATAGTGCGGCGCCGGCTGCCATATCCTATCGTCGGAGACGCACCGGCCGCTGTGGTCGAAGGCGTAGGAAACGGGTCGCAGATCCCCCGAGCTGGAGCCCACGGCATGCACACGCCGCAGTGGATCTCTGGGTGGCGGAGGCGGCGGCAGGGGCTTGCTCTGCATCCTGCCATTCACATTCTGCAAATGGATGTGACTGTCGTAGCTGATGCTGCGCTTGCCATCGTTCTGGATGGTATTCTGCAGGGGCTTCTGCTGCGGCTGCCACTGGACATAGGCGGCATTCGGCTGGTAGATGGACAGCGGCAGGGGCTGCGTCTTGTAGCGTTGGGGATTGGGCAGCGGCGGCACGCCGCCATGGCTCTGCTCTCCGTCGCGGGAGAGGCGTTTGTAGTAGCGTTCGTTGCGCGCCGCTCGACTGCGGCGACTGTTCTGCGCCTGCGCCTGCGACTGGGACTGGGACTGCAGCGAGGAGCCCTGCATCAGGGCCTGCCCCCCACTGTGGATGCTCTCGTCGCTGCGGTACTTGGAGAAGGTCGAAGAGTTCAATGAGATCAGCTCCTCCTCCGCACTGGAGTGATGGGCCCCCGGGGGCTTCCTTTGGGCAGAGCGGGACTTGCCCCCCATTTGGGTGTGGGCGTGTGGGTGGGGGTGCTGCTGTTGCATGAGCCCGCGTCTGTCCAAGGAGTTACTCATCGATCGATGGTAATATCCGGGCCCCGGTTGATTTTGGTAGTACGGTTCCGGCTGTTGCTGTATCGTTTCCACAGGCAGGAAAAACTCATGGTCTATGGACTGGGGGCGATGTGGGGGTGGTGGCGGCGGCGCCTGCTCCTCGTACCTGCTGCTGCCCCGCGAGGACGAGGATTTCCCTGGCTTTCCCTTGGGCTTTCCACTGCCTGGCGCCTGTCGTTGCGAGGGCACAAAGCCGGCCTTGCGATCCTCCTCACTGGACGATGGACTACACTCCGCGGCATCCTTTTTCTTGCCTCGAAACAGACGGCCGAAGGACCATTTCTGTTTGTGGGACAACTGCTGGGAGGAGCCTCCTACACTCCCCCCATGATGGCCCCTCAATCGATCCATCTGCTCCTGCTCCTCCTCCTCCTCGGCTGCGGCTGCGGCTGCTGCTGCTACTGCCTGATGATAGTTCTCGTCGTAGTTCTGGGGATAATGGATGTCCGCTTTGGTGGATATCACTTTCGTGTCGCTGTGCCGTTCATCCGTTAGCTGCAGCTCCTTGGGCAGCGGCAATTGTGGCCGCCAAGTGGTCTGAACAGTCTGCAAAAAAAGATACGAAAAAAGCAATCCAAAGATTAGTTTTTTTTGTTGCAAACTTTCAACGGAATCGTAGATAATTTATGTGTCAACATTATGTTTTATTTGCACTTAAAGGCAGGTAGGCAGGGAGGCGGCGAGTGAGGCGGTGAGGGAGGGAGGAAGGTAGGGGAGTTTCATTGGAAACTTAAGATAAGATTGTGTCTCAAAGGCCGTTTGCGAGATAAGACCCCGAACAAATAGTCCGCGAGACTTTAACGATCTTTTGTGGCTGAATGTATCTGAAAGATAGTTGTGTGTGTTCGTGTCTGTGTGTGCTTTTAACGACCTCCCGTCGCCCCTTACACACATTTACATGACAACTAGAAATACTAGAAATATATGATCTTAGCTGGAGCTTAAGCCGCAGGGTCGTTGGTCTTTTATGAAGAGGCCTTAAAGTCTTTAAGAAGATGATCTCGGAGTGACATCTAAATGGGGATCTTTTCTCTACGTTAAAAACCAGCAAATCGAAGATTTTTTCGCTTTTTTTGCAAAGGCTTTTAATGTGTGATATTTCAAAGTTCTCAAAGGTTTTTTAACTGATGATCTTTTGGAATCTTTAAGCGTTTTTCGTCTGGGATCTTACTGGTATCCAAGAGGAGGAAAATTCATCTTGAAGGGCATTTTTGTTTGGTCTTCAAGGACCTTCTAGCTGGGGATCTTTAAACGATCCCAGGAAGATCTAAGGCCTCACCGAAGGCCAGTCTCTCGGATCTTTGTCTAATATCTTTGCACATAGTCTGAGATAGATTTTTTACTCTCCATCCATCTTCTACCTGTGTGGATCCGCTTTTAGGGTAAAGTATTTTTAAGGTTTTTTATAGGCTGCTTTTGCCCGTCATGAAATTTGCATATAGCTCCCACGCTGATTTGAAATCAGAGCGGAAGAGGCTCGTTATGATGATAATTATCAACACAATTTAGATACTAAGCAAAGCACTTGGAGGTATGACTAAAGAAGGGCCTTATCTACGAGTAATTGTTGGATGTTTAGGGTGTTCTTGGAACCCATTTGCTGGCTCTATTTTATAAGCTATTAGAGCTTTTGCCATCAATCGATTGCGGCTCTTTCTAGCAGTCAAATGTGGCGCATTCCCCCCTTTTATCTTATCTGCAATTCAGTCTCTTTTTGCTAATTAATTTAATTAATTTTACAGCCCTCTCGCAGAGCAGCCCACAATTTAATTTCAATTTCCATTTCATGCCAAAAAATGTTGTAGTTTTTGGTTTTGTTTTTTTTTTTTTGCCGGATATTAAACAGAAATAAACCAAACTGCGTGTGAAATGTCGAATTTGGGTGTGTTTCTGTTTAAAGGGAGGTGGTGTGGAGGGGGGAGGAGGGGAAAATATCATTATGATATTTGTTTATACTGAAAAGCTCTCTCTAAAATTCGGGGATGCGTGGGGGATGGGATGGCTGTGCGATCTGTGGATCTCTGGATGCATCATTTCCGTTGCTGACGCCATTGAAAATATCATCCGAAGAGCAGAAGATCGGGCGACCGCTGAAGAAATCGAAAATCGAACAACGTTAAGGGCAACAACGGCAACACTTGTCTGCGGCCTGGAGTGGAATATAAACAAAACACAAAAGGGGAGTGGAGTGGAGTGGAGTGGGAAGCATAAGCATAGGCATAAGAAGAGCTTATTGTTTGTTGTTGAGTGACATTCGATATGGTTTTCATCTGGTGTGTGGCCGGACATTCGATATGGTTGGCATCTGCAAAGGGAAAGATCTCCAAGCGAGAACGATCCACACTTCAATTTGTCATCGAAATAATGGCTGATTATAATCCACTCCATGTGGAAGTTATGGATGATTGAAATACCACTGACAGATGGAAGTTATGACTAATTGAAAGATCATTGAATGATCTTTTCTTTTCTGTTGCAAAATTAAAAAATCACTCTTTCGAAAGATCCAGATCAAGAACATCACTTGAATATCTATTGATCAACATCCGATGCCAAAGATCGATTCTATGGATTGCATTTTCCCCGAAGAAGATCTCCCCCTCTGGGGGCCTTTTAAACTCTCATAAAAAAGAACACATTCCAAGAACTTGTTTGCTTTCGTCGTGCGAGTGTCTCAACGAATACTTCCCATCAAACACATGTCATGTCTGGCGGTCTTGTCAGCCCCTGATTTACGTTTGGAAATTTACCCCTAAATACATTTTGAAACGTGATTCAGAATCTGCTTAAAGTCAAATTATAGCTTACGTTTATGGACTATATTTATGTAAATTACATGAGAAATATTTCGCTAGGGCAATGGGAATTTATGGGTCGCCTAAACAGCTGCGTAATGTCGGGCATTTTGCCAGTAAAAAAGTTTGAGGAAAACGAGAAAAAAAAAACCTATATAGAGGCTGAAAATCACTCATACGCACGGACCGCAACCACGTCCAAAAATCTATGGCGTAAGCCGACAAAAAACACAATAGAAGCATATATCAAACGTATGCCGGGGCAAACTATCTATAAATAATCACACGCAACTCCAGGCTGCGCGAAAAAAAGATCCACACAAAAGGCATTTGGATTCCCCAAACTCAAATGGCGAATCCCCAAAAAAAGACAACAAAAATACACACACAAAAAAAGGAGCGACAACTTATAAATAAAACGGGTCTGCGAAAAAGTACGGGAATTATGTGTGCGATCCTATAGCTATAACTCAGATACAATCCGTTCTGCGATCCGTTACGATTCCGCTTTCGAACCGATTCAATCCGACACGAGCACGGGCTTTTTCTTGACTGAAAGTAAAGGAAAAACTGTGTGCGCACAGCACAGCACAGATCGATCCGATGCGATGCGATCCCCCGAAAGCTCCACACAAGAAGCTCCCTCCCTCTGGGGCGCAAGAGAGCGGCCGCCAGAACTTAAGAGAGCGTCCGGCGAGTGGTGGGGTGGGTCTAAGAGAGCGAGAGGGAAGAACTTTACACGGTTTACAGATAGAGGAAGCAAGGCGTGATATGATGTAGGGCGGCGTGTAGGATTCCCTGAGGCACAGATCTCAATTAAGTAAACAGAAAATTGAATTTAAATTGATTTTTTCCCTTTGGTTTTTGTTGGGATTTAACGTCATTAAAACTGTATTACGAATGGGTGGCCGGGGGAAAAGTCGATGAACTTTTAGGCACTTTAATTAAGGCCGAGAAATACTATAGCAATTAAATGGGTGAGTCCGTTTGGGTGAAGGCGGTTCCATAGGGAAACGATTTGCAGGTGAACGAGAAGAGAAACTCGTCAGACTAGAAAATACTACTTTGTAAAGTGCTATCTTGGAGTTGGCAGAAAATACTAAAACTAATACTAAAAAACTAAAAAGCTTAAATAAAAACACAAGAAAATACTGGAAAAATACTAGAAAATACTGCTCAAATACAAAAAAGCTACCAGAGAATAATTGAAAAGAATAAAAGAAAATACTGAGAAAAATACCAAAAATACTAGACTAAATACCGAAAATATACCAGAAAATACTATAAAAAAAATACGAAAAAATACCAGGAAAAGGCTAAAAATACCAAAAATTCTAGAAAAATACCAATAATGCCACAAAATCTAGATCAAATCCAGAAAATATTGGAAAAAAGTAATCGAAAATCATTCGTCTTCTCCCTTGCAGGAGAAATGTGTCACCTTCTTGTGGGACGAGTAGGAGTACGATTATGTGGGCCTGTGTCTGTCCGCTGCTCGATTAACAACATCATTAATGTCAAGATTCATTTCGGTTGTGCCTCGAAAATCAACTTCTGGGGTTATGAATGTTATACCCAAAAATAGCCGCCGCAGTGCTCTCTATAATGCTGATCGAAGATTGCTCTACTTTTGTCAAATAAATATGCCAGAATGAATCATTTCACCGACATTTACTAATGCAATTAACTTGAGGTGGAAAAGAAGAAAATAAAAAGAAAATATTTAGACAGCTTGGAAAACAAAAAGCGAAGGAAAAGAGCATCAGAGCCATTCGAGTGCTATGCGGAAGATGCCTGTGCCCCGAAGGCAAAAAACTAAAGTGCAGGCCACCTCGTAAGTGGGTGAATTCTAATTTTAGATAGACATTTTGTAGATACTATATATTTAGAGCTGATTCCGAATGAAGCGGGCCGATATGGGTCAGAGTTTCTCAGGAGTTTTGATGGGGCCTTTCCTCACCTGAAAGCCAGCCGCAACCTTGGCTGACAAAATTCTCGAGAAAAACCCGTTTTCTCTATATATTTCAAATAAAAATTAATTTTAATTGGATTTTGGCTTATTCACATTTTTTTTTTTTTTTTTTTTTTTTTTTTTTTACTTTTTTGGCAGCTGCACGAGCAATTGAAAAAGTTAATGAACTGTGGCTCGATTTCGCAAAATATATATCAGGGAATTTAATTGCAAGTTTAATGACTCTTAATTCTGTTTAATTTTGAAACAAACTTCAAAGCGAAACACACATATCTCGACGATCTCTGGTTTGTCTGCTAATTTATTTATAAACTTATAAATTGTGGCAAAAGTTTGTTGCTGCGCGCCACATCCGCTTGCGAAAGTCCATCTCCATCTCCAACAATCCACAATCCACACTCCACAGTCGAGAAGAAGCTGAAATTCCAGCGAAATATCTGTGTCAGAGGCACAGATTATCGCACATATTATGCAAAAGAGGCTGAAATGCTGAAACATTTCTGACAGCGGCGGCAACAAGTGGTTTCGCTCGGTTCGGGGGCTCCACTGTGGGTTCTTTCACTTCTAATCTCCCGACGACAACAAACGAATGTCTCTGTCTTCTGGTGGAACTTCTTCGCCATCAGCTCCACCGAAGCATGCATAATCTTTACTAATTTCTCTTGTCAGTAGGAAGGGTCAATGACAGAACGCCTTCCCCGTTTCCCCCGTTTCTCCCGTTTCCCCCCATTGCCTGGAAAACTTTGGGAAAAACCCAACCTCCTCCTCCTCCACAAAGAGTTCTTTTCGTATCGTTTTTCATTATTATTTATGCACAGCACGTGTTGCATTGCCGTCTGAACGGTGGAGGGTGTCTACTGTTGTGGCAGCTCTTTAAACTGCAGCTGGAACTTGTGGCAGCTCCCTTCTAACTGCTGCTGCCACTTGCAACGGCCTAATGACGAGTGCGTGATATTGTTGCTGCTTGTCTGCCTCTGCTGTTCCTATTGTTGCGGCTGTTGTGCTGTAATGCAATGCCTTGCGTGAGTGAACAGCACAAAACACCAGAGGGGAAGGGAGTCACATATTCGAACCAGGAAGTAAATTCAGTTTGCATCGCATAATTATGCATATATTTTTTCGGGTTGTTCGTTTTTCTTGAATTTTCCACATTAAAAGCAGCCGAAAATTTGTTATGTTAATGCGGCTTTCAGAAAAGGGTTGGAAAATAGTCGTTGAGGGGGAGGGGGGGTTCTTTCCCCCCCAATTTTCACTTCAAAGTGATACCAACATTTCGTTACTCCATAATTTTGGCAAACATTTTATGATTTTCTGCTACTCTCCACAAAAAAAAGAAAAAACAAACATTAACAGACCATGAAAACACCTTTTTTTTGGAAAGCCCCCACCGGCGGCATAAAAAGCACTTATGAATTTTGTTCACTCTTTCGTGTAATTTCTTTATATAAAATATAGAAATTCTGCGTGCCTGCCATATTTTGCATATCCCGCACGCATAAGCCCAACCGAAAAACCAACAAAAAAACGAAGCCCCATTGCTTTCGTTTTCAAATGCTGCCGCCGGCCAATGACCTTTTCTCGAGAAACACACTTTTTGACCAAAAAGATCTTCGGCCCAGTCTGGTGCGCGCGTATATTGGTTTACACTTTTCATGCGGTGCGGTGCGGTGCGGTTCGGTGTTTGTTATACAAAAACAACTTTCACTGGAAGTCATTAATTTTCACCCAAAATCGAGACACCAGAGGGCGATGCTGAGACGCCAAGAAATCAGCATTTGATGCTCTCGCATGTAAATCGATTTTTAATTGCTCCGAAAGCCCATTCTGCCCGGCTCCATTCTCCAGTTTTGGGCAGCGGCGATCCCTAACAAGCAGGTGGTAAAGATATCCATTTGAATTTATGAAAATTATTTGTCATATTATAAGACCTTTTGTGTGCTCGCATGGATTGACATGGAAAAGCCACTAATTTGTAGCATTTAGTTGGGGCTTGATAAAGGAGAGATAATAGGGAGAGAGAGAGAGAGATTTGCATAATTACGCGAAACTGTTGAAGGGATTTGCGTAAGCATTATGTTATTCGATATGGTGTCGTGGGATTTTTGGATTTCTTTTTTTGTTTGAATGAAAGAAGGGTAAACGGAAACAGGTTCATTTAATGAATGATGGCTCAATCGATTGGGGCTTAAGCGATAAAAAACGATTGAATGATAGCTGAATTTCACAGGGGAAGTGCCACGAACACTTTGAAAAACTCGGTTTTCAAAATCCAGCATACAGAAATGATTACAAGAAAATATACCGAAAAATACTAGAAAATATAACGGAAAATACTAGAAAATATACCGCAAAAATACTAGAAAATATAACGGAAAATACTAGAGAATATACCGCACAAAATTAGAAAATATTACGGAAAATACTATAAAATATACCAGAATATAGAAAAAATACCACAGATATTAGAAACCATAAAATCAAATATAATTTTAAAAATGCCGGAAAATTCTGCAACCGACATCAAATATATAAAAATACTAGATAAAATACTTTAAAACCAAAGAAAAAACACTGACATACTATTCATTCAACTATAAACCATTCTATTTGTTCGAAAAAAAAACCTTTAATGAATTCTATTACTTGTTGGATTTTGTAGGGGATTGGATTGGATGGGATCGGTGATTTCCTCCTCCAATTAACACTTTTACGCCCAAGATTGAACTGAAAGTTCAGTTACAGTGAAATGAATTGATTTTCTGCCTCAATTTTGTTCTTCAATTAACACCCTGACATATTTGTGTGTGTGTGTGTGCGTGTGGTTGTGTCTGTGGTAGTGTAAATTCCTCTGAAGCATCTGTCTCATCTCGCTGAAGAAATTTCCTTATAGTCAAAGTCTTTGAGAAATCTTGAAGCAAAAGTTTATTTTACTTTGACGTCAAGTCGTATAATTTTTATGATCCGTGAGGCCCTACAGAGACGAAGAAAACTCCATTAAAGATAAACACTCGCACGTATCGTACGGATCCCTCATACAAAGCGATTTTTGTTACAGTTCCAACAGAGCGGAACATTTTTACTGTAAGAGAATGCATTTTATTTTTGCTTTTTTTTTATTTTTTGCACACTTTGAAGTCGTTTTAACTTGTTTGTGCACTGTTTGCTGTTTGTTTTGCCTTGTTGTTGAAGTCAGATTAACAAGCCATTAACACGTCGCAGTCGCTGTCGCAGTCTCAGTCGAAAGAAAGACCTGAATACTCCCAGACCCGAGACCTTGACCCACGCCACCACGCCCCCCCCATCCAACCATTCAGGGTGTGGGTAAGAGACACAAAAGAGTTATAAAGCGGCGGCTTCCCAATGTCATTCGGGGCGGAATTAATTATGGATTTGTTTAGGGCAATTGTTTTAAAATTATACAACAATTCGTGAATTCTGTTGGAACGCCAGAAAACGTGTGCATCTTCGTGATCTGTACCTCTGCTATTTCCGTAATATCTTCTCTACACGAAATGGATTTTGCCATGGCCCAAAAAACAAAAAACCAGAAACAGCAACAGCAACAGAAACGAGAAAAAGATTCACATCATCAGATTGTTTATAATGAAGACGAGTATATGTATGTACCAAAAAGAGTACACAAATTGAGCAGCAGACAAATGCTGGATGTGGAGATGTTTCAGCGTACTTGGGAGGTGCGCTTTTAGCGGAGATTTTTGGTTGGAATCCCCTAGTTTGTTAAGAATTATTAGTGATTTCTCAGGGAGAATATACTCAGATTGTGCCTCGACAAAAACGTTCCTATGTAGGTCTAATCGAAGCCTCTTCCTGACTTTACTTTTACTCTTTCGGTTTGCCAAGTTCTTATTTATCAACCACTTTTACTTTATCTCTGATTTAATCACTGTTTCAATCACTGTTTCAATCACTGTTTTAGCACGTTATTCTTCAGATCTTCAGATCTCTCAACATCTTTCTATTTCTACCGTTCGTATCTTTCCTCCTTCTCTAGTTCTTCCTATATTTTCGGCTTTTGTGAATGTTTATTTTAAAAATTCTTTCTTTGCAGCACATTTCCTATTCAGCTTTCTTTACTTTTTTTTTCAGACAGACAGAATATTTTCTTTACTGCAAGACTAAAGAACCAAATGAGTATGTGGCCAAATGCTAGAGAGAACCAACTTTTGGCAGGCCGCAAGAAAATGTGCCAAAAAATTATAGAAAATATATGGGAATTATATATAAGATAATGCCGGCAGAATCTCTGGCTGTACGATTTGCATGTCTAATGAATGAATCACTTGTTGAGGTTTTCGCTGGTGGGAACCTGATTTCTGTGCGATCTGAGGGCAAGGCCAAGTTTACAGCAGACAGACGAGAGGAAGCCAAAGATTGGCATGCTCTCTCGCATCACCATAAAGCCATAAACCCATAAAAATTACAAGTAATTTCATGTGAGAGAGAGGGAGAGCGAGAGGGGAGCGAGAGAGTGGTCTTTTTGTGGTCAACATCCTTGCGGAAGCAGGCATTTTACATATCCGCTGGACAACAACAAAAAGCCACCGCTTGAAACCATAATTGAATGGAAAGAGATGATTACTGGGTACACTCTAGCAATCTTCACAGTCAATGGATGCCAAACAAACTGTGAACAGATCCACAAACCAGCAACAGAAACAGCAACAGATACAGATACAGATACAGATACAAGCAGAAACCGAAACAGATACAAATTGGATCGGACGACAGACAGGCTCTGACAGGTGGTCTAGATTTTATGGCCCAAGGTTCTCGGTTCAAGCCTTCATTCTGGATTAGTTGCAATTATTGTGGCCTCTTGACATTCTTCTTTATGAAAGCGGCAGCAACAGCGACAGAAAGCCAACAGTCCAAACAGCTAACCAGCAACACCCCGGCACGCACTTATTGATTTTGTGGATTGTGTGGGTTTCCCCCTTTCTGACATCGATTTGTCATCGAGAGCCGCAAAGATACATCATCGAACTTGCCCTTAAAGGGCTTCCAATTAAAGTGAGCCACAGACAGCCGATGTGCGAGTAAAGAGCAATAAACTAAGGGCTAAAGCGAACGGAGAACAAAGCCAAAATAAACTTCAACTAATTAAAAGACAGAGACAGAGACACGCAGATAGATATTTGATTTTTTTGTTAGGGTTTTGTAACCTTTTTTTCACTTAATTGTTATTGAACTTAATTGGATTTTGGAATTACTTGAAACAACAAACGTATCGGAGGTCCAGAGGTCTATAAACGAGCCACAGCCGTCGCTTTAGGGAGGGGTTTAAGGGAGCAGCAGTCATCTGAGGGGGGGTTACGAGGGCTACGATCAATGCCCATCGTATGGGGAGGTCTAAGGTAACCCAAACAGTACCAAGAAAACGTAAATAAGACGCAAAGAAAACCCCCAAGAAAATAAAGAAATCAAAATACATAAATTGTTTTCTTTATGTAATTGTAATGCATCGACTATTGCTTCATTGGAGGTGTTTTTTGTTTTTTTTTTTGTTGTTTTGTGGCTCATTTTTCTATCGAAAGATTCGAAATGGTATCATAACAGAAAATGTTTACGAACAATTCGCGGTGAGGCAGCGAAAAATGCAATAAAAGTAGCAGCAGCAGCACGGGTCTGGTGTGGTCTCGCTGGAGGAACAATCCCTAAGAAAAGCCAGGCCACAAGTACAGTGAAGACATGCTACAAAAGCCGATACGAAATGCCATAAATTCCGAGAAACAGAAGAAGGCAGACGGCGAGCCATAGTTGTGGTGGAGAAAAGGGTTAAGTATCCCTACAATCCAAAGAAAAAGAAGGAAGACGGGGTATCACATGTTTGGTATATAAAACATCGAAACCACAACGATATATAGACAGTGAAAACGGGCTATAAAGTACAAAAAGAGAGTTCTCAATCTGAAGGAAACTTCTTCTAGAGATCTAAATCTAGATCATGTCCCATCTTGAGATATCAATCGGTTTGTTGGCTTCCCATTTCTCGCATCACACGCCAGACCACACACAACATTTTCATGCTCATTTTCTTTTTCATTTTCCAGTATTTTTCCACTTAAACGCAAAAGATTTACTCGTTTTTTGGCCATACGGATCACGTAATAAATTTTAGTACGACCACAAAATTGACTCAAACAGCGTACACAGGAAAAGTCGAGTAAATAAAAAGTATGGAGTGAAAAAACACTTGGGCAAAATGGCTGAAAGATGGGCCATACATTCGTCAGAAAACAGAACTGTGGAGCTTATCGTTTTGTAATTATTAGCAGTTTTTCCTGATAATTGACTCGATTATTCATTGCATTAAGGCATTGCATATGAAAACATATTTTCCCTTTTTATCTATGGGAACAAAGAAAACAAATCAAAAATGCCAATCCATTCGAAATGCCATTCAAAATGGGAGACAGCGACAGTGCCCCAGCCCCCACCCCCCACCACCGCCGTACACAAAATATACAACAATTACACAATGCTTTATGGTACGAAAACATGGGGTCCATAAAAAAAACGACCATTTCATCAATGTCAGAGAGGCAGAGAGGCAGAGATTCAGAGAGGCGAAGAGATATTCCCTGTAGATAGAGGCGGCCCCTGTCCCCTGTCCCCTTTCCCCTCCACTCTCTGCCGATCTCCGCCTCTACCTTCCACTCTCCACTCTCTACCAATCTCCTACCTACCACTGACATGTGTCATGGCTCCATGGACATGGGGCATCTAAAAATCAGCATATGAAATGGTAGGTATTTTGCTTTTTGTATCCAAACCTCAAACACGTGCGGCACAAGCCACAGTACTCGGAGTGCTTTAATCGAACTTAATTATGGCCATTAACTTAACGTTTTTGTTTTCTTCTTCTTCTTCTCCTGACGTATGTGTTTCTTTCGAAGGTCGTTCCATTGGGGAGTTGGAGACTTGGGGAATGGCAATGGGGAGGCCTTGTTCATGACTCTCTCGCGGGGCGAGCATTTGCATCGATTAAATTAAATGTAGATAAAATAGAAATAGAAATAGAAACACACTCCACACTCCACTCGTTTATTGCTCGCCTCGCTCGGTCGATTCATGGCCCGGCCTCAGAAAAAAAAAAACAAGTTTTCCTCGAACATTTCCATTTCCATTTAAACTTGGAAACATTATACGCCTTAACCGGCTGATTGGTTCCGATTGGAAACCAAAACTCTTGGGGTTCCTCAACCCTCGAAAAGCGGGGCGACTGTGTTTATGGGAATAACGCCTCCGATAAAACACCTAAATAGATCCGACACGACTCCTCGTTATGGCCGAGGGAGCCACGCCTTTTGCCGGCATTGAACTTCAACCTCTTAAAATATTCAAATTGTAGATAAAACGAAAAGCGGCAAAGGTTTTGCCGCTCCACAAACAATTGATAGGCCCTGAAATGGGGCCCCCGTCAAAAGATAAATCATCTATGAAATGCATTTACCAGAAGATTCACTCAAAAGCAGAGGCAGTCCCCAGAAAAGGCCTGCCCCAAGGAGTTGCGAGTAGTTTCCCCACAAAGAAAATGCCCGTACCTGAAGTTTCCCCAAAGAATAATGCCTATAGGAGTAGTTTCTCTTAAAATCTTTAGAGAATAAACGAATAAAAGAAAGAAATAAAGGAAAAACAGTAGGGAAAACAGGTAGGACTCAGGAACAGAGGGACATCAAGTGGAGGAGTGCCATCAAAAAGTGCCATCACTTTTTATTCTTTCTTTTCAAGGAATTACTACAGATTGCTCTTCCCTTTTCTCCGCCTGGGGATTCCTTCAGGTAGTTCTTTTCCCTACGAAGGTGCGCCCTTTGTCTCGGTTCAACCTCATAAACCCCCGTACAAATGTGATCTGTTTCAATCGGCTCGAAGGGTTTTCGTGCCGTTTAATTGCGTGTTTCGTTTCGGGACTTAAAGGTAATTAAATTGATACATATTTCATGTCCAAGGAATGTCGAAAAGGAATGCGGAATAATAAGGAATTATATGGTCAACGCCTCAATAAACAATACACGAAAAAAGAACTACACCCTAAATGAAGAGAGAGGGAGAGATCCTATAACATAAATAAAAAGGAGCGGAATCGTACACTGGAAAAAAGGGGAGTGTAGGCTTCACTGTAAATAAAAGGCCAAGCGGAATCCTAAACCGTAAATACAAGCGGAGACAGAGCCGGTCCGAGCCGTGCCTCGAAAATAATCAAGCAAATTCCTTAAGGCTTAGACGCTGGTCAGCAGGAAAAGATCGAATGGCAACGAACCCAAATACCAGATACCAATACCCAGACGACATTCGAGCATCGCTCGAATCACATTTCATGGCGGAAAATCTGGAGCAAAATCCATATCAATATCAGACATACGCGTAGATCTCGTTTCAGTCTCGTTTACGGAACAGACATCAAAGTTTTAGCGATAGTACGGCACATAATCTTTCGAATAATTCTGGAAAATATGTCGCATTTTTTGGGGGAAGGGAATCATCCGCTGTCGTCTGCCGTTGATGTATGACTCTGGGAGCCTTATCGAAAGTGGAGGTGCCTGCCTGCCTGCCTGCCGGCCAGCCTGCCTGCCTGCTTGCCCCACAGATCATTTGTCAATGTGTCAACTGTTGCTATTGTTTCTGGTGTCTGATGTTCTCTCCTGCCCCTCCCCTCGTGTGGCATCTTCCGCATCGTCTCGTCGCATATTTGAAATCTGAGCAATGAAAATTGAGTAATACCCTCACGACCGAGCGGCCAGGGGCAGGGGCAGTGGCAGGGGCAGGGGTAGATTGGTTAGCCGAGATTAGCGGGCCGAGTGATGCGGCGTTTTATAATGGAAAGAATAAGAATGATGGGGCATGTTAAGGGGATTGGCTTTTTGCCTTTGAAAACGGGAGAGGCGCAGGGGCAGGTTCATGCGATGGAAAGATACATTCATACAAACTGTGGAATGTATCTTTTGACAAGGCCGGTAGCTAAGAGGGAATGCAGATCAAGATTTGCTGTTAGAATGGAAAGGTCAAAGAAAACCCAGATCTTAGAAGCTTTAATTAAGGCTTCGAGCTTTCGAGCTTTGAAATCAGCCGAAAAAAGCAAAATCTTCAGAGGTTTAAAGGTGATCAATAGACTTCAATTTGAATCCATTTTTTAAGCCTTAATCAGCCTTTTAGAAAGGTATTTCTTCCTCTTTAAATATTATTTTCCTTAAGTTAATTGATATTTAATCCCTCAGCAGATGTATTTGCACAGATAAAAATGTTTTTTAAGATTAAATCTGCTTTAAGATAGATATTTCTTCTTCAAAAGTAATTAAAATTTATATTTTCACTACTTTAAACATTATTCTCTTTAAATTTAATAGATCTTACAGCTATTTCTACAGCTTTTCACCGTTTAGCTTGTTATTTAAGTTCAACATTAAAGTGTCATTGAATGAATAGCAACAGTAATTGAGTAATGTCTCATTAATGTAATGAAATTAAACCATTTTTGGTTAACGAATTTCTGTGCTCTTGACACCTGAAGAGTGTCGTCACCTGTCGCACCGAAGCAGCCAACAGAAACAGTGAGAGAAACCTTTCACAATGGTGCCCCATACCCCCCATTCCCCCCCATACCAATTGGTTATACAATTCAACATTTAATAGTAAATGGCTGTACCGAAAAGGAGACTTAACATTGAACCATGGATAATTTCACACGATCCGCCGAAGAGAGACGGCCAGAGCCGCGCAGAAAGAGAGGAAAAGACAGCCCAAAGAGCTGGAGAAAGAGAGGAGGAGAGGTGGGAGATGGGGGATGGGACACCCACCTTTTTTTCCCCCAAAAGACTAATTGCAGGTGGGCCCTGGCGTTGGCGTTAGCGTTTTTTCTGCTCTCATTGTGGTTTTGATTTACGTTCAAGTATTATTTTGACAACAGGCCCAAAAAAGAGACTGCCAAAAAATCATCAATCGAGCGACGTTTTGTGCAAATCATTTACCAAATTCGAAAATTGGGTTAATTGTAAAGCTCGTAGACTTCGAGCGGGACCCTTTTGGTGGCCAAAGAATATATATTTGTGGCATGAAAGTATTCAAAGCGAGAGAGAGAGAGAGAGAGAGGGAGGCGTAAACCGATATGCGAAGCCTTGAAAGTGCATTTGGGTTTGCGGTTTTTAGGCCCGCGAGACCGAATGAAAGTCATCCATTGGCTGAATGGTTGAGTAGATCCGCAGAGAGAGGAGAGATGCTATAGAATGGCGATTAGAATACAGAAGAGAGCTAACAGATACGCTCAGGTGGGTAAGTGGGCAAATGGATCAGGTTTTAAGAGTTCGAAATCGATTAGAAGATCAGAAAAGTAAACAACAGCAGAAATTATACAAAAATTGAGATTTAGAGAACAAATAAAATAATAGAAGTAATAATAATACAGAAAAAACGTTAAAATGGTAGATAGAGAACATGAATCCATCAGAAATCCAGCCAAGAATCATCTTTATATGCCCAGCTTTCATCGAAGATTAAAAAATAAAGAAGAACCAAACCCACTACGATTTTCACTTCATTAGTTTAACTTTTGTGTAGAGAATGGACCACCGTTAAATAGTTTCTTCTGTGGCTGTGGCTGTGGCTGCGGCTGTGGCTGCGGCTGTGCATTCTTTTCATTTTGGTATTTTCTGTAATTTACTTTGATTAAATGCATTGATCATTAAGCGTTCTTTTCGTTGGATCGTTGGTTCGTTTCGTTCGTTCTGCCCAAACGAAAACTAGTTTCTAGAACGGACCCACAGACCCCGAAAGATAGCGGCAGCTTCCTGCCGTCAAAGCCGAAACCGAACAAAAATCGTTCGCTGAAGGTAAGCCACATTTTCGAACAAAACACACAATGAACTAGAGGAGACACCTGCTGCTGGTCCAAGTCCAAGCCGTTAGCTGCCGCCAAACACAATGGACCCCAGAGTCCAAGTCTTAGTCTCTGCCCCAGCCCCGAGCCTCTGGGTTGGCTGTGTGGTATGCAACCTGTAGATATGCCGCTTTATAATTGCATGAACCGCTCGCTCGGCTGCAGCAGGCTCGGCGCCTGACCCACTTTATTCACCAAAAACCAAACTCTTTGTGTGTGGAAAAGCCCAGAGTTCTGCCGTTCTGCACCCGCAGCACAAGACAGTCATTGACTTTGTTTGTTTAAATTAGTGGCGAACCCGCATCGGAGAACATTTTAAACTCTGATGAACTTTAAAATATATTTTCCACAAAGTAAACCTTACTTTTCCATCAAAAATCTACACCATTTGAATTTTTCAGTCACAGAAAATTTCGTAAACCCCCTTCTCTTTATCCTTCCCCAAATGGACATTTTTTTGTAATAATTTTTTTTTTTTTTTAAATTTTATTTTTCTGCAAAATTATGGAGGCATTGCGCAAAAGGATCTCGGGCTTTTTCTTCAAGGCACAGCCATCGAATCTCGAGGAGCCGAATCCCCAGGAAATACTAGATTTCGTGGAGAAGCAACGGCGAGAGGAACACGAGAAATCCTTGGACCAGATCCGGTCTGTGTCTCATCGTGAGGCCGCAACAGATTCCCTGGATAAAACCGCTTCCGAGGAGCAGTCCCCGGAGGAGGGTTTTCATTTGCGGAGTTTCTTGTGGCAGCGAGAGCCCAAGGCATCCAACTCGAAAGCCATCGACTATCAGCTGGAGTTTGTCAACTTTGTGGAGCGCAATTCCCCCCGGGGTTTCCCCCAGAAGCTCAACGATATGCTCCCATACTTGGGCACTGGCTTCGTGGCCTGGCCATCCTTTTGGATGTGGCGCGGCTACCAGTGGCAGCAGAAAAGGAATACGGAACGGATAGTTTTCTATATACAAAGGGTGAGTGAGATCCATAAAAAAGTATCTTAAGAGGCGGTTCCCGTGGTGGGATATCGAAAAAAATCCAACGAAAGTTGAAAATAACAGAAAATGATGGAAAATACTACGAAGTATCATAAAATACCAAATGCTGGTATTTTCTGGGCTTTTACTTGCGGTTACTTTCTAGAAGTTAATGGTATTTTCGTGGTATTGTATGTCTCTAGGAATTTCTGTTATTTTTCATGTATTTTTCCTGGTATTTTTCTGGTATAGCACTCCATCGAAGTCTGGAGTGACTAAATACTAATCTATTCCTTCTTTTTAAAGACCTATCAACAGGCGAAACTCCTTCAGGTGGCCATCCTGGCCACAGGTCTCATGATGTCCTTCACTGGGCACCATTCCGGGAACATACTGAAGGTCCACGATGTCGACTTTAAGAACAAACAAAACCAGGATACCGCAAAATCGGACTAGACCCGCAAAGTAAGCCTGGCATTAGAACTCCCTTGTGACTGTTCCATCAGATATTTATTTAGCATCCAAAAATTGTACAACCCAAAGATAAAAATCATGGGGCTCTGGAGCTATCTTGGGAGAGTGAACCAAATCTGGCGGCCTGTGGCGCCCCCAGCACCTGAAACCCCAGAGGCTACACCCAATTTGGGCGAGAAAATACGAGAGGTGGTGAATGACAAGGCCTTCGAGAATGCCTACGAATCGGCTGCCCCCTTTGTGATGGCCAGTTTGGGCTCCTGGCCGGGCTATTGGCTCTACAGGGGACTCGACTATCACACGCACAGGGCGCACATTCCCCTACGCATCTACATAAACCAGGTAAGGCTATGAGATAACTGCGATTGAAATATACTCTTGTAAACTCAATGATTCCTCCTGCACTTTTTAGACCTTTTATCAGGCCAAGATACTGCAATTCGTCATCATTCTGGCTGGCACCTTTACTGTGATCACCAACCAGCGTAGAGCTCGCTAGAAGATGGGGCAAGCATGGCAGCTCCCAAAGGATACCACAGAAGCCCCAGAACGGCTAGCGAGGCTTTCGTTTTGGCATAGAACTTCCATAAAAACAAAATCCAATAAGAAATCTGACAGAAAATAAATAAATTTTAAGTGAATTTAATCAGACAAATCATAGATAATATCTTCTATTGCGCTTTTTAATTTTGGGTTTTTAATTCTCTTTAAGATTCTTTCGTTCTTTTCGTTCTTTGCGTTCTGTGCGCCTAAATCTGAGTTCGATTCCTTGTTAATTTCTTCACTGATGATTGAGCTTTTGGCAGATTCTTCAATGGTGATCGAGTCTTCAGTCGATGTTGGGTTCAATTCCGAGACATCTAATGAGTTGTCGGCCAACCCTTCGCTAGGAATTTCGTCTATCTCCAGTCCAGTGTTGGAGCTCGAGTCTGCGTTCAATCCTTGATTGTCAATCAAGTCAGAGCTCAATTCGTTGCTGGCCATTTCGTCTATCTCCAGAACAGTGCTGGAGCTCGAGTCTGCGTCCAATCCTTGATTGCCAATCAAGTCAGAGCTCAATTCGTTGCTGGCAATTGTTAAAGAATCACTCTCCGTTTCGTTATCTTCCGGTGTCACAGTCCCCGATTCGACTTCCATCACCGGCAGTGATGCTTCCTGCTTCAGTGTCCTGATGATTTCCGCCAATTGCTTGGGCTGGACCCCATTCCCCATCAACTGCATGCAAATGCGGACCGATTCGGGAGCCAGTCCAGAGTTCACGCAATCGAGCATGCCGCAGAGAACATCCCAAATTCGACGGTCTTTTTCAGTATCCTTCTCGCAGATATCCGTCATGTTTCTTGGGCAAATTTGTTCGACAAATTTCACACATGAATCAATTCGGTGGAGTAACCTGTATGAAAGGGCAGGGCAGGCCTACTTTTCCTTTTTCCTTAAAAATATTCCGAATTCCGAAATATGTATGGCTGAAGGATCCTGCACTGATAGATCTTCTTCAGCCACAAAGAGAGGTGGAAACTATATAAAATGTTTCGAAATATTCTGTAGATTTCTCAGATCTTCTAGATATTTTTGGTTCATAGTAAAAAGAAAGCTACAACTTTCTTCGAATCCCTCAAAA
Organism: Drosophila persimilis; assembly: GCF_003286085.1. NCBI lineage: Eukaryota > Metazoa > Arthropoda > Insecta > Diptera > Drosophilidae > Drosophila > Drosophila persimilis. Next base: position 1,487,044 of record NW_020825345.1, read on the forward strand.
GTCTTTAATTTATGATGGAAAGATGGTAAGCGATCTTCAAACGAAATAATTTATGTTAATCCAAGAAACTACAAATAGTTTAATGGTCGTAATGAAAATAACTATAATCTATTGATATATAGGAACTAAAAGAACTGAACTATAGAGCTACACCGAAAGGATCTTTTAATACTTTGTTTTATAAGTTATAAGAAACCCCACTCGAGTAATGATATATCATTGTTTCGTACCAGATTAAGTGTAAGACGTCTTTAGGCGTTTTTTTGTATCCCCCCGAATATCCACAGAAGCTTCCACTTTAATCTCTTCTGCCATTCGCTTCTCCAAGCATCGTTCTACTCAACTTTTGTGCCACTTTTCAGGCCCCCTTTGTTGTAACCCCCCCTCCAACAATCAAAAACCCTGCCACATAATCCCATTACCAGTTTTAATCTTCTCGGTAGCAGCGTGGCTCCGTTTTCAAGTTCAAAGTTCAGTAATGAGCTGCCACCTGATGCTGGTCTGCTCCAGTAAGCCCCTCATTCTGCAAGTATCTTTGTATCTTTTTATCTTTGTGTCTGTGATGATTGTGTGGCCGGGGGCCAGCAAGTGGAAAGATAAATTAGCTACAAATTAAACACAATTATATACGCCACGGAGAGGCGGCACGCTCCAATCTTTTTAGAGAAAGAAAGACATGCTTCACACTCTTCACCCGAAAGAAGGAAAGATACTCTCCTCAGAAAGAAAGAAGGAGAAGGAAAGAAAAATCTCCGCTGGCAAAACAATTAAAAAACGCTTATAAATGAAGATCTTTCATTGTTTTTCCACTCGGGGTGCAGTCTCCAGCCTCCAGCCTCCAGCCTCAAGCGTGTGATAAGTGCGAGCAAACACTTCTTTCTGCCCTACTCTAGAGGGTAGCAGCGTTGATTGTTGTGTGATCTATGGGCTAGCGGTTCCCATTCCCATTCCCGTGTATTCTCTCACCTGTATGAGATACATTTTGCAGCGGCTGTATCTTGTATCTTGTGTCTTGCGTCTGGCACTGTGTATCTGTGTAGCGCTTGTTCCGTTTCGAATGCTAATTATGCAGCAAACTCCTGTGGCAGCTGCAGCACCTGATGCAGCAACTGCATCTGAATGATGCTGTTTTTATCGTTTTGCTCTACTTCGAATGCAGTTCACTTTTGATTGCTCGAATTCCTATCGAGTTTATCGTGCATTACCAAACAAACAAAGTAAAAAACGTACGAAAACTCAAATGTTCTTTCTGCTATGAAAATCTCACAAACTTCACTTGAAAGCGAAGCAATTTCCAGCACTTTGAAATGAAAATTGTTTGTTCTTGTCGTCGGCTAAGGGGTTGCTCTTCGGTTTCGGCCTTGTCTTATTGTACAGTCTTTATATAGTCGGGCTATATAAACGCAATTAGTCATCGGCACGTAAGAAAAACGTAACAAAAGTTGGTTAAAAAAACGAAGGAAGTGCTTGTCGGTTTTCCTTGGGGGGTTGGCTTCCAGAGAGAGGGTTGATTGGTAGCACACTTTTTTGTATTTGTTGTCGTTGCTGACCCTCGCACTATGGGAACTATACTCGTATTTGTTCACTTATATTTCACATGAAAAAATTCCTTCACAAGGTGCCTTCTTCGCACACACAAAATCGATCAAACAAATGGCGCGGCACAACAATCCATTGGAACGTAAGGCGCAATCTATGGACAATTGAGGCCCATTCTATGCTAAATCGGAGGCACAATCAACTTTCAACTTGGCGGCACCCAAACGCCTTCTTGATTATTTATTTTTATATTATTTGTTGCATTTGTTACAATTATTTGTACAATTATTTACAGTTCGTCGGTTTGTTAACGGTTGTCGGGTGCTTCAGTGCATTTTAGTTTTGGATTTTATTTTTTTTGATTTCGACCATTTCGTTAGAGTGGAGGGCGCGAAATGAATTTTCAAAATATCAGTTGAGGAATCTGTTTGCGTTTAACAGGTTGTTTCCAGCAGCATGTTAAACAACATGGCATGCTGCTGGAATTCCATGCACATGGTATATTTACACTAGGTAAGGACCGTTCAGCGCAGAGGCTATTATGGAGGGGTGTGACTTATCCTCTACGATGTAGAGCCAAAATAAAAGCCGAAATTTGAAATTATTTAGGTCAGCAGAAATAATTTCAAGTCTACTCGTTGTATAAATTTGCTAAAATCAATCGTAATTCAATCTTAAAACAACAAATGTACTTATTTATTTAAGTTCATTGTTAAAAGTTCATTTGATACTCTTTTCAAACATTTAGTAGCTGCTGAAATATTTAATTAAATATTGGCCTAAACGGCTAAGAAAACATGAGTGAAGGACACCTTAAAGAAATACAAGTGTATATATAAATTTCAGCCACCCAAATCCTGTTAACATTGCCTTCTGTTAGCTAACAGTTACCTAATTCTGTTAGGATGTAAAATGTTAAGCGGCTTCCAGCCATGTTAAGTCGCTCTCTCTTTCTCTTTCGTGTGGATTGGATTCGCGTGTGCTGTGGACTGCAACCAGCTCATACTCGAACATGTTGCATGGCATGGAAATATTTCTGATAGCCGTGCAACATGCTTGAGAGATATGCTCGCAAGATTCTTTTGGGGCCTGAAATTGGCTTTGACATTCGGAATTTGGACTATTTACGTGGCATAGAGGGGTGCCAGGGGGTAGTGGAGAATACCAGGGGCAATGGGGGTGCGAGAGCTACTGTGGGAAGCCGGCGCCCACTTGGAATCTACTTAATTTGTTGATTATTCCGGAATACGAAAGGAAAGTGGAACAGAAATTGGTCTTAATAGAAGCTAAATGAATTAAATAGGTGATGGGACCCCAGGGGAGAGGCCCCAGGCATCCGACATCGTTTGGGGTTCTACTTAAAGAGATACTTTCTTGGATTAGAAGCCGGAATTTATGGCATATGGCTGGAAGGGGCTTAACCCGGAAGATAGAAGCTATTTATGGATTTGAGAGAGCTTAAGGTCCAAAATATTCCAATCGAATGCCTGAGGATCAAATTCCATTTTGTGCCAAAAAGTAGAGCAAGGAAACCATCTAAAAATTACACTTTCTTCTGCAACGCCAGCGCCACAGCTCGCCAAAAAGCGGATTCCCCTTTACAATCGCCAAACTTTTACCTCCATCGGTGGCACAGGCAGCCACCGCCCCAATCCAAGGCCCAACCTAATCCGAACTTCAAAGCCCCAAGCCCCACACTCATCCGCATATCTCTCTCTATCTCTCGCTCTCTGTGGCTTGTGGAACGCATTGCAACAGGTTCGCGGCGGCATACAAAAAAAAAAAGTCCGCAAAAGGGAAAAAAACAAGAGGGGGCCCCCATAATAATTAATACCGATCCGCCGATCGGCCGACAGACCCACCGAAACCCATGCGAAATGCGAAAAAGAAGGAGGAGTAGGAGTAGGGGAAGGGGTGGGGGTAGGGGTAGGGGTAGCAGGGGGGAGAAGTGCGTAAATAAAATAAAGAAAAACAGGAAATTTTGTTGTGCGGCAAAAGGCTGTTGCAAGATGTAAGATGCAAGATATTTCATAACCTGTCAACGAGAGTGCGAGTGCGAGAGAGAGAGAACGAGAGCGAGAGAAATGACAAAACTGCGGATGGATCAAAGTGGTGGAAAAGTTGGGAAGATCTCAATCAAATATGGGGGGGGAAATAGGGGAAAATTTACAACCAAAAATTAGAAGAAAAGAGATGAAAATTTCAGCCAAAAATTAGAAGAAAAGAAATGAAAATTTCAGCAAAAAACTAGAAGAAAAGAGATGAAAATTTCAAACAAAAATTATGGAAGAAATTTCTTCTAAATTTCATTTAAATATGATTGGAAAAAAGGGCACAAATTTTCTCCTAAAAATGAGTGGGGAAATCTCTCAAAATACGAGGGAAAATGGGATAATTCACACCCAAAAATATCCCACCTGAAAACCTAGTCAGAGAAAAGCCTGAAACCCAAATCACATCTCCTGCTCTCTCTCTCTCTCTCTCCCTCTCTTTCTCTTTCTGTAAATGAAAATGAAATTGAAACTCTGGCGCTTCGATTTGGCCAATTTGTTGTGGCGCGGCTGGCTTTTGGCCATGCCTGCCTGATCTTCTGGCATCTTGTGGCATAAATGTGTGGCACCCCGTGATAAATGCATCGAATCAGAAAATGAAACAACAACAACAACAAAGAAGCAAAAAAAAACAACCTGCAATCAAGCAAACGAAAGTGAAACAAAAGCGCCGCACAAACCAGAGATTGCGAGAGAGGAACGAAAGAGCGCAGAGAAAAAAACTTGCAATTTCCATTTTAAATACGCAACAACTTTCGGCTAGAGACAGGCCTTCCTCCATATCCTACAGGGAGAGGGGCAGAGGAGGAGGTAGGACCAGGCCCAAGCCAGAGCCAGAGCCAGAGCCATAGCCAGGGACCCAGTGATAGAGCCAGACATAAACAACCCAAAAGACTTGGCTTACAGACTCTCCTCAACGCGACTGGCAGTCGACTCGACTGTTTGTTGTCTGTGGATCGTCTGGCTCTTGATTGGAGGCTGCCCCAAAGCATAAAGAGCTGCCCCCAAGAGCAGGGGGAATGGGAGGAGATCCCTGAAAGCAGGAGGAGACACCAGAGGGAAGAGAAAAGAGCCCTGAAAGCAGGAGGAGACCATCCATGAAGTAGAAATCTGTAGTCTGTGGAGTCTTTTCGAGTCTTTGGAGTCTGCTGTCTGCCGTCTGCTGTGGCGCACGGGGGTATGTCATCAACATAAATTTCATTTCGCATTCATCATAATTTTCATGCATTTAATTTGTATCATAAATTGTCTGCTTTCTGGCTTTTAGAATCTAGTAAACGACGACTCAACGGAACGGCCTGGAACTGCAGATTGCAGATAGCAGATACCAGATTGCAGATGAGTTTCGAAGTCCATAAAAGCCAGAGATCCAGAGATACGAAATCTTCAATTAGTTTCGAGTGGGTGGCATCATTGCAGGAGAAGGAAAATGCCAAAGGAAAAAATACTTCTCTGGTAGAAGTTATCTTTAGGTTGTTTACGATATTCCTGAATTAATGTTTTGTGTGTGAAAACTTGAGGAGAAGGAAACTCCTTCAGGGAGTGTTCTTTTGTTCGCCTATATATCTTTTAGAACTGCCGGGGGTTTCTTCCATTAGTTCTCTAAAACAGCTTTTTAAGTGGCTTTTACTTTCACCAAAAACATTTCGAACAGTTCTTCATTATTCTCTCCATATTTATTCCAAAAAAGGTCTAAAACTTCTCGCTTCAAGTCTTCAAAAAATACTCCAAACTCTTCTGTTTTTTCCTCCTCAAAGTTCTTCGAAAAATCTCGAAAATTCTAGCAATATTTATCCCTAAAAAAGGCCCACTTTTCTCTATAGTTCTTCCAATCAAACCTCCAAACCTCCCTCAAAGAATTCCCTGTATTTCGGAGCCTTTTTTCTGCCATTTCGTGTAATATTTTCACTTTCACTTTGCCAAAAGGAAAACGTTCAGCTGGAAAACAGGGAGGTTCATTGATCATCACGCACTTCTGTTTAAACATCAGGCAGGTCTTCAGTCAGGCCGTCAGCTAATTGACATCCCTCTGGAGAGAGAAGACATTAACCCAACAGATAGTAGATTTGCAAATGAGCAAAAGGCACCACACACCGCACACCGCACACAGACATGTTTGAGATACATTGAATATGAGCAGCAGCAGCAGCAACAAAGATACTCGACGCACACACGTCTCTGAATGTTGTACAACTATCAATAACAACGAAACAACACAAGATAGAGATACAACAGACAAGTGGCATGAGGTACGAGGCATGAGGCAAGAGCCAGCAGACGACTGTCTGGAGACTGGGGTTTTTGAATGGTTTGTTGTTTTCAGTTTGGGTTAAAGATCGTTAGGCGCGACAAGAGGTCATCAGGTAAAGGAGAGATGCCCACGTTAATGAGAAGGAGACAAGACCCAAGAGATGTGCAGGCATACGGGCAGGGCAGGGAATGAGGCTCAAACTGTGGCCGCAACTGAGACTGAAGCATCCTACCTCTGCAGCGGAATATCTCACAGGTTCACAAGTGTTTTGTGGTCTCCTCTCTCCCTCTCCCTCTCTCTCTCTGTCGCCCTACCTCAAATGAGCCAATAATTTCCATGGTCTCGCCATTTCGTAATCATTCGAAAATTGATTGGGAAAATCCATTATATGAATCATTTGTCATTTGGGATGCGCTTGCACATGCTAATGGCTGCATCCTACAGGAACTTCCTCATAAAAACCGTAACGCGCTGCCCCAGGGGAAGTCCTAAGTAAACAATTTTCCACAGTTTTATTGACTTACGCAATGATTTCCTTTTTATTGAGGGGAACGGAAAACTTACCTGCAGAAGAGAAGAAAACACAGAGAGTTTTGTGGATTAGTCATTTAGCAAAAAGAAAAAAGGAAAAGCATTTCACAAGGCGATAGATTACACAGAGAGAAAAAGACAGATACCAGAGGAGTGGAACAGGGAGAGATAGAGAGGGGGACAGAGACAAAGTGGAGTAAAAAGTCGAAAGATATGCGTGGAAAATGATTAAGCAATTTCCGTTGACATGCAATTTTCCCCAAATAGAGCAAAGCCAGGGAAAACGATAGGGGGAAAAACTATCTGCAATTCCAAGTCATAAATCAAGTTTTCCCAATTGAGGTTTTGCGACAGATTTGTGGCCAACCAAAAGACAATTAATGCTCACGGAATGTGCGGGTAAAAGATACTGCACAGATAGAGATGCAGATACAGATGCAGTGCGTTTGTCTTTGGAGATACTTGAACTGTGGTTTTCCCTGAGTTTGAAGATCATTTGTGGTGGAGACCTACATTCATCGGGACTATGCTTGCAGATACTCTAAATATGGGGATATCTTCGAGGTGTTCTTGGGATATTTCTTAAGCTCTTGAAGATGATCTACTCTTCTATCTATTCCCTTCTTTATGGGCAGTTTGTGATTAAGGTTAGTAAGAGTTTTTTCTAGTTTTAATTGGAAGATTCCTGCCCTGGTATAACCCTCCATTTTTGATCAGGATAACCTGAAAATAAACTTGTGTAGGGAAAAACTTAGGGAAATATATAATTTAAGATACTTTATGGTCTCATTGGAGCTATAAACATCAACTATAATTGGTTTAAAAGATCATCAAATGCTTTTTTAATCCCTTTTCTCCTTTAAGGACCCTCTGTGATCCCTTTCCTGTTCCCATAGGTTTCCCTTTTTGTTCATTCATCCCGATCTAATCCCGATCCCAATTATCCAACGAACTACGAGATGGCCATGCAACTTCCTTGTTTTCCCAGGCTGCGCTGGTGGATGTCTTCACACACGATTCTCTGGGAAAATACCATCCATCACCTAGGCGATCCACCCCCGAAAAGAGAGACATCTTCGACACCTGCCTGACGGACGACCTGTTGCTGGCGGCTGTGGTGGCGCACCATCTTTCTCCTCTCTCTCCACTCCATTGATGGATGGACAATCCGAGAGATACTTGCGCCAGCCAACACATTGGTGTGAAATTCATTTGGTCAAAAATATCTGCTTGAGTCCACAGTTCAATGGACCGCGACATCTGGGCAGAGAGACAAAAAGGGTCTCCTTTTTACTACATTTCTTCATTTTTTATGGACAGTTAAACAATTATATTTGGTATTTACGACTGGCCGGGGAAATATGAGAGATGTGAAAGATGATGCAATGCGACAATCGATGGAGAAAAGACGGGAGGCCCATTGCCAGGAGCAGATACAAGAAAACAAGCTCTGGCTCTGGCTCTGGCTCTTGGACTGGCTCTGGCTCTGGGCTCTGGGGCCTGGGCCTGGTCTTTGGCACTTTCGTTTTTCGCTTTCGCAATGCAGTACGCGACCAGCACTTTGTTGCTTGCTTTTTTCCAGTTGGTCACGTAATGCGCTTTGGTTTTGACCATTAAGAAATTCTTGGAGCCACGCCCAGCAAGTGTGTCGGTCGGCATAAATCACACGAGTAGTGGAAAAGTGCCAGCCCTCATTCGATGGGCGATGGTGTGTGCATAAATTTAATCAGGCATCGGTCCCGGTCTCGGACTCGGTCTCTCTCTCTCTCTCTCCCTCTCGGAAACTAGAAGACAATCACTGTGCAATCCACCTACTAAATATAGCTCACAGCCACAGCCACAGACAGAGCCAGATCCAGATCCAGATCCAAAGCTGTGGTTTCGTCATGGATAGTAGATTCCATCTAAACAGAAACAAAAAGCCCCCCTCCCCCTTTTTCCGACTCCCAACTGTGGGGGCACACGTTCAGATCTCAAGTTTTGATGGTTTATGGGTAGGAAACCCTTGAGATACTCTTGGTTATAAGTGGTAATACCCTTATTCAATGAAGATTTCAAGACATACTTATATGTAGTATATTCTGTTATATTTTCTAGAGCTTGCTTATATTTTTTTTTAATATTTCCTGGTATTTTTCGTATTCTCATTTCTAATATTTTCTATTAGCTGTATAGGATTTTCTGGTATTTTGTTTGGTATTTTCCATTATTTCTGGTACTTTATAGTATTTTCTCTAATTTGGCTTGTATTTCTTAATATTATATTCTTGGGTATTTTGTTAGTATTTTCTTGTTTTGTTTCCAAGTATTTTTTATTCGTTTTATTAATAGTTTTTGGTAGGTTTCTTGTATTCTATCTGGTATATTTTTGGAATTTCTGGTATTTTCTTTATTGTTTTTTCTAGTATTTCTTTGTTTTACTTCCAAGTATTTTTTAATCGTTTTGTTGTGGAATTGTAACTATTATTTTGTGATTTTTTTTACAAAACGTATTTTGTAGAGCAGCCGCTGGTCATCTACTCCCTTCAAAAGGAATGCCCATACCCCCACATATAATTCGCAGGCCCAAACGCACGCATCGGATATAAAAGTACGCTTTGATATTTAAGAAAAATAAATTAAAAACAAAACAAAAACAACGTGAAAATTCCAACAGTTGAAGTTTTTCTGTCGCTTTTTTTTTGGTCTTTATTTTAATTTTTCTGATGTGTTTTTTTATGAAATCTTTCTGCGGCTCTTTTTCTAGGTGCGTTTTTTTTGTAGTTGTGTAGTTTGTTGATTCATTTGTAAAATGCTCACGTGCCATCATCGGTTGGGTCCGATGGGTTTTCTTGTTTGCCACCAAAAGGCACGTTTCAGGTTAAAGAAATCTCAAATCCGTCTGGCTATTTGTTTGTTTTGCTTTATGGTAATTTTCTATGACGGACGGACCCTCAGGAGGAGTAGCAGTGAAGGAATGCCTGGCCAATCCTTAAGCCAGAGGTGTGCCATTCGCTACAAATTAATTGCAAAGCTTGTATGCAAATATCATAATAACCATTCCTTCATTCCTTCAATCAAATTACATGAGACACAGACACAGACTCCAGAGCCCAGAGCCCAGTGCTCAGAGCTCTTGAAGCGGTATGCAAATTCGATTTGTGACCAAAAAACAAGGCGCGAAACAATTTTCCAACCCACGCGACCAGCAAGCACCACCAGCCAACGGAGAAACGTGTTTTTGCATGTGAACTTGAATGAAATGCCAGGGAATTGCTCAAGAATTGGGTTACAGACAATCGGTTGGACAATCCCGTAATTATACCAAAAACAAAGAAAAAGAAACCGCAATGAAATCACAGCAAAAACCCGCAGACCGAACTTGTCTCCACATCTACGTATCATTGAACGACAGACGACAGATTGATTGCTCGATCCACGCAGTGCAGGAGGAGACACACACATGTATGTGTATGTGTATGCATGCCTATAAGAAGGCAAATTGTAGGAGAAATCAATGGGAATTATGGTTCCTAAAAAAAAACAGAAAAGAGGAATAATAAGGGCAGATTGAGGGAGAAATCTATGGGAATTATGGTGGCCATAATGGAAGAGATGTGGGTTCCTTGAAGATATGTGAGAAATCGAGGGAGAAACCTATAGGAATTATGGGAAATATCAATAGTTGTAGGATAACACTATAGGAAGAAATCTATAAAAATGTATAAGAAACTCTGCAAGAAACATCTAAGAAAAATAATAGAATTTTTAAGTTCCAAAGAAATAGTTGGCAGAATACAGATTGAAGTTTGTATAGATTGTAAAAATTATAGCGGAAGAAACGAAATTCCATAAATAGAAGAGCTACGAAATTGGTGGAAATTATAGAATTCATAGCGGAAGAGGAATAGCAAAAATAGGAAATTGGAAAATATAGTAAGAGCATAAATATGGCAATTATAGAACTTAAAACAGAAAAGAAACAGTTCTCCGACTAGATTTCAGCTCTTAAAAGATAGCTATCCCAAAATAGATCCCAAAACAAGAAACTAAACCAGATCTCAAAACTCAATCATTGAGCAAACTATCTCCCGAAAATCAATCAGCAAAAGCCAACAAACCATCAAGAAATGATCATTTATCATAATCATCGTAAAAACCAACAAAAACCCACAAAGAACTTCGGCCAGCAGCCGCGGAAAGGCAAGATCATTAGGTTTTCTCCAAAAGGTACAGATCATCGAAATGGAAGCATGGCAAAAGTGATTTGTACAATTTCCAAAGACATTTTCGTGTTTCCAGCGACTAAAAATTAAAATTTTTTTTAATCAAATTTCATACGTGAAACGATAATTAGCGTAATTTCAATTTGTGGCAACCGCAGAAACACATTTCTGTTGGCCGGGCAGGCAAATCGAATCAATCAACGATTGATCGCCGGACATGCAGGCAAAAGACAATCAAAACATTATCGCAAAGAAATGCGAAAAAAAAGAAATGCAAAGAAAGAAAAAGATTAATGAACACAGAAAATGTAGGAAAATTGTACATTAAATTGGACGCACACACACACACGGACTTTCACTTTCACGCAGCGAAGCCGCAGCGCAAGAAAAGCGTTTCTCTAAGGGAAAACTCTGGGATAAACGCGTGCGTACGCAATGGAAAACGCATTGACACGCGGCCGCCTGCTTATCGTTGTCCCTGGCAATTGTTTTTTTAATTGAATTGTGTATCAGAAATGAAGGAGGCTCCACCCCCCGCACCCCGCTCCACGCCCCACGCCCCGTCAAGTTCGTTGCCATGACAGCGGCGGCCTGGCGGGTGGGTTGGATTGGATTGGATTGGATTGGATTGTTGGTTAGCCTGTCTTGAATATTGACCTCATTGTCGGCAAGAAACAGAAACAGAAACCGAAACGGAGTCAACGCACATGCCCCCCTTTTCGTATTGACCTAGTTCCAAACATTTTCGAACCGAATCCCACACGCATTTCAGGGTCAACCCCGAAAAAGTATTTTCATTTGATTTTTTGCAATATTTTGCACTATCCCTCTTCTGATGTCGTCAGATATTTGAACTATTTCTGGTTTTCTTTCGTTTAAAATGTGTTTTTCCTTTAGTTGTTTTTCAAGTGTATCTAAATATTTTTTGTATCTTTTTTTCTATGTATGTATATGCATCCGCACATATGTATTTCTGCTTAATATTAATTAATGTCTAGCTGGGACTCTACGTTACGTTCCACGCAAAAATTTATTTAGAGACTCACATTTTTTGAAATATATATAATCATTACTTTGAGTTAAAGAAAATATAAAACTGTTTGGAAAAATAACTTAAGAAATTGTTGAAAATTTCAGAGAAGAACTTGGGGATTTGCGGAATCTGAAAGGATTAAAGATTCAAAAAACGATGAATTATTGGACACTTTTTTAAAGGGTTTCGCGAGAAGGTTTGAAGTGGTTTTGAAGGGCTAAAAATAGAGCCAAAACTATTTAAAAGAACAAGTTTATTTATTGATAACTTTAAGGCCTAAAAAAGGGAATATATCGTTTAGAAATATATGAAAAAGATACGGTTTTATGAGTTACTACGATTCTGGGTAATTTCATAACCAAAATCAAAGAAATTTCTCATTAAAACTTTGGACAAATAACTATAGGGCTTTCTGGATAATTTTAAAGCCTTAAGAAGTGAAATATTCTCCAAAAAAGCTTGAACAAATATAAGTCCTAAGAACATTATGATTTAGGAATCATTTGTAAGCCTAGAAAAGTGAAATTTATCATCCTTTCTTTGTTTTAAAAGAAAAACCCTCCCCAAAAATGAGTACCAAAGATCATTAACCCTCTCAACGTTGATATACCCCAAATGTTTATAAGAATTTTAACAGAAATAATGCAATGGGCCATTAATCTCTGTGAAAGTGTCGTTATAGCAGTCCGAATTGTTTCCCCATCTTGACCAAACAATTTTTCATATTTTAATGAGACAAAAATTACGAGACATATCGTAAAAAGACCCTGATATTATGCATATATATGTCTGTATATAGTAGCTATCGAGTGTACTTGTACGTGTGTTCCTCCCGGCCCTCCCAATCTGTCACTTTTTAACACTTGCTCTCCCATGTCGCCAAAAGAACAAATTGTATTCTTTCGACTGTTATTTTTGGGGATTTTCGCTGAGAAAAAATACATATTTTCGGATTGACGGAAGTGCGCGTGTCGGCGCGACGCCATTTAAGCTAAAAAATATATGGAATATGGCTATATAATGTATACGGAGAGAGAAACAAAAAACGTACGAATGCATTAATATTTCAATGGCGTTTGGAACGCGCAAATCTGTGACGCCCTCGAGTCGCGGTATTTGGCAAAGTTCGATGTTGAAACCTGACTTGAATACCGAATGATATCGGCGGCACTTGATTTCCCTATATAGAAATTACAATATCTTTCGAACAGTAGCCACAGATACATGGCCTGTGTATCGGTGTATCTGTGTATCCGTGCGTCTATAGGGAATATATAAACCAGTCGGCCATCAACTAAATGTCGGCCCTGTGGCCTGCATAAACAATTTGACGTCAATTCGAATGGAAATAAAGATCTGCCTCTAGAACCGGCCAAAAATCAAAATAAACCTAATGTTTTTTATTTGTTTTTCTCTTGGGTATAAATCAAAAAGCCATTAGAAATTGTCTGGAAAAGATACGAAGAAGAAAAATGCGTTTTTCTGAATGGATTGCTATACTTAAAGTGTGGGTTAGGGCTATGCCTTCCTTGCAGATTGAGTCTACGCTCAATGGAAACCCAGGGGGGCTGGTGGTGGGGAAATGCAGGAAAAACACTCAAAAGAAATGCAGTGCCAAAGGGCGGCTTTTGGCAAACAAAAGCAAAAAGCTTTTGGCCAAGTTTTTATGTGGCATGCAACATTGAAAAATAAATAGGCAGAGAGCCCAAGAATATTTAGCCGGTGACCCTTAAAAAGCAATATTTGACATTTGTGCTCAAAAGATACATTTTATGAGTGCGGCAAAAAGAGAGACAAAAAACCAGAAAGAAAAGGTATGAGAAATGGTCTATAGGTCAGAATATAAGGCAGGAATTGGTTGGAGATGTGTGTGGATCTGGTGGATATTGAGTGGAAAAAGATCTGGTAGAAGTTGGAGGATTATCGCGGATAGATAGAAACCAAGAAATCTCTGGTCTCTCCTAGTTTCACCTAGAAAACGACATTTATGACAGAAATCCATCAAAAAGAACTCTTTTTGGACACTTTCAGAGTTCTCAAAATGATATACCATCCCCCCCTACGTTTGCACGCTTTCATCGGTAGCATAAAAACTTTCAACCGAAATGATTTAAGGCATTCCTTCAGTCAGATTTGAAGCCAACAAATGATTTTAGTTGGACTTTTTTTGGTGGGAGGCCTTAATTGCCGACAAGATGATCCAATTTTAGAGATAGAGAGGAAAACTATTGGAAAAGCACACACACACAGACACACACGCACATGGATAGATAGATACGGCTGCCAAATAGATACAAAAATACGTAAAAGATTCTAAGCAAATGGAATAGATACAGATACAAATTGGAATACGAAAACTGAATGATTCAGCCACACCTCTCCTCGGTGGATCTTCTCCTATACTGATGTAACAGAAACGGATGTTTACATAGACAGCTGCTGTACTGTACTTACACTTATGGCGCGTACTGTTGGGCATTTATATGTAGATGTGGATGTGGAGCTGCTTTTATCATTCCAGAACTGAAAGTTAGTCGCTCTTCTGTTGCGATTTCTACCTTTCTTTGTGGCTTTTGTTTAGGCCGCTCACGTTGTCACAGAAACACGACGACGCGCAAGGAGGGGGCCACAGGGGGACAGCGGGACAGGGGGGGCGCGAGGTTAAGGTGTGGACGGTTGACAGGGGGAGGGTTGGGATAGGGCCCAAAGTATGTTAGAAAGTAAAACGCGCGAAACAACAGCAACTATTGATTACTGCGGCACAAAACACAACACAGCACTCCGTCCCACGACGGACAACGGGGGCACTCGCGGCGTACTGGGCGGGGGGGAGGGGGGACCGCTCCTCTCACAAGCCGTCGCCGGCTGAAGTTATCGCAGAGTTGGGAGTCGATTTTTGTTGTGTTGTGACAGGTCCCGCCCGCTGTTGGCGCGTTTCCGTAGACAAATCCAATTAGCGATACGAAATGCGCACACCAGACAGACACACCGACGGTTTCCTCGAGATAAAACCTTTTAAATCCGTTTCAAAATCGCCTTCTTTAAATGCAATTTTCCCAACAAAAAAAAAACAACAAAAAAACGCCACAAAATATTTGAAAAATCCACCAAAAAGACCACGGGCGCGTAGGAGAACGGGAATGCCGAGAACGCCCCGGATGACGGCGGAAGGACGGTAGACGGTAGATTGCGAGGCGCACGGGAAGACAACTAAAGCAAAACTGAACAGAAGACCAATCCGTAACGGAATCACAACCAAATAGCCAAAGAATAAGAGAGCTTTTCCACTCAGAACAGAGGCAAAAACACTCGGGCGGGGGGGAAAGGCGTGAGGGAAAATTCTATTTTTGCCAACAGAAAAAACCGACTCAAAGCAGATGAAAATGTTTATAGAATCGAAAGAGTGAGTGGCAGTAGTGGGTGCATGGCGCGCCGGCGTCCCTCGGAATGAAAGTGAATATTGTGTGCGTGAGGGCGGGAAAAAGCATTGAAAATTAACTTATAACGGTGCGGCGCACACTCCACTCACCTTGACATTCGACAGCTGGGAAATCTGTGTCGGGCATCAACAGCTGTTTGGATAGAATACTTTCGATTCAAATATCCTTCCATTTCCTTGTCCAAAGTTATCCAACTCCAAAATTGCCTTCCATTTCCAAAGCTTCCTTCCATCCCCACACAAATGCACTTTTTACACACGCACTTTACACACACACAAACACTGCATTTACCGGTTGACAGAAGGCGCAGGGGGCCCTAAAACCACGTTTTGTTGTTGCCGCAAAAGTCGTACATTTGTGCCGCCAGCAAAACTTAAAGCAAAAAACTTACCTATATATGGCTGATTGATTGAGCCCTATACCTGAGCACCTATTAAACGCTAAACTAAGCACTTAATCACATCATTTTAATTATTAACAACTATCACACACACACACACTTATGGCACGCGGGTTAATAAATTTTCGCGCCGCAAATTGTTCCAATGGGAATTTTGGTTGGTTTCGGGTTAAATTTTTCCGCACACCGCGTAAAATCAGCAACGGTGGCTCTGCATAGGCACAACAGTACAAAGGATAGTATATTGAATCGATTTCGGATCAGTATTTATTTAATTAAACCAATAAAACTTAGGAAAACCGGATATTATTTTGGAATATTTTGTTTGGACAGTGTTAGTGTTGTGAAATTTGCAGGGCAAACATATGACTGGCATGTCTAGACTCTAGAGTGGGAAAACGCTGCGGTTGGCAGAGTTGCAAAATGTCGATGGTCTTGCAGCCCTAGAAAGAACGCATTTGGTTAAAACGTGAGAATTGATTTGAATTTCTCAGCCAAGAACGCATCAAATACCAGCCAAAAATGGCCCGTTCTGAGGTGGAGACCAAACCGAAGCCCAAGGGCAAAAAGCGCAAGCACGAGAAAGCAGCAGCTGCCTCGAATAACAGCAGCGACGACGAGGTGGCCACCAAAAGTTTGATTGTGGAGCCCGAAATGGAGGAGCAAGCGCAGAGAGCAGGTAAGTGGGAGCATTGCTGTCCCAGAGAATATCCATTTACCTTGCAAATCCATTCAGGCAAGCGTAGGCAAAAGGAAAATGACGCCTTGGCCAAGCAAAAGCGCATTAAACAGTCCCCAGTAGCCGTGGCCCCCGAAGAGGTGGAGGATAACCCACAAATTAGTCCCCGGAAGGTAGCCAAACGCAAGCAGCGTGAGGAGGCGGCTGCCCTCAAAGCGAAACGCAGCAAGGACGATGGGGACGATGATGAGGAAAACGAGGAGAGCCTGCCCACAGATGCACAACTGCAGGAGGCCTCCAAGCCGGAGAACACCAAAGCCATTGTCACCGTGCGCCAGAAGAAGAAACAGAAGCATCAGCAGCGTCTCGAGGCCCAAAAGGACCAGAACTCCAACAAGGAGGCCAAGCGCAATGAGGAGTACCTGCTGCAGTGGAAGAACTCCCGGGCGGAGTGGAAGTTCGTGAAACTACGCCAGATATCCATACAGCAGACGGCCTTCGATGAGGAGAAGCTTGCTGCAGAGATCTGGGACATAGCCCTGGAGTATCTGGCCAGTTCCCAGGGCGCAGCTCGCGCAAAAATCAGCAAACTGGCTGATGAGGTCATCGAAAAGCTGGACAAAGAGGGAGAGAAGCTTGAGGATGAGGCGGAGCGCCAGAAACTGATAGAATCTACACGCTATCAGCGAGCCCGTGACCTACTCCAGAGCTTCGATTGAGTGTTACGCCTATTGTTAGTGTTTTTTCTCTAGAATTTAATAAATAAAACTCTTTCTATTTTGTAAATTACAAGTCCACGTAGGCCAAGAGCTTGTCCATCAGATCCACGCGCTGCTGCAGCAGCTCCTGCTGCTCTTCCTTCAGCTTGAGCTTCGACAGCTGCTCCTCCTGCAGCAGAAAGTGCTGCATGAACAGACGAATGCTCTGCTTGAACTGCTGCAGCTTGGAGTTCTTGGCAATGCGCTCGAACGACTGCTGCAGCTCTCGCTCGTCGCTGGCGAGTAGCAGCTTCACCATGATCTCGCGCATGAAGAAGAAACTAAGCCTCTCCAGCTGCATAAAGTCAACCACTTTGAGCACAGACAACTGCAGCCCCGCGGAGAGTATCAACTGCTGCAGAAAGCTGGCAAGATTGCGGATCTGCGCCTTCGACAGCGATTCAATGTCGTTGATGCGATCCCAGGTGGCAAATTGAAACGCCAGCTGGTACTTTCGATTGTACTGACAGAATTTGAGGGCCAAATGCGCATAGTAGGGATTCGCGCGGCGCTCGTTGAGGGCGCAATGTATGATCACATAAGCCACCGCGCGCTGATCCTTTAGCGACAAGTGGAGGATCTTCTCGAAGGCATCCACGTAGTCGGCGGCACTCATGATGATGCAGAAGATATTCCTTCGCTCGGCTGTGTTCATCTGCTGCTTTTTGGCCAGCTCCAGCAGTTGATCGGCAAATCCCGCAGAGGATCCCGACTGGTTCGGCTTCTGCTTGGATGCCGTGCCCATTTCGTTGAGGTTCCCCGTCCAGGCAGAGCCCACAATCCACCATTTGCCCACCTTGTCGGCGCGCAGCAGATCCGCCAGCGCGATGTTGAGGGTCACAACATAGCGATCGTTCTTCAGCATGGCCTTGAGCCGCTTGCGCAGGTTCTCCGCCAGCTCGGGGTCGTATTGGGGCAGCTTGTTCATGTTGTTGTTCTTCACGGCATTCAGTATGTCCACCATGAAGCGCAGGCGGGGATTCTCCTTGAGTTCGAGCGGTGCGGCGGCAATCTTTGACTGAACATTCTGCATCATGGTCTTGAAGGCCAACGGATCGTCCTTGCGCAGGCGGAACCCTATCGACTGGAAGATCAGCAGCAGACATTCGACTGTCTTCTCGCAGAGGTTGTCGGCCAGGCGACCGATCAGCTCCATCAGCAGACTCAGTTCGTAGATCTTGAAGATGTACATGTAACAGAGGAGCAGCACAACGTTGTTCAGCTGCTTGTCCTCCACTGCCAGGCTGGCCAGATGCCCATCCTTCAGATGCCCGTCAAAGAGCTCCACAAAGGTCTGCAGAAAGTGTGCGCCAATCTCGCTGCCGATTTGCGCGTGCAGATACGCCAGCAGCACCATATGCTCTTGGACCATGCGCTCCTGGGTGCGTGTCGGTCCCAGCAACGCCTCCTGCAGCAGCCTTGTGAGCGTCTCGTTCATGTTGTAGCGGGAGTTCTTCATGTAGAGGGCCTCAATGCCGACGGCAATCTTGTGGAGATTGGCCTCGGACAAACGATTCAGCAGACCCTTGCATTGTTTGAGGAGGCGTGCCAGGATCTCGGCCTGCTTTTCGTTTGTGCCGGCACTGGCTGCTGCCATTAGGGCACGCTGATGCGGCGGTATGTACTTCTGGCCGGCGGCTGTGGCCTCCTGTTCGATGGGATCGGGCAGTATGTTGCCCTCGGCGTCGCGTTTTCGGCCATAGATGTCTTCCTTGACTATAGGGAGGGAGATGTGAGTTTAATGGAGGTGGGACCCACTTGGAGATACTCACATTTGGACGGCTGCTCATCCTCCTGCTGGTCTTCATCGTCTTCTTCGCTGTACTCCTCTTCGGAATCATCCGTTTCGCTCTCCTCTGCTCCTTCCGATTCACTGTCGCCGTCGCCTTCTGGCAGCTTCATTTCCTCGTCTTCACCTTCATCCTCGTCACTCCACATGCCCGCCTCTTCCCTCTCCTGCTGCTCTTTCATCTGGCGCTTTCTCTCCTGCTTTTCCTCCCACTTTTGCTTCTCCTCATCATCGTCCAGGCAAAAGTCCAGCAGGTAATCCAAGCCATCGTTGAACATCTTGCGGACCAAACGATTCTTGTCCTTGCTTTTGTTGAGCTTCAGCTTCTTCTCCAGCTTGGCGATCTCCCGGTCCTCCTCCTCATTGTCGACCTTTAGCTGCTTCACCCGCTGCTTGCGGGCCTTGCCCTGCAGCTCCTTCTGCTGTCGCAGCTCACGTCTGCGCACCTCCATCTCATCCTGGCGCTGGATGGCGCCGCGCTGCACCTTCGGCTTCTTTCCCAGCGGTTCATAGGTCTCCACCTTTCTGCTGGCGGGAAGGAGGGCATCTACCTCGGCATCGCTGAAGTCCGAGGCAATGGATTCGTCATCATCCGCGTCCACTTCCCCAGACAGCAGCTGTTCCACGGGAATCTCCTCGGGATTCACTTTCGCTCTCCTCTTCTTCTTCTTCTTCTCTCGGCCGCCCTTTGACGACTGCGCGGCCGCTTCCGCAGCGACCACGCGCTGTGTACCGTTTGTTTTTCCCGCATGGTAGAGCCTCTTGTGGGTTTTCTTCACCTCCTGTTTCTGTTTGCGCTGCTCCTTGCGGGTGAGACGCTTCTTCATGGGCTCCTTTTTCCTGATTTTAACCATTTTATGGAGATGATGGCCTGATGGGACTCCCTCAGAATCACATTTAAACAATCAGCTGTTTTGACGATCCAGTGTTGTGTAGCACGTGTATTCACCTGCACGCTTTTTGGCATTATTTAGTGCATTTAAGGGGAATTCAATTTTATATTAATTTGCATTTTATTGAATAAAAACAAACATCAACATTCAAGCCATGTCATCGCGCTGGTACCCCATCTATCAACGCGGCAATCCCCAGCTGCGGGTATTCCTGCCCAACTTCTGGATGAAACTGGTGCGGCCGGAGGAGGCGCAGCCGCCCAATGTGGTCACGTTTTCGGTGTCCACGGAAATGACGATCCACGATGTGCGCAGCTACCTGGAGAAGATCTACAAGCTCCCAGTGATAGATGTGCGCACTCGCATCGCCCTGGGCGAGACGAGGCGGGACCAGACCTATGGCTATGTCACAAAGAAAGACGATGTGAAATACGCTTATGTAACGCTGGTAGGTGCAACATGCGGCATCATCGCATCTCAATGGGGGGTGGTGCTATCTAATGTTTTCCCTTCTTGCAGCCCAAAACGGAGGAATTCACCTTTCCCGAGCTGTTCGAAAAGAAGGCCGAGATTAAAGAGAAGGAGGAGAAGTCCATGGACGAGTCCAAGAATGGCTTCCGCAAGTTCCTGGATCGCAATAAGAAGCGCCCCGGCACGCCCGGCTGGTACTCCATTTAGAACATAACATACGTTTAAGGCATAGGATTTAAGATATTTGTTGTTGCAACGGCCTATTAAACATTTATTTCGAAAGTCCAAAGAAGTTTTGAAGTAACTTAAAGCTTAGCTCCATTATGTTGACATCTTCTATGCTTCGACTAGTTCTTGGATTCCTTGACAGCGGCAGCGACCCAGGCGCGGATCTTGTCCTCGTCCTGGAGTCCAACCATGCGCTTGATCTCCTTGCCATTCTGCAAGACCACAAGAACGGGCACGGCCCCCACGTCGTAGTCGAGGGCCAGCTCGCTATGCTCATCGATGTCAACTTTGGCCAATTTAATCGAGCCTGCATTTTCGCCCACAATATTCTCAATGCGCGGCGTCAGCAGCTTGCAGGGATTGCACCAACTGGTGGAAGGCGGGGAGGTAAAGAGATTTAGTATGAGTTTTCCTTTTACGGAATGGAATACCACACTCACGTTGCGAAAAAGTCCACAATCACGGGTGTCTGGCTGTTCTTCACCTTTTTGTCGAAATCCTCGGCGCTCTGCACTTTGAAGATCTCCCGACGCTGCGCCGACACTGACAGCGGACGCATCTGCTGTCCATGGATGAGTTGACGCGTGCCGCGTCCCAGGGTGTTTAGCAATTGGCGCTGCATTTTGTATTTGAGCGAAAGAAATGTTATGTTACGAGAATTGATTGCAAAATTGTGGCCTGACAAATGACAAATGACAAAAACAAATGTTGAGGGTGCTGCCAGCTGATTTGTGTGGCGTTGCCACAGAGTCGCGTTCGTTTTCGGCGGGTGTGTGAACACTGCAGCA
The DNA here is from genome assembly GCF_003286085.1 of Drosophila persimilis. Taxonomy (NCBI): domain Eukaryota; kingdom Metazoa; phylum Arthropoda; class Insecta; order Diptera; family Drosophilidae; genus Drosophila; species Drosophila persimilis. The sequence goes on from NW_020825345.1 coordinate 1,508,100, forward strand.
CTAGAGGTGAGCCAAGTTGTTACTTCAAGGTCACGGTGTAATCATGTTATGCGAACAAATTTGAATATTAATTTCACTAAATTTGAACTGCAGGAGTATTAAGTTTCTGCTTACTATTTCTATCTATGCCAGAGATTCCCAGCCTGTTTTGCTTCTAAAATATTTTCCAATTCTTGGGTTATTGCAGGGTCAGAGTTGGCTATTTTCGTGACACCGTTTGACGTGACTTTTCGAACATCTCTAGTTTTGTGATTTTCCTCAAATTCGAAAGTGTGCACACACCCGTTCAGTGGCAGCTATATTTTTTAGTGAAATATTTTTGTTTGTCGTAATATCAGACAACCACTGCGTTTTCGACCAAATTCAGAAATTACTTCAGCTCTAAAAACTCTCGTGGGTCAGGTGACCACCGCCATTGTCAGGAGAAACTATAGCTAGTAGCTACAACAATTATCTGCGACAACACACACGTAGTCGCCGTCGTCGTCGTCGTTGCAGTCGTCGTCGAGTGGAAACCCCAATTAGCGAGCGACCCCCTCGCTAAACTGCGCTGCGCAAATGGCCGTTGGCACTTGTCGGCGGGAATAGTAGACTAGACACCTAGGATACGCGATGGACGATCTGTCGCAGGGCGACATTTGTCGCGTGTGCCGCTGCGAGGCGCAGCAGGACCGCCCGCTCTTCTATCCATGCATCTGCACGGGCAGCATCAAGTACATCCACCAGGACTGCCTGATGCAGTGGATGCGCTATTCGCACAAGGAGTACTGCGAGCTGTGCGGCCACCGCTTCAGCTTTCAGCCCATCTACGCCCCGGATATGCCGCGCGTGCTGCCCGTGAAGGATGTGCTCGTGGGTCTCATGTCCGCGGTGCTGGAGGCCGCCCGCTGCTGGCTCCACTACTCGCTGGTGGGCCTCGCCTGGTTCGGACTGGTCCCCCTCTCCGCCTACCGCACCTATCGCTATCTCTTTCGGGCCAACTCCTTTGACATGATCCTCTCGCTGCCGTTCGACATCTTCTCCATGGATAATCTGCCTTCGGATGCCTTTCGTGGATGCTTTGTGGTCACCTGTACGCTGCTCTCCTTCATTGGCCTCGTCTGGCTGAGGGAGCAGATCCTTCATGGCGGCGGACCCGATTGGCTGGAGCGCGACGATGCCCCTGCGGCCGCCCAGCCAGCTGCGGCTGCTGCCGCTCCAGGGCCTGCGGCCGCCCCTCCGGCCGATGAGGCAGATGCTTTCGCTGCCGCTGCGGCTGCCGCTGCGGCTGCCGCCCAAGATGACAACAACAATGGCGAGGCCCCACAGGATGTGCCCCCCATGGACAATGCAGCACCGGCCCCGGCCGACAACGAAGGCGATGTCCAGGGAGCAGGCGGAGATCCGAGAAATCCAGCTCCAGTTGCCGCTGGGAACCCAGCAGAAGCAGAGGCCGATGAACAGAACTGGAACCCCATGGAGTGGGATCGGGCCGCCGAAGAGCTGACCTGGGAGCGGCTCCTGGGACTGGACGGTTCGCTGGTCTTTCTGGAGCATGTCTTCTGGATCACTTCCCTCAACACGATGTTCATCTTTACGTTTGCCTTCTGCCCGTACTGCGTGGGCAACTTCATACTGAGCTCCATGGACCTGCTGCAGCCGGAGAAGCCTCTGCTGCACTTCCACGGCCTGATAACGACTCTCTTTGGCTACTGCTGCATCGGACTGACGCTCGTTGTGCTGCAATTTCTCGCCCACACCTTCCAAATGCGTCGCGTCTGCTGGTTCATCGGCCTCTGCTACATTGTGGTGAAGGTCTCGCTCCTCTCTGTGGTGGAGATTGGCGTGCTGCCGCTCGTCTGCGGCTGGTGGCTGGACATCTGCTCGCTGCCCCTGCTCGATGCCAGCCTGAAGGATCGCAAGGCGAGCTTTAAGGCGGCCCCGGGCACCTCCCTCTTCATTCACTGGATGTTTGGCATGGTCTATGTCTACTACTTTGCCGCGTTCATCTCTCTGCTGCGAGAGGTGCTGCGTCCGGGCGTGCTATGGATCTTTCGCAACGTCAACGACCCCGACTTCAGTCCCATTCAGGAGATGATCCATGTGCCCATTGTGCGGCACATCCGGCGACTGGTGGCCTCGGCCATGATCTTTGGCTTCGCGGTGCTCCTGATGCTGTGGCTGCCCATACGCATACTGCAGGTGGCCTGGCCCAATTTCTTGCCCTATGCCCTGAGCGGAGATGCGGAGGTGAACGATTTGAGTCTGCAGCTGTTGCTCCTGCAGGTGAGTCGCTGCTCCGCCTTCCTGGAATGCCCGTTAATCCTCTGCGATCCTTTCCATAGATTGTCTTGCCCGGGTTCTTTGAGCAAACCCAAACACGCATCTGGCTGAAGGGTGTGCTCCGCATCTGGTGCACGGCCGTGTCCTGGCTTCTGGGAATACGCAGCTACCTATTGCCCGCTCCAGAGCCCGAGCCGGCAGCCGCCGCCGAAGGCGAGGGCGAGGGCGTGGGCGTGGACGGAGCCGTTGAAAACGCCAATCCAGATGTGGCGCCGCAGGCTCCACCGCCACCACCGCCGCCGCCCCCTGTGGATCCGTTTCCCATACATCTACCGCGAAATCTGGCCGCCGCCCATCAGGCGATCATGCAGCGGGATGCGCCCATGGGCTTCCAGCCGTACGAGAAGCCCACTCTCTTCGCCTTCCGCCTGTGCGCGCTTATGACTCTGATGTGCCTGTCGATTGTGGGCGCCGCCATACTGACGCTGACGGTGCCCGTGTACATTGGTCGCCGCCTGATGGTGCTCTGGACGGGACAGCAGGCCGAGAAAGGAGTTGCTGCTGCTGCCGCGGCGGAAGGACCCCTGCCAGCCGTAGATCCCGAGGCGGCAAGGAAGAATGAGCGACTGTTGCGCGCCCACGAGCTGTACACCGCCGAGATTGGGGGCTATCTTTGCTGGATTGTGCTCCGCGGAGTGGCTGTGGTCGCGACCCTCCTGCCCCAAGGTCGCACGGCGATTGTCAACAAGCTGAAGCACTGGGCCACCGTCACCCTGCAGTACGCCCTGCCCGTGATCACGCTGGTGGGCATCTTTGTGCTTGTGCCGCTGCTTTTCGGCCTGCTCCTGGAGCTGGTGGTGGTGATACCGCTGCGCGTGCCCCTACGCAAGACACCCATACACTTCTTGTGGCAGGACTGGGCGCTGGGCATGCTCTACACAAAGATAGCCATTGCTCTGACCCTCATGGGGCCCGAGTGGCATCTGCGGCGTGCCCTGGAGCGCGCCTACACGGATGGACTGCGAGATTTCGACCTGAAGTTCGTGATGCGGGACTTGGCCGGGCCGGTGGTGACGACCTTTGGCCTTGCCCTGGCCATACCCTATGTGATGGCCAGGATGGTGCTGCCCGTCTTCTTTGTGGATCGCTACACGCGGCAGTGCATCTATCGGCTGGTGTATCCCGTCAGCTTCGCCGCGGTGGGCACCATCTGTTTCGTTCTCTTCCAGATCAAGCAGCTGAAGAAGCTCTATCTCTCGATCAAGGTGGACAAGTACTTGGTGGGGCAGCGTCTGGTCAACTATGAGAACCGCAAGAAGCAGCAGCAGCAGCAGCAGGAGGAGGAGCAGAAGGCACGCGAGCTGAAGGAGCGCAGGGACAAGGAGAAGGAGCTGGGCGTCGATATGGCAATGGTGCCCGAGGAGTATGCCGATCTTTACGGCGCCATCGACGAGGAGCCGGATCATGCGGACCTCCTTGCACGTGTGAGGAGACGCCGAGAGCTACCGCCACGGCCCCCCCTGCGGCCAGACGCCAACGAAGAGCTCCTCTAATGCTGCTCCTCTGCCTGTGCCTATCGTCGTGTATATCTTTGTCGAAGACGGAAGCTGACGGACAAATCTTCAAGTGAAATATACAATTTTTTTTGTTTCTTCCTGCTTAGCGCCCCTTGCTCTACGGCCCCCCCCCACCACACGCATACATATGTTCTTGGTTAAGTTAAGCTTCTGTTGTGGTTAGTTTTTATGTTTTAGCTACAATTGTTGAACTCGAGATGACCCCCGCTCCCCCCACTGACCGTGTCTAGATTCTAGAGTTTAAGTTGTACCTAGGAATATAAGAGAAAACAAACAACACCTATGCATCTACTGCACTTCAAAATAAGTAGATAACCCCCAAAACATAGTGTAGAGTAATGGCCCATATATTAGATCGAAGGCCCTCTTGAGAATCCCTCTTGAGAATCGTCTAAAGGACATGCGAAATTTCCCCTTTCGAGAATCGAAACCAAAACCAAATTCAAAATAGATGAAAATTAGGAAACGATTAACGAAACATACATTTAAAACATTTAAAAACCTTTTCGAGCTAGCTTTACGAACTTGTAAAAATTATATATGTATACATAATAAATATAAATGATTTAAAATTAATTAATAAATTTAACTTTAAACTTCACAAAAAACGTCTACAATTTGGCTGGAGCCTCATCCCCCCCCCAAAAAAAAGGGTTAAACAATTAAAGAAAATTAGCAGAAAAATAGGGAGCCAAAAAGGGAGCCCCACTTGAAAAGACCAAAGAGAAAGCAAAAAAGTCTTAGAGGAGCAGCAATTGCGAAAAGGAGAAACAATGGAAGACCCAAGCCATGGGTGAAACCGGACCCATATAATCTTTATAAGCCTCAACAATGGAAAAAAACGAGTATAATTAATTTGATTTCCATTCTGGCATTTGAATGATCTCTTTCTTTTATTGCCACAAAGGCGTTTCCAAACGCCACTGAAATTGTCTGATAAAATTCACTCCTTCAGGAAAAGGATTCCAATTAGGGCACCAAATTAGTACCAGCCAAAAAAAAAGCAACTAAATGTTAATTGGTGTTCTTTCTTATTCCTTATTTTCTGTTAGGTAATATTTAATTATATATTAGCTATTATTTTATATTTATTTCCCTGGCTGGCCTTTGGGGTTCCAGTTTGGGCTCTAATTCGCGGGCCATGGCCAAATCTTTGTAAATGGTCCACCAATAAGAATTTGGTCATGATCATCAGGAGAATTTCCTATAGTGGAAGGAGGTGCAGTAATATGTATTAAAAAGGGTCCACTAATAAGGATTTTGGAAGGTGGTGCTTCATTTTTGAGACCACGGATTCATTTAGTTAAATACATTTAGAAATTTTTAATAGACTTCTATAATAGACTACTATATCACATGTGCTCCAACTTATGGCAATAGTTTTCTCCTAGCTGAAAAATTACCATTAAATTCGAGGTCTGTCATGGATCTGTATTGTAAGACTTGCGGGCCGCTTTAAGTAATTTAATTATCTTATCTATAAATAATACTAGCAATACTAATGCCATACCATCACGACTCAAGTTTGAATTTGAGGGCACCAGTTAGCACTTGCGGACGAATGGCTCGTATTCCATATCTCTTTCTCTTACTCGATTGTAAGACGAAGGAACGGAGCGGATGTCTGTCTCCGTTCCAGTTGTTGACTTCGTTCATCTCGTGCCTCGCCATCGGGACATGCTCACACGCACATTTTCGTTATCTTGTTGGTCGAGGCACACGGCAGTTTCCAGTACCAAATGGCCTGGATGAAGAGGGCGATCTTTGCCCAAGGTTAGAGGGAAAATTGTGAAGCCAGACATTGCCTGCTTTGGCGAGGACCAGTTTAGATGAAGATATCGAAGAGTGCGACCCTCCGACTATCATGGGCACTGCAATTCGACCAGGACCGAGCTGTGACCGGCTTTGGATAAATTGCGATGCTGTGCGCCGGGCTGAAAGGCGGATCGCTGCCCAACAACAAGGGGGATATGGGCCCTTCTTGGTCACTGTGACGTTGGTGTTGGGGAGGACGATCGCCAGGAGATCAGCTATACGTATAAAATAAAATAATATATTTTTTCCAAACAAAATAAAGACAATATTGCCATAAAATTAGGGTTTCGCTTGCCTGCTGGCCTTCTACATAATTATATTTTGGGGGCTGCTCGCTGCCGCCATCTTTCCAAGCGTCGTCGCTGTTGCTATCTCTTTTCGTCTGCTGGTGCCCGCTGTCTCTGCTGCTGCGCTGCTCGTCGCATCGTCTCTCGGGCCGGCCGCTCTGCTGCGGTTTTTGTGGGCTTCTGTGTGTGTGTGTGTGTGTGTGTCTGGTTTGGAGAGGCTACTGCAGTCCGTCCCCCTTTGCTAATGCCACACTCTCTATCCCCTTTTTTTTGAAGCCCACGCCCGGACAAACGCATGCTTTTGGTTTATAATTGGATTTTGATTCGTTTTGCATAAAAAGTGTGCTTATATTCCAGACGCCAGCCTGACTATTCGCTATGTGTGTGTGTGTGTGTGTGTTGTGCGGCTTCCAGAGGCGCCACTGGGTCCCTGACTCTCCAGTCGCCAGCCGAAAAAAAAAGAAAGAAATTGCCACAGCAACACCAATGACACTTATTTGCCGCCGCAATTGTGTTGCGGCGCTGCTTCTCGTCGCATTTTCGCATTTGAATATAATTTGACTGCATTTTACATTAATTATACCCTCACGAAAGGGTAGTATTACTTGCTCGAGAGGTTTGACACATAACTCTCCATTAATCGGTGGGAAAAGTCCTCGGAAGGGTTCGAAAGGGTAACTCATTTTCTCTCTTTATGTCCATTTGCTGCGTTTTGTTGGTAGTGTATTAGTGGAGTGGCTGTGGCTGTGGCGGTGTTTATTGCACAAAACAAACCACGATTTTGCAAACCAATTTACATATTGCACATACGCATATGCCGCTTCTTTTGATTGGAAAACAGCCCTGGGTACGGGGGGGACGGGGAGCAATTATATTTTGTTGGTCCATAAAACAAATGCATTGTATATGTGGCACAGTCCACGCAGGAGACGCAGCAACTAATTGGACTCGCCCAGGATGAGTTTAGGCGTCACCACAACTGCTCTCTTTCGAGGACCATCCTATGCGGCTGTCAAACGTGAATAACGTCAAGCGTGTGCTATCCCTTTCTAGCGCTTGTCTGTCTGTGAGCGCCGAGAGGGAGAGAGTGGATGGTCCTCCACACAGCGGACGACGTCACCTAATCCTAGACTCCTCAAACTAGAAGATTCCGCTAAAGTCACGAGAAAGAGTTAGGGAAATTCCATTGAAAACAACCAACTTTCTGTCAGGTCAATGAACCAATTTCTCTGTTTTTAAAGAGCCAACTGATCTGCCCCTCCTGCGCCTCCTCCTCTCCGGACACCGATTATGGGGAGCATTTACCAAGAACCCGGAACAAGTGGCTCGTAAGTTGAGGTTAATCTCTCGCATCTTGTTGGTCCTTTTTCCAGGCAGCCAACAGCCAGCAGCCAGAAACTAATAAATTTATACCACCCACTGTGCAGCAGAGCAGCCACCCACCGTGCCCCACTGTGACCATCCCAGCCGGACATTGTCCGGTGAACACACCTCTGAAAAGGATATGAAGCCGAGAGGAGGGCCCGGCCCGAGAGCCCGGCCGAGGCGTATTTAATTTTTTAAGCACAGTCGCTCCTGCCGGAGGAGCTCTGGCGCCGACATGCGTGCTTTATTGGCCATAATCGTGGGGGGGTGGACAGGGCCCAGATGGTGGGCCGAGGGCACTTAGCACTCCTCAAGTTTAACAACTTTACGCTCAATCAGGCGCCCCGTCAGCGGCACAGTGGGCCATAAAAAAAGTAACAGCTCCTCGAACTTCCAACTTTAACCCCAGCCGGGGAGGGCACGGGCTGGCACGGGCTGGCACGGGCTGGCACGGAAGCGCGCCCACTGCCGGTCTTTAAAGTGTGCGAACACTGTCCATTGTTGTTGTTCTTGTGGCTGACAGGAAAAACAAACCCCCAGCACAGGAAACTCGCCCAAGAGGTTAACAAAAAAAAAACGCCCAAAAGAGAAATAAATACAATGGGGATCCTCTTTTGGGCTGCAAAAGTTTTTTTGTTTTTACGCTGGGGTTTGTAAAAGGAATTCCCTGCACAAATGAGGGGTACATTAGTGCAGGTAAAAGGGTGGTAATGGGGTGGAAAGCCCTTGCAAAAGGGCTCAAATAGGGCCCAAAAGGAAAGCCTCGACCAGCTCTCGAGTCCCTTGGCCTGATCATCGAATTCTGCTACTGCCAAAGAGCATCCACAGATCGCCGTGGGACCCCAGCTCAGATCCGTTTTGCACCTATTTGTTTTATATTTTCCCCCTTATTTTTCTGAGGTTTTTGTTTTTAGGACTCGCCCAGTTTTGGTTTCCTTTCTTCCCATCTACCGTCTCCCATCTCCCTGGGCAATGGCTTTTATACAAATTATTTTATTTTGCGTTGGGATAATAATAAATTATGGCAACGGAAATCAAAAGGCCACTCCACTCCACTCCATTCCATTTCATTCCACTCCACAGTAACAACAACAGACATATTTTCTATGTTGCTCTAGCTTTTTCCCCTGCCCCCCCTGCCCCCTCCCCCAGTCCCACCACCGAAGCAGAGGATGCGGATGCGGATGCGGATGATGGCGGTTACCATGGAGCCGGGGGCCCCCCGCCCCCCTGGTGTATCACTATAATAGAGCATAACGAGCTTAAGAGAGGGTGTCAAGGGCTGCCGGCAGGTTGCCACACACTTGAGAGATTGTTGCAACAAAGCTGTTTTTCAGTTTGCTTTTGTTTATGGCTAATTTTAGACAATTTATGGAGTGTTGGTTGCCGCTTGATAAGAGCTTCAGCACCAGCGAAGGCAATTCATGCAAATGAGCTTCGCTTAAAGCCGTGTCCCAGTCCCCCCCAGTCCCCCAGTCCCCCAGTCCCCACCCCCCATGCTCGTGTGTGGCACGAATGATAAAGCTGCGACAACGGGGATACACTTTTTATGCGAGGTGTGTGGGTGCGTGTGTGGGTGGGTGCGTGTGTGTGGCATGGGGCATGAAGATATCACTGCTGACATATGAAGTTGTTAATTTTCACAACAACAAAGTGGGACGGGAAAGTGTTTGCAATGAGGAGCATAAAGAATGCTTTTGGATGTTGACAGGAGTTCGGCGACGTCATGGAGGAAGGACAGGAGCCCCCTCCCGGCTCTGTTTATCCTTTGCTTAATGCGCAAAAGCAACTCCAGTCTCCAGTATCCAGTATCCAGTCCGCAGGATTGTTTAATATTACCCCCAGGGTCCCCAAGGATTTGTTAACATTTATTATAATGCGAATCCTAATTAAAGTCGGGCACATGTCGCCAAGAGAATTTCTAATTGAAATTTAAAACAGAAATCAACAACAAATATATTTCCCAAATTGAATTAAATATTGTGGGAAAACAGAGTGGAATTTCGAATGAATTTCCCAAAGAAATCGATGTCCTGTTTGGGGCAAAAGGAAACCTGATGGGGGAACCAAGTTTCAGCTGGAAATCCGCTTAGGTCCCTCAAGAAAAAGTCATCAATTTTTGCTGTAACATAAGGTGGTTCTACAGATGTCTAATGGAGCCATCAAATTGCATTCTGTGGTGCCTTGTCGGGTGCTGAGCAACAGGGCAGGACAGGACAGGACAGGAAAGGACAGGAGAGGGGCCAGCAGGACCCAAAGAGAGGCAGTTATGACCGACTGACCGATTGCAAAATGCATATTCACATAGTTGGAAATCCAATTAAAACTATTTTCCCCAGGCAGCTTAATGAAGTCTGCTTTTCCATCGGAATTTCTGCATTCAACATCATCGGGCATTCCCTTTGGGCATTCTGGGCATTCGATCTTCCGTTTCGAATGATTTTCATTTAACATTTTCGTTCAATGAACTTTCAACAAAGTTATAAATGGTTGAAATTTCTGCACTATCCCCGTGCCACCCCACGTGCCACCCCACCACCGCTCGACCACGGGGCTGGTCACTCCAACACGCGGCCAAAAGTTTTCCATTTCTTGGTACTACTTGAGCACGCGCTCTGGCGGGTCGAAATGTTTTGGGCCACTTTCAGCTTTGACATAATGCAAATTATATGATTTTCTTTTCATTATTTGTACAGCACTTCCCCTAAGTGTTTAATTTGGCTAACATTTCCATAGTCTTGTGTGTGTGGGTGGGTGTGGGTGGGTGGGTGTAAGTCTTGGCCTTGTCAAAAAACCACAAAACAATTTAAGTTAACAAACCTTCGGGGAACTTTTGCTATTTGTCGCCAGCGACAATTGCAGCGACAACAGACACCAGACAGGCTTTGACTTTGAAAGGAAAATCTCTCCCTGTCTGTCTGTGTGTGGGTGTGTGGGTGGGGGGTGGGGTGGAAAACTTTTGAGTTCTTTCTTTGTGATTAGGCTTTTCTAGCAACATACTGACTTTCTCTTTCGAAGAGCGAGAGATAGGGAGAGAGAGAGCGAGGGAGAGAGAGCAAGTAAAGCCTTCGGGCAGACCCTGTTGTTGATGTGGCACACATGGCGTATGATTGACATTCCCCTCACATCCTTCAACATCCTCCTGTCATTAGATCTCCACTTGAGTGAGTCCTCCGTCCCTCATTGCCACTAAGAGGACACTCGTGGAATGAGTACTACTTCGTTTAATATGTTTGGACATTGATTAATTGTCAGTCGAGTCGTTCGTTCAGTGCTTCCTTCTCGCTGGAACTGATTTTCGGGCAGGGTATTCCCCGCTTCGGCGTGCTCGGGTGTGCCCGTTTCCCGTTGATTTGCTTTCGTTTACATTTCATTAGATTCAAATTTGATCATAATCATCATCATTACAGCAGAGGCTGCTGCTGGGGGCAGGGGTTGGGGCAGGGGTTGGGGCTGGGGGCTGGGGATGGGGCTAAGGCTGGGGTTAATGTGCACAGCTGGGTGCCCGTGAAATCAAAAGGATAATAGGATTAGATTAATTACAAATGGCACGGTGACTAAGAGCGTGTACATTGTACATGCATACATATATCTATCACATGAAGAGACTTAGAAAATTAAGCAACGCCCACAACAGATTAGGAAGGATACGTGTACAGACATTTGTGTAATGTAACGGGAATCTCTCACCTATGCGGATCCTCTCCCACACACTTCCTAACTCGCCCCCCTCCCTACCCTACAGAGCAGGCAAGGCAGGCTATCCATATTCCAAGGCAGCAGCAACAAAAAGCAAGCCGCTCTTACATGCATAGAAGCGCTTACCTGCGCTCTTAAGTTTTCGCCTACGCTTTGGGTCATTGCACTCGCAACGACACCACATGCAGTAGGAAGAGAGGATCAAAGATAAGAACTCTTCAAATCTACCTCTCCTCTGCTGATGATGTCATCTATGCGCTCACTCCCTCCACGCTCCTAGAGCATAAGGCAAAGCAACAGCACACACAATGCAAAAGCAAAGCCGCTCTCAGCGAAGGTGTTGCGCTCTTAAGTTTTCGCCTCCCTTTTAGGGCATTGCCCCTGCACTCACACCACATGCAGTAGGAAGAGAGGATCAGCAATAAGAACTCTTTAAAGTAATCTACCTCTTCTCTGCTGATCCCTCCCTCTATCCATCAAAGCAACAGCACACACATTGCAAAAGCAAAGCCGCTCTCAGCGAAGGTGTTGCGCTCTTAAGTTTTCGTCTCCCTTTCAGGGCATTGCCCCTGCACTCACACCACATGCAAGAGGAAGAGAGGATCAGCAATAAGAATAATCTACACACCTCTTCTATGCTGAAGAGGTCATCTATGCGCTCTCTCCCTCTACCCTTCAAAGCAACAGCAAACACCTCACATAAAAGCAAAGCCGCTCTCGAATTTTCTCAGAGAGTGCGTTCACCTTGAATTGAGCGAATGCTGCGGGAAGAGCGCTCGTCGCAGACGCATTTTTTTTTGCAACGTGAAGCTAAAATTGCGGAAAAATAGTGGAAAAAGTGCGGAAAATTATGTAAAAACCCGTGTGATAAGTGTAGAAAGGGTTTGCAAAGAAAATCTGCAGGAAAAGTGGTGAAAAATGTTGTGAAAAGCCAGGAAAGTTATGAAAAGTGGTGGAAAAAGGCCGCAAAATGCAATTCCATGTGTATCGAGAGCCAAAGGATAAGAAACAATTAAAAAAGATCACTGCAAGTGCGCAAATAATCAATTTCAATGTTTTTTTTCTTCGTGAAAAAAAGGTCCGAAAAAATTAAATTGCGTCGCAGTTTTAGCGCTGCTTCCAGCGCTCGTTTCCAGCTATGGGAATTTGAGTGGAAAGAAGACGATGCAAAATAACGGCATCAGGGCGAGTCCCTTCGCTTGAGTATTTTTTGTTGAGTTTTTTTTGCTTTTTTCTGCTGTGAAAGTGAGTGTGCAGTGCAAAAAGTGAGTGAAAGTGTTAAAGTGAGATCAAATTCGAAAAAAATCTACCGCTAGAACTGTATAAAGAGCGTAAATAGGAGTAAGAGAGAGAATATCAGCAGCAGCGGCCTCTCTGGCTTTGCCAGGAAAGGAATGTAAGGTATTTTTAGCATTTATTCCGTTATGGCTGTATTAATTTTCGTTTGTTTTATTGGAAATGTTCTGCTAATTAAGTTCTGCTTTAACAGAAGGAAAATTGCTTTCCAGTTGGGGAAAACTTTTCATCTAGCACGAAAAGTTCTTTGGCTCGGTTTGTGAATGTCATTTATGGGGAAACACTTAGGCTTACAACTAGGCCACAATAAGGAGGTGGGTGGTGGTTGGCGGGTGGTGGGTGGTGGAAGACAGCGAAGGGAAAGTCAGAGCCATGGCAACATTTTGCAACTAATGACAGAACCACAAACTGAAGTTTCGACAAGTCGCAACACTTTGAATTGACGAACTGCTTGCCACGTGACACATGTGTACAATTCGAGAACTTTGTCTCCCTCTTACACTCGGGCTCCATGCGAGAGGTTTTGGTCGTTTAATCATTTGCATGCGATTTAATAAATCAGTTGGATTGGAGAGTTTTTGATGATTTGTTCTCTATGTTCTCTATGGACTCTATGGGTATCTACAAATGTACATTATTTCTTTAGCTTCGGTATTCCATTTGTCCATCTGGGGCTCAGAACTTTTGGCAACATCTGTTGACCCTTCCCCCTTCCCAGCCCATGCATATGATATGTGGAACAAAAGCAATCCCTGACGGGACTCTCTAGGGATAAACTTTACCCAAAATGCAAAGAGTACTCCCTCTCTCTCTCTCTCAGCGTGTGTAAGTAGGCCAAAAGTAAGGGGAAGGCCATCAAAAATGTAGCCATGATATGTGGCATGCAGCATGGGGAAAGCAAAGAAATGTGTTGCATTGTAAACTTTTTAATAAAGCCACAAAATAGCCAGAGAATAGCCAGAGAAAAGAGGAGTGTCTGTGTGTGTGAGAGGGGAAGGACGCGTGCCATATGGGAAATGGAAAATGGAAAATGGACAAAACAATATTTGATGCATGACAAATCTGCTCGTAGAAAAATTGTTGTTACAGACAGATAATACAGTGATTTCTCCATACAATGGAGATGCTGCCAGCCTGCCATCCCGCCATCCCGACAGCCACATTTTTATGCGGGGCTTTTCTCATGCATATAAAATGCTGTGGAAATATGCAGATTATAAGAATTTCCAAAGGATACAGAGGATACACATGCATGAGGGCCCAAGAAGAAGGCGAGGATCCCTCCCTTTGCTGGCCCCTCATTAATTTGTATTCATTCACCTTTCAATCTGAATCACGCATTCATTATTCATTCGAAGCGTAAGCCCAGAGGGAAGCGGGGGGAAACTCTATCTCCATTTTCTCCACGATTTGCCCGCCGCACACACTCAGCATTCAACATAAATCTAAATCAGCTTTCGGTCTAGCCACTTGCCGCTTGCCACGTGCCACGTGCCACAAATGTGTGAAATGTGTCTCCCGCTGCAAACAATTCCCACACATTTCATTCATTTTTTTTCGTTGTGTTCTGTTTCTTTTTAATTCGCACAAGTGTCGTCCCCACCACGACACAGGGCACACAGCACCCCCTCCCCCCCTCCTCCCCCTCTGACACCAGTGGCAACGTCAACAACAACAACGACTGCAAGTGGCAACTAGCAGCCGCAAGTGGCAGGGCGGTTAATTGGAAATGAACTCAACAGAGCAAAGGGCACACAGAGAGGCAACATGGCAGAGGTTCATTGCCAGAGCAATGGAAAGGTGATCCCCGTGATGGATCCCTGACAGATGAGAGTGGAGGAGGCCCGCTCCCACCTGGGCAGCGAGCTGTAAAACAGTTTCATGTTTAAGCAATTACTATTTATTGGGAGTTTCGATCTGCTGGGATCGTGGGATCCTCAGTTGAGCGCCGACACCGCCTTCTGGCCATAGGCTCCACCATAGTGACTCTTCTTGAGAGGTTGGATCCCATCTGGAGCTTGTCGAGGGGACCATAGCGCTTGGCCAGCAGAGGTCGGACCTGCTCCCAGGCATGCCAATCGGCACCGTCCAAGTTCGCGGCAGAGGCGGCAGCACCAGGGGCATCGACCACATCCACATAGCCGCCGGGACCGGAGCGGTAGCTGGGCCTGTGTGCCACAATGGCCGAGATGTAGCAGGCCAAGAGCAGGCAGAGGAGACGCATCTACCATTTGTGTTGGCCCGCGATTCGTGTGCTGCCCAGACGGGACCCAAGTCGATGCCCAGTGCCGCGGGGCGGATCAGGCACTTTCGGGGTGCCCCGGCAGCATCCACATCTCAAGCCTGATAAGGCCCGGAGACTCCAACGCCACCGGCTTCCATTTCTATGCTGACAGAGCCGGAGCCGGAGAACCAGCCAGCAAGGACTACCACAACCTCCGGGAAGAGAGGCTGGCCGCCCCAGAAGCGAGCCCCCGGCTAGGCTCAGGCGCTGGCCACCTCCACTGCACTGCACTGCACTGTATCTGCAAGAGGCCGAATGTGGCACGAACATGTTTGAACAGTCGGTCTCCAGGGCAATTATCTCTGCGCTGTGCCTCCTGGAAACATTTTTCATTAAACTCAATTTTGATGCGTGAAAAAGGAGTTACGCTTTCGAGGGATGTGCCCGAAAAACGTGTTAAATTTTTCGCAATTTGTTACTAATTTTGGTTTCGGAATTTGGGCAATAAAAAACTAAATTTGTTTGCAATGAATTGGCACCGATTTTGGGCGAAATATGGCCCAGAGAAGAGTACTTTTGCCTGGTGTGGTACCCATGTAGAGTACATGTACATGTATATGTATGTAAATATGAATTTTACATGTAGATAAGAATCCTCTGGTCTGGGGCTATGGTTTCCCCTTTCGCAAAAGACCTTCCGAAACGCAAAAGCAAGTGAAAAACGGAGCCCGCTCAAAAAACTCTGACAATTTCCACAAAAGTCGATGAAATGTAGAGTGTATGTCGTACATATCTACCCAATACTCTACACTGCATGCTACATTCTACACATCGGTGTATAATCTTGGTTTATGGGCTATCGAATGCTCTCTGGGGCTTCATTCGTTCGTGTTTGTCTAGTTTTTGGATGAGAACTTGTTGCCTTGACCCTTGTTGGTCGTAGCTCCTCGTTGCTGCCGCATGCTGTTGCTTCATTAGCAAAAACACGTCCAGAGAGTGGACCAAAAGGGGCTGAAGAGGCCGAGCCAAAAGAGGGTCTAAGATGCAGAGGAATTGGGAAAGAGGTGCCTCTGAAGAGGCCCTAAGGGAGAGGGCCAAAGGACACACAAGGGGTTTCAAATCACTCTGACCCCAAAAACACTGGGACCATCGCCTCACAGATGCTGTAACCCGAAACGCAGTCAAATGTCAACAGCTGCGGAAAAGCTGGGGAAAGCCAAGAAAACAAGAGACGGGACGAGACGAGACGAGCTTCGGGGGCAATACTTTTCGACAGTATGACGCCCTTGTGTATCCCACGCCCACATTATGTCTGTGTTTCGCCAGTGTACATAATATATGTACTTAGGCATCGTGGCATGGGGCGGGGATCATATTTATGCGATTGTGTAGGATGTTGGACCTCTTCTCGAATGCTTAGGACCCGCGCCTGGAACTCCTTATTATTAAATGCCAGGGCAGAGGCGCCTTAGATGGAGCCTTTGAAGTCCTCGCCAGGACGACTGGAATGTGGAAGGTGTGGCAGCTGCTGGGGAAATAAGCCTCGCAGATGCCACCGCCGTCGATGAATCTGAATCTCCAGCTAAATGGTTTAGTGGGGGCTTATTTTGAATGTATTTCGCGGGCTCGTGGGTTCAAAAGCAATAATTTACTTGATTTCACGCGCCTCCAAGGCGGCGGCTCCAGCCTCCCAGCCTCCCATCCTCCCATCCTTCGGAGTCTAAATGGATACCAAATGGAACGCAAATTGTGTGGAATTATGATTATTGTTGGGATTACTAGTTCTCGGGGTTGGGTGTTGGTGGCGTATCACTCGCTTAATTGCTTTTTCCTCTGACATTAGCTAATGAAAAGTGTCCCTGCCGTAACCAGGAAAAGCGCCACGAAGGAGTTGCCAAGAAAATTTACCGAAAATTGGCTTTACCTTCGATGCGAAAATTGCCAAAAAAAACTTGTCCCTTTTCAGCAATAAATTTGCCTAAAAATCATGCAAAATGGTAACAGATTTCCCTTCCCATACGATACACGACGATATACGATATACGATACGATGTATACATTTTCAAACAGGATTCCTTTTTCTTTCTAATTGATTTATGAGATAAAAAAAAGGCAATTTTCGATGTAGAGAAAAAGTTTAGCGAGGCAGAGAAACTTTTGTGGATAGAAGATGTTAATCCTCCGGGGAGAGCCCCCTCCCCTGAGCCCCCCCTATAACATATGCCTGCCCGTTGACGTCATACTCCCTTTTGGCCAGAGAACAATGGAAAGTCGGCTTCAACAAGTGTTTGCAAAAATGCAAATTGTTGTCCCAAGTAGTTTGTGGCTATATCTACATATTTAACTACAAATACATGCATGTATCTACACAATACATATCTACACATACATCTTAAATACATGCATATATCTTTTTCGTATCTTTATTATGGATTATGAAAATGGGAAAATAAGGCAAATGTGCGGTATTTGCATAATTGATATTTAAAATACAAATTGAAAAGCATAAGAAGACGGCCATCCCCCTTGAGAGAGAGAGAGAGAGGGAGAGAGTAATATGTCTCCTGGTCATATATATTAATTGAAAAATAATATACATGAATGAAGGATATGGCCCAAAAGGGTTTGCCACTGGACTCCGCCCCTTTCTGAGAGTGTGGGCGTGGCAGGGGGGAGTCCTGAAACGTTGAGTGGCGCCTGAGCTGCTTTTGCAGGGCCGCCACCCTCCACCCTCCACCGCATGTGTGGATCTGTGGCATTTTGACGATTTTGCCTCCGGGAAAATGCAGTCGAGTGCATGGCCAAAGAGACGGCACAACCAAGAGGGAAAGAGCAGTACAATTAAGCGAAAGAGAAGGGACTATTGTGAGAGAGCGAGAGGACTATTGTGGGCATAAGTAGGGCCGACAGAGAGAGAGGCAGCAGATAGTCATTTACTCAGTGGAAAAGTTAATGATGCTGCCACACAGCACAGCACGGCACGGCACATCTTTCAAACATTTACTTTTGTAATTAAATTTGCAACAACTGCGGCTGCAACACACTAAAGGCGGCAGAGGAAGTGCTACGCGGCTCTATTTGGGGCGTCATTTAATATGTAATTAAACGTTTATCATCTCCTCGCGACACAAAATTACCCTGTAAAGCCCCCAATGGGAGCTCCAAGGAGGTAGGACCCATCTCCTATCAGAGTATTTCAGAGATTTCGACGAGACTTTGCCCCGAAATGGATCGCATAAATGGATGCATAAAATATTAACTATTAAAAGCCGTCTGTAGCCCAAACAAAGGCCTCGTTAAATGACATGTGTTGCCTGATTAAATGTTGATTTATAGTTTATTAAATGGCAAAAAGGTCTTTTGTTGCAGAAGTTCTCTGACATTGAAATGGGAATTAAAATCATAATTAGATCAGTAGCGTTTTTTTTTTTTTTAATTTTTTGTATAAAAAAAATACATAAACTATGCAAGAATTACCCCACAAATTAAATTAAATTAAGTAGAATTTTGAGTGCATTTTAAATGCATTTTCAGCTCCAATTAAATGAATAGTTATTTAAATCCGTGTTTTGTTGGGAAAAATCTATCTATGGAAACACTAGGAAAAATCAGTGAAATTTATATGAATATTAATTAAGGAATCGGTGAATTAAATACACTGTAAAAAGTGGGAGGGGTAGAGGAAAAAGTAGCCTGAAACAGGCTAAAATCAGTGAACTTTTTTTTTAAAATTTTTTAAAATGTAGAAAATTGCATTTCCCAAAAATGAACGCCGAATGCAGTGTTTTTGTTGTTTTTGTGGGGATCCTCTAATGTACTCTGTCCCCAAAATTTGGTCTTAAAGCACGAGACCGGACCTGCGACCCTTTTTTCAGTTGCTTTTCTTTTTCTTTCTTGGCAAAATAAATATTTGGCGACACTTTTTTGTGTCGCGGCATTTGTTTTGGCTTAGTTCTCTGCTCTGCTCCGTTCTGTTGTTGATTTTTTCAAGGGCAGAGCAGAGCAGAGCAGAGGAGAGACGGACGGAGGGGCCATCATCATCATTAGAGACAACCCACGTTTCTTGTCGCTTGTCTAGCCGCTTGTCTCATTTGTTATTTCGACAGTACAGTTTTTTTTGGCAAAGGGATTCCGGCAAAACTTTTGCCTAATTAATGGCAAATGTTGGCCAAAAACCCCACTTAAAATGATCGATGACAGCAGCGAAAACAAAGCCAAAACAAAAGCCAAAATTGTTAAATGAAAATGCAAACAAACATGCTAATAAAAATGTTTGCCATAAGGGGGAAAAAACTGAGGAAAATTACGAATTGGTTGCCCTACAATATGTTTATCTATGATGATGATGGAATGCGGAAAGTTTTCCTCGGCAGGGGCTTGTCTATAAATAAATGGCCAACATTGGATATTGTTTCCGATAAAAAATACATAAATTTGTACAGCTAAATTGCGATAAATATGTATTTCCCATTTCCCATTTCATGTTTGTGTTGTGTTTAGTTTTCTTCTGTCTAATCGTTGGCCTGTCCCACATTTCCCTCTGGTTTTCCCAAAAATCCAAAAACTTGCCTGGCTCTCATTTCCCGCCAGCATTAAGGGGGGGGGGGGGGGGCTCCGCTTATCTGATTATTGGCAACATTTTTGGAGGGGGGGGCTTGCCACATGCAGCCCGACAACATGCCGCATGATTTTCTTCATCATCGGAGACCACCAACAGGCGGCCATAATTTTGTTAGTCTCGTGGCTGGTGGATGCACTGCGGCTCTAGGACTCTAATTGATTCGTTTTGGGTGCGCAATGATTGGTGTTTTTGGGGTGGAGGGGGGATTGTGGTGGGGGGCAAGGAATGTCCATCGATCAGATGGACTGCTGGCCTGCTGGCTTGCTGGCCTGCTGGCTGTTCATTAAATGTGTCATAAAATGCTGGCCTCCCCCCCAGCAAATAATCTAATTAAGAGAAACCCCCCACAGCCCCCCCCCCTAGAAATCAGAATCGGATTTAGAGCCCAGCCAAGGCTCATAAATAACGTAAATCTGAGGCCAGAAGGCAAGTCATTAAATTTATGGCCACTGACCGATGAAAATCAAAGCATTTAATTTGGATTTTAATGGCCAGCAAATCCCTGTTTGGCCCTTGGTCCTTGGTCCTTGGTCCTGTGCAAATAGCATGGAAAATGAATGGAAAAACAGCGCCTAGAGAGCCGGACTTTTATTAGCAATTAGCATATTCTACAATTAATTGGTAAACAACGAAAGGAGTCGCCTCGAGTCGAGTGATTATCGTCGCTCATTTGCCAGTGGATCGATCCCCAAGGATAACCCCTAGATGGAGATCGATTTGGCAAATGGCAAATGGAAATTGGAAAATGGTAAATTAATTGGGGGAAAAACGTTGAGGCTATTTACACTTTTGATTCGCATTTGATTGCCGCACGAGAAAGTAGGAGACAACAAATGTCGCCCTCTCTCTCTCCCTCTCTGTCTCTGGTTTTAGTTGAGCAAATATTCGGATTTTCCCTGTGCATAGTTTTCCCCATTTCCATGGCTGTCCGAAATGGCATTTTTTGGCTTAATTTTGAATACTTAATGAATGATTCAATGAAGAGTCTCCAAATGTCTCCGAATGTTAATCCCCTCTCTCTCTCTGTCTCTCCCTGTCCCCCCCTCTCTCGGACAGCCCCCTGAAAATGCACTTTATGTGAATTTTATGTAAATTAATGGCACTTTAAATACAACGCAGCCGGGCCCTGGGCGTGGCCAAGGGGGCGTGGATCAGGGGGGGGATGAAAGCGTAATACAATCTGACAGATGGTCGTAATTAATTTGTAAGCGTGCCAGTAAGTAAGATGACACTTAAGATTGTGCTCGTGATTGAACGATTGAAATGCCCCCAAGATTATTATATTGACTTTCCACTAAAGCATTTTCCTTTGATTTTCCCACATAATAATTGATGGAAAATATGCCGCCAGGCTTCAGATTTTTCTCCATTGCTGGATAATTAATTTTCAATTGATTTTAAGGACACGGCCAGCAGCAGCTTTAAGCCAAGTTCTTGGCATCCACAGCTTGGAAGCCAAAGTTTTGGCGCTTTATCCGGATTTATCCAGACTTTTCCGCATCTTCCGCAGCTTGCAGTTGGCCGACGCAATGTTTTGGCCAATTAGCGGATTAAATTGTAATTATAATCACTCCGGAGAGAGAGAGAGAGAGAGAGCGATGTCCTGCCGGTAAAAGTTAATTGATATTAACACAACTTCTGTCTAAAGATAGTTCCCCCCCCCCCACCCACCAAAAATGAGGTGAAAGAGGAGAAAAGGTGAATGCCACGCGACAGATTTAATTAAGGCCCAGTGCGATGAGACCCCTTGACGTCTTGACAATTGAGTTGGCCCCGAAGAGCCGGACGACTGCTCCGTCACATTCTACGGGCCGTAGAAGAGTGCGGGAGGGGTGGAGGGGGGGAAAAGCGACACCCAACCAAAGGGCAAGTACTGGCCGGATTGCCGGCGCGTTGCAACGATTTTAATTTACTTTTCCTTTTGTTCTCAACTTTCGGTGGAAAGTGCTGCCGTGAAGAAAGTGGAGAAAGTGGCAGAACGACATTCGAGGAGCAAATTGCAAGGCAGGCAACAAATCGGTTGCATCCGCCGGCACGAAGGGGGGGGGGGGAGAGCAGCTTGGGTTTTTTTTGCATGTCCAGCCGTAAATCTCGTGACCAACTGCCGGCAGTAAGCTTTTCCCCACTCTTATGGCTGCCTCCTCCACTTGCTTCCTTCCCTGCTTGTTCGTGTGGCACCTGCCGGTGGCACTGGGGCACAGCGGCATTTATTTGTTTTCCTTCTTCGATGTTTCTCGATTTGTTTTGTGTACTCCTCGCCCGTGTCCTGCGATTATCTGCCGAGTGGCGGCGCCACAGAGTGCCGGAGTGGTTTATGTTAATAAGTTGGCGCCAAGCCCTGCCCTGCCCTGCCCTGCCCTGCCCTGCCCTCCGCAGATTGTTTAAATCCGAGAATGCAATCATTGTTTATGGCGCCCCGCAGTCCAATTTCGGACACGACTACAAATCGCATCCAATCGATGCGAATTTATGCAGAATTATGCCCCCTCGCCCCCCCCGTATCTGCTTTTGGGGTAATTTGAGCGTATTCGAGAGCCCAAAATGAGCTTAAGATGGAAATCTTATGCTTGTTATTCGAGAAGGTAGATAGAGTAGGGCTTTGTGCCTCTTGGAGTCTCTTAGAGTCGTTTTCCTCGCAGGACATGTCTTTGGCAAAGTAAAACCTTCCTGGGAACCTTTCTAGGGATTTCCTATGATCCAAAATCATTCTTTATTCTATCCCCCCAAAGAAAAAACACCCAAAAAACTCATTAAATTCCCTTGGTTCCCCCCGCACCTGCTGCAAATGGTGGAGCGAATTCGAATTTAAAGCCAACAGCAAACATTGGCTGGCATTTTCCCCCTACTGGAAATGGAAATGGAAATTGGAGAGTACTACCAAAAAATGTACAAATAAATTAACCGACTTAGCGCCAAAGCTAACAAATTAAGTGCAGAAATGTACACCCAAAACAGCCACCCTCCCGCTCCCCCCTCCCCCCATTGGGGGTGGTTGTGTGTGTGTGTATTCCGCATTGCCACGAGGGGTGCTCCATGTATTCCTGGCTTTATTCGGAGCCCAATTAAATGTTTGGTATTTTTTTTGTGATATGCCGCTGCATTTAATTTTTTAACTTTAATTTAATTTAATTTAATTTAATTTGAATATTTATTAAAGAAAACATATTTGCTGTGATATTCCTCTGCATTTAACTTTTTAATTTTAATTTAATTTAATTTAATTTGAATATTTATTAAAGAAAACATATTTGCTGTGATATTCCTCTGCATTTAATTTTTTAATTTTTAATTTAATTTAATTTAATTTGAATATTTCCTAAAGAAAACATATTTTCTGTGATATTCCTCTGCATTTAATTTTTTAATTTAAATTTAATTTAATTCAATTTTAATATTTATTAAAGAAAACATTGATTTTCTCCCAAATTTGATTGTGGATTTTTAAGATCAGATTTGTTGAAATTTTAGAACGGTGAAAAATCAGCTGTGGTGCCCCAAAATATCAATCGATGTGAGGAGGAAATATTGGGGAAAATTGGGGCATCCCTGGGTGGATTTTCATTGATCAAAAATGTGGCCATCACACAAAAAGTGTGGCCCGTGTCGCTACGAGTCATGGATATGTATATGCTTTTGATTTTGAGCCCCACCAATGAAATGCGTGCCCCAAATGCCACAAAAGCCTCGTTTTTAAAGTGCTCTGCTGCTGCGCTTTTTTTTTAGCCCCCCTTAAACTTTCATTTTGTCTGCCAGATACGACGGCTGCTTAAAGGCCGAAAGTGCCCCAAAAACTTCGTGGAGAATAAAATAAAAACAAAAACAAAAAGAAACGCATTTTCAATCATCAGAAATATAAATAGCAACCTGTGCACGTTTTACAAATTTGAGGATGTTTTTCGGAGAGCGAACACAGACCTCTCCTCCCCCCCACCCTCCTGGTGGCTACTGCCCCGCCGCTCATCATTGATTCAGTTTTCTAGTGCAAATTACATTTCGAATGTGTGTGCATCCGCAGACAGCAGGCGGAAACAACACATACACAGGCACGAGGGGGGGAAGGGGGGAGGCTCCAACAGGTAACGGTAAAGAAAAACAGGAAGAATAATGGGCGGCGAGAAGAGGGAACGGGCGAATCCAGGGGAACAATGATAAAACGGCAGAAAAAGCTAGAAACAGTCGAAAAAGGGGGACAAAAGGGGGGACAGAGGGGGAACCAAGGGAGGAAAGCGGAAGTTGTTATGCAAATGTTCCATTAAATGTTCTCTTTTGTTGTTGTTTTTTGTGCGATGCGGACCCAGGGGGGGGGGGGGGGGGGGGGAGAGGGAGTTCCGTTCCATGCCCCACACCCCCCACTCCTCCCCCCTTCGACTGTGGAGTGTTCCATTAGGCGGCTGCTGGCGGTATCTAAATATTCGCATTGGACACCACATGAAAGGACTCCTTTGTTGTTGTTGTTGTTGCTGTTGTTGTTGTTGTTGTTGTTGTTTTCTTAGCCTTTTGAAATACTTTCCCCCCCGGCTAAAGATTCACTGGGGAGTCGCCTGCTTTGCTGCTGCCCCGAAAAAGGTGTCGTACAGCAGAGCCTTTGGCCAGGGCGCTTGCCTTCGATGTGATTTCCCAGCTGGCAGTATTTGCGAGAATCGCTTGCAGTCCATTAGCTCTTTTCAGGTGCACCCCCCACCCCCCCAAAACGAGCCAGAGAGAGGGCTGGGGGGGGGGAGAGTACCTTGAGAAATGGCAGATCCTTGGGCCCCCCCTGGATCGGTCGCAGTGTGCCTAGCATTTTGTGCGCGTGTGTGTGTGTGTGTGTGTGTCTATCTAGTGCCTATTATTCAGTCACCGACTGGATAGCGTGACGAGCAGTTCAGTTTTACTGTAGCTCTCTGAAATTTATATATATATTTTTTTAAAAAATTTATTTTCAATATTCTAAAGCAAAATGGAACAAATAATCGAACCGAACTCTTCGCTGCTCTCGGGATCGGGATCGGGATCGGGGCGCTCAACGCCCTCCTTTGATGGATTCCCAATGGATGATCCGGACACTAAGGACCCGGAGCCGGCAGTGGCCTTTGAGACCCAATACCCGGCCATGTCCCTGTACGACGTGAACCTGGATAAATACGTAAGCGTGGAGACCAGACACCAAGGTAACCTTTTGCCATGACCCCTGACGCCGCCCGCCGCCCGCAGCCCTTTTGCCAGCCGTGCCCCTTCGCCACCGATGCGAAGGCCCTGGAGGAGCTGGGGGCCTGCGACTACACGCAGCGCATCAGCTACGAGATGGCCCGCTCGGGGCAGGCAACGCGTCGCGTGCGCGTCTATGCGGATGGGATCTACGATCTGTTCCACCAGGGCCATGCCCGGCAGCTCCTGCAGGCGAAGAACATCTTTCCGAACGTCTATCTGATTGTGGGCGTCTGCAACAACGAACTGACGCTCAAGATGAAGGGCCGCACCGTGATGAACGGCTTCGAGCGCTACGAGGCGGTGCGCCATTGCCGCTACGTGGACGAGGTGAGTGGCCACACACCCCTCCCCCCCGAAAGGGATTCATTCCGACCACCGTTCGACCACAGATTGTGGCCAATGCCCCCTGGACCCTCACCGATGAGTTCCTGAATGAGCACAAGATCGACTTTGTGGCCCACGACGACATACCGTATGGCGGGGCCGGGGGCGTCGACGACATCTACGCCCATCTGAAGGCGCGCGGCATGTTTGTGGCCACCGAACGCACGCCGGGTGTCTCCACCTCGGACATTGTGGCACGCATCGTCAAGGACTACGACCTGTTTGTGCGCCGCAATCTGGCGCGCGGCTACACCGCCAAGGAGCTGAACGTGTCCTTTCTGTCCGAGAAGAAGTTCCGCTTCCAGAACAAGATGGACGAGCTGAAGGATCGCGGCAACATGGTCCGGTGCGGCCTCCTCGCCCGCTGGGAGGCCAAGTCGCGCGACCTCATCGAGGCCTTCCTGCAGGCCTTCGGCCGCGAGCGCCTCTGCTCGATCTGGCGCGAGTCCAAGGGCAAGCTGATGAGTATCTGGGGCTCGGCGGCATCGCTCGAGGCCGGCGCCATCGACAGTTCCGATTCCGATTCCGATTCCGAGGACGAGTACGAGGACGCCCTGGGCGAGGTCGCCCACGTTGTGGCCGAGAGCGACAGCGGCCTGGAGACGGCGCGCTGGCACGACACCGTGGCCCCCAATCTGAGCCGTTCCAGCAGCTCCCCCGAGGTGGGGACTGGCGTCTGCTGAGCACCTCAGGCCGCGAAGGCGATTTCGTTTTGTTTTTGTTTGTGTTAATTGTTGAATTTTCCTCTGGATGCCACCCAAAACACACACAAACAGACGCCACATGGAATTATTAAAGGCTTGTCCAAGGATCGCAGCAATCGGAGGGTCTTTTCCCCCAAATCCCAGGACACTTTAAGGCGAACAGCGGCTGGTCGCAATCCCAAGGCCATCGTTGACGTTGGCGCTGCCGCAAATGGAAAATATAAAAGAAATTGAACGAAAATTGGCTCCAAGGAAAGTCGAACGGCGAGTGCCCTGTGGAAATTGTGCGACAACGAAATGGAACCTCCACCCGAAAGCCCATCAAATATCTGGGGAACCTATCCTGGGATGTTCCGCCTTTAAGGACTCTTTTTTGAATGCAAGACGATGATTGGGCCATCAATTCGCCAGCTTCTTCGTTTCTCTATAGTGATTGAGATGGGCGGAAAGATCCGTCACCTATCAATCCTTGCCACTGCTCCTCCCTGTTCCTTTCCTTGCGACGGAACCCAACAAATTGTCATCTTGCCAGCAGCTACGAAATTTGCATGTTGCCTTTGCACCCAAAAAAAATGCTTCCTCTCTTTTGTTTTATGAAAATTTCATTCATATTTTGGCAAATTGCCCACTTCCTCGCGCGGCAAGCGGCAAGTGGCATGCGGCATGCGGCATGCGGCACGCGATACATGCAATACCACCAAGATGTTGCCACCGAAAAGAGTCCTTCTGGGTGCTGGAAAATCTACTCTAATGGCACTTTAGAGCTAAGTGAAAATTCGGAAGCTCTTCTGGTTTCGGGTTTCGGGTTTTTACCAGAGCAAAGGAGTGGCCAGGATGGGCTAAGGGATGCCCAGGGGACACAAGGATGTCCGCTAATTAATTGTTACACATACGCCGTGTTGCAGGATTCTCGGGGGGCGAAGGGACAACCTCCTCTACTGCCAGAGACAGACTTTGAAGCGCCACCCCCAGAGGCAGCTCCCCAGCAAAGCGGAGCACAAGAACCAGCTTTCATTGTGCCACAAAATGTACGAATCAACGAAAAGAAAACTATTTATGTTGTTTGGCCATAAACCAGCTTCAATGGCCAAGAGAATGGCCATAACCATAATGCAATCAACTTGAGAATCCACTTGAAAATCGTCTCCTTTTGTGGCGGCCAGTGGCCAGTGGCTTTTCTTTCAATTTTCCTTGTACCTTTGACATTTTCTTTCGGGGGTTTTTTTTGGTTCTTTTGTTTTTGTGCGACTTAATCAATTGTATCTTTCGCTTGATTGCGCTCGCTTTACTCCTTTACTCCTTTTTGTGGCCTATCGAATATCAGGCCACAGCTCAAGACCGATATATATCGGCTTACGTTTGTGGCTTGGCCTGCAGCAATTATTTCGGCAAAACTCGGATATATTTTCCATTGAAAAAGTGAATTTATTAAAATTTAGTTGCAGAACTGCCGCCCCCTCCCCCCACAATCCTCTGAATCAAATATTAACTCACACAAAATTCATGGCATCTGCTAATTGTTGGAAAATTGCATTAATTTATTATTTAAAGCCCAGACTCTTCTGCCTCTGCCGCTGCCGCTGCCGCTGCAAACAATTTTCAAGCATGAAAATGTATTATTCAAAAAGCTGCTGCTGCTGCTGCTTCATCAGAAAAGTCAGGCAAAGGTTTAACTTGGGTAAAAGCAAAAGCTTGGGGGCTGAGAGCTTGGGGCCAAAGTGTTTCCATAGTTTTTGCCCCTTCGAGGAGGAAATTCCATGAGAAATGCCGCTTGCAGTGAATTTTTTGACTAATTTATGTGCTTTTTTTTTGGCAGGGGCACAACAACGTTAACCTTCAGTCAATTACCGAAAGTTAATGGCCATTTTTGGTTTTTTTTTGTGTTTTGTGCCATTTCTACTGCCGGAAACAATTTTGGCTCGTGGCCCCCGACTTACGGCTTGTTAATTATTTACATCAAACACAATTTCCCCTCCCCCCCCGGGTACGCACCCCCCATTCGCGTCGGGGGAGAATTAGTGGGGCATAACGGTGCCTTAAAGGTGCACAAAATCATCAAGAATGTATGAAATACCCTTCCCGGAAGATCTCTCGCCCAAAAAAAAAGGACAAGTATTGGCTAATGCAAGTCCCCAAGTGCCCCTCTGGTGGCCCACACTTGACATCACTTTCAAGTTATTTTCTACGCCAAAAAATCCCAATCCCAATACCAAATCCCAAATCCCAAATCACCAAAAACAAAAACAAAAAAACATTCATAATTCCAGCGAGCAAAAAGGCAGGAAAAAAACCCCCCAAAAGATGTACTTCAAAGCGGCAGAGCACATTTCGTGGCCAAAACTAATGCATTGGGGAGCAGGGACAGCGACAGGGCCAGGACTCACTCCGTTTAAGCCATTGGAGCGCGACATTAAAGCCAGAGACAGAGACAGAGGGGGAGCCAGAGACAGAGAGAGGAGCACAAATCTGTTGACCGAAAGGAAATCTCAGTTGCCCGACAATTGACAGTAACATGAAAAGCGCAGCAGCAGTGGGACGAGGAGCAGCAGGAGGACCAGGAGAAGCAGGAGGACCAGCAGCAGGACCAGGAGCAGGAGCAGCAGGACCAGGAGCAACATTTACAGTGAAAAATCGTTCTGCCGCTGCTGCTGATGGTGGTAAAAACCAATTATATGTAAGCCTGGCTTTTAGGACAGATGTTGCCACTGCCACAGACTGTTGCCACTGCCACCATGGCCGTAATTTGACAAAGATTGAATATCCCAATGTATGTAATTTTCAATTTGGAACAGAAGTTCGAGCCGAACGTGCGACTGACCAGAACGTCAGACCGAAACATTAAGCTGGTTTATTCCTGAATTATTTAGACAGGACATTAGGCTGGTCCTCAGGTTTCTCAGCCACTGCTCGAATGTCCTGCCATTAACTTTAATTGCAACTGAATCGCAGCCACAGCCACGTGTGGCAGCAGCAGCGGCAGCGGCAGAGGCAGAGGCAGCGGCATTGGCAGAAAGCAGTCTGTGCGGCACCTAAATGCGAGTCTACTTGAGTGCCGATTAATCTGGCCCTCAAATATACACACAATCCATGAAGATGATTAGTAAGTTAGTTGGTGTTTAGTGCCCAGGATTACATACAATCTTGCAACATTTATAATCACAAAATGTCAAAACGAGCTCGTTTTAATGTACTCTAAAATGGGAATTAAAGCCACTGAAGAACTAATGCCCAAAAGTGGTAATAAACTGCTCAAAATAGATTTTTTGAAAGTCGTTTAAAATTGCATAAAGCTTTAACTTTCGGTGGTTTCGGTGGTCTTCTGGTGCTTCCACTCTATCGATACGAATCCAAAATCGAAGTCCAACCGAAAGGTCGTACAACTTTCCATCTAAATCTTACATTTTTGTGGATATCAGTGCTTCAGATGTGGAGTGAAAGTGCCCAAAGTCGCAGTTTTTTAAGTTTTAAATTGAATTTTTGGGGGTTAAATTCCAAAATCAAAGAATGAGGAAGAAAAATACTCGTCTCGGCCTACAAGGTAGTTTTTGTCTCGTGCAGAGTACATTCCAAAAGTGCCAGTGTGTCGTACAGTGTTTTTATAGCCGTTTTTTGATACTTGTCCAGTAATTGATTTTTTCTAGTATTTTCTGTTATTTTTGTTTTTACCATTTCTTGTTTTCGTAATATTTTTTATGTTATATTTCCATCATAATTATTGTAGAGCTTTGTTCTAGTATTTTTAGATATTATTTTGCTTGTTTTATTCCACTATTTTTTGGTATTTTATAATTTTAAATGTTCTGATGCTTAATTTTTTAATTGTATTTTCTGGTAATTTTATAATATTTTCCTGGTATGCTCTAGCATTTTTCGTGGTATTTTCTAGTATTTTTCGTGGTATTTTCCAGTATTTTTCGTAGTATTTTCTATTATTTTTCGTGGTATTTTCTAGTATTTTTCGTAGTATTTTCTAGTATTTTAAGCCTGGTATTGAACCTTGTGGTATTTTTATAGTATTTTATTAGTATGTTCTAGTATTTTCCTAGTATGTTCTAGTATTTTCCTAGTATTTTTTTAGTATTTTTCTTAGTATTTTCTAGTATTTTTGCAGTTTTTTAAGCCTAGCTTCCGTTTACTTGTTTGCGTTCACTTTACGTAAGCTTTCATAGCGAATTAGCAACATTCACCCTTGAAAAACGAAAAATGTATAGGCCATTTTCCAGCAATTGACAGTCCCAGAATCCCAGAGCATCTGCAACCATTTGCCTTATCAAAATTCAAAGAGTGTCTTGAACCGGTGATGTATCTCCGGGCAAAGGTGT
Source organism: Drosophila persimilis (assembly GCF_003286085.1). Classification (NCBI taxonomy): domain Eukaryota; kingdom Metazoa; phylum Arthropoda; class Insecta; order Diptera; family Drosophilidae; genus Drosophila; species Drosophila persimilis. Next base: position 1,537,846 of record NW_020825345.1, read on the forward strand.
ATCTTCGTGGCACTTGTGTGTCTTTTCCTCCTGAAATTGAACTTCTGAAGTGACGTGGATGTAAGTTTGAGTATTTGAACATTTTGAGTATTAGTTTCCCACTCAGCAAACAGGCAAACGAAGCAAACAATCTGCTTAGCGCTTCTCGCGCACACAGAGCGATTATCCTTTTGATGTGGCAATGAGGCAAGTGAAGCAAATGAAGCGCACACGCACAGTGCCACTGGCAGAGCTGATGGATTCTTGCCACAGTTATTGCCGCTGCCACTGCCAGAGCCAGCAAAATCACGTAATTACGTTAATGAGAGGCTCATTAGATGCCCTGATGCTCTGATGCTGCTCCGCGATGAGGAATGGGATTTGTTTGCCGGTTAAGTGGTTGACTTTTGTAGCGAACAGCATTTTAAAGCCCTCACCTGCCATCCGCTGCCATCCCCTGCCATCCCCTGCCGTCCCCTGCCATCCCTTGTCCTGCAATTAGTTTGCATGGGAAAAAGCAGCAGCAGCAGCATCAGCAGGTATTAGTGCTGAAGGGCTTTTCCCTGGACGCATATGAGATATGTGGCACGGAATGCAATACGGCTGCTGCTGATGCTGCTGCAGGCATCCTCCAGGGTCCGGTTACAGAGCTCTGGACACCGAGCTGTGGAAGTCATGTCAGTGTGGCAGTGGCACAGCTGCCGTGGCTAATTGTAGACAAATCCATTATGCAAATGGCAGGACAAGAGCTCCCCTAGAATCCCCGACATTTAAGCGCCTCTGCTTGCACCACGTTCTGGTAAAAAAAACGTGAAAAAAAGGGACAGAAAAAAGGGGGAAAAGCGAGAGGTTCCCGCACGCATTGCCATGGCATTCGGTTGCCAACGCACGAGCCTCTGGTCCTGCCAGGAGCTAGGCACAGGCTTCGAGTTCGTAGGAAGATTAATCTCGTTTCACGGGGAGCCAGAGCCAGAGGCAGAGGCAGAGGCGCCTCCTTCCTGTCTCCCTCCCGCATGCCTTGCATCAGTGGAGAGTTTTTCCAACGCGTTGAAGGTCTCCTCGCCATCATCAACCCTTTGAAGAGCACATCAGAACAGCAGTTTTTCTCTCTCTCTCTCTCTCTCTGTATCTGTGTGTGTAAAGTTTTTCAATCAATTTCAAATGAAAAGTTTTGAAGCGGCCACCAGGAAGCAGAAGCCAAGGAGAGCCAAGGAGGCGCCCCTCGCCCACATTCAAGGAAGGCGTAGAGCGAAAAGCGAATCATAATTATGAGTCGAGTATATTGACTTTAATGAATGATTTATAGTGTGTTTTGGGGCTAATTTAGATGCAGATATCGGGGGATTGTCTGCTGAAAGAGAATGAAAAGGGGAATCCCATCTGGACTGCAGTTGATGGAAAATACTCTATGGAAAAAGGCACCATAGGCCCAAAGAAGAGGCCTAGCCGCATACCTCATAGAAACCTCTGTTGATCTGTAAAGAAAGTGGAATAAAAGACATTTTGCGAGAGACAGCAGCTGGCACTTTCGTTTTCTCCATGAATCCTAGCATATTGGCTGGTTTTGATACCCTGTAAGGGTCCAGGCATGTCCTCACATTACCATTAAATGTTCTGGAAACAAAGATATATCCAAAATTGTTGTAAACGATATGGAATCCACAATTTGAAAGCTATAGACTTCTAGTTCTGTTATTTTTGGAGCCTGTTCTAGAGTAAAGGACATCTCACAGTCCAAAGACCATATGCTTTCTACTTTTGGGCCTCCGCATCTCGCCGGAATCCTTCGTGCCGTTCCGAAGTCGCAGCACGTTCCAATAATTGCCAAAGTTTTAGCCATTTTTTTTTGTGCGCCTTAACTGCTTTCGATAAAATGTGTTTATGAGAGCGAGCCTTCTGTCTCCGCCTCTTTTTTGGCCTCCCGCCTCCGTGGCTCCCCGCTGCTGCTTTTTATGGCCTTTCGAAAGAGAAAGAGCCAGAGATTTTTGGTTATTCAAAGGCCAAAAGTTTTGCCGGGGGAACTCATATTTAATTGAGCAACGGATAAAATTAACAGTCGAATGGACGTGGCAGGGGCAAGGGCAGGGGCGGGGGCAAGGGCTGGGGCAGGGGCAGTGGGAGAATGCAATTGTAGCTGTCAAAACGCGAGAGCATTAATTACAAATATCCTTGTGGGGGGTGGTGGGGAGGGGTAAAAGGGGGGGAGGACAATGGCCCTCGAACTTCACTTGAAGGTAAACCCAAAGGCAGGCGTCAATTGAGTTAATTAGGAGATTAAAAGGGGGCAAGTAACCTTCCCTTTGAACGGGTTAATAATTCAATGAGACCCCCGAAAATCGTGAGAAGAGAAAGCCAATGAGCGAGAGAGCCAGATGATTATCAAGCGGGAAGAGAGGAAAAAGGGGGATAAGAAATGATTGGGATTAAAATTCGATGGAGTGAATATTGCTCGCTGGAGACTCGAAAAGAGGAATCTGTGCCCAGGCAGGGGGCACCAGGTACCAGGAAAAGTGTTGTTCCAAATCCCAGCTGCCAAATGGAGTGTTCCCAAGTGCCCTTTTGAGACCACCCCCCCCCCCCCCCCCCTGGTTTTCGTCCATGGCTTATCAGGGATAGAGTCCCCGAGTGCTGCTGTCACAGCGCCGTCGAGAGAACGGGGTAATCGTTTCTATTTTCCCCGAAACTACGATTCTTCGAAGAAGAACTGCAGGAAAAGTTGCGGCACACACAGAGAGAACTTTCCCTTTGCGGCACTCCGTCTCTCCCCACTGCTGCTCCTCGTCCTGCTGCCCACTGCCCACTGGCCAGTGCCCCCTGACTTTTGCGAGACGCCTCCTTCATGTTTCGAGAAGGAGTTTGTTGTTTGGGCCGTAACTTTGTTTGTGGCCCATTTCTCATGCTTATTGTTTTGAATTCCATTACATACCGCTCTCCCTCCGCCTCCCCCTCTCCTTCTCTCACTCTAAACTTTTCCCTGCTGCGGTTTTTCCTTCCATATTTACATTTTTTTTTTTTTGTTTTTTTTTTTATGGCTAATGCAAATTAAACTTTTTTGTTGAGATACGTTCGCTCTGCCATAAAGTTGTGCTCTCTATTGGTCTTTACATTCTGCTGCTTAAATGAAAAATAATTGGAAAAACTTTCCCCAAATTATTCGCCGAGCAGCCCTTCCCTTGGCTTCTCCCCAGAAATAAAACACACATTTTTGCCGTTGCTGTTTAATTTAATTATATTTAATATTTGGGTTTTTTTCGCCTGTCTAAACACTAAAACCTTTCCGCATTTCATTTATGACTGGTAGCTTTTTCTGCTGCTGCTGCTGCTGCTATTTTTCTTATATGTAAAAAAAAAACTTAATTTATTTTGGGGGGTTTTTTTTTTGTTTTTTTTTTGGTTTGTGTGTTTTTTGAGTAGGTTAAATCACACTTAAATATACATTTAACAAACAACAAATTAATATCAATATTTATTCAATATGTATGCTTACTTTTAGCAAACACTGTGGCAACATTATAAATGTAATTTAATTTTTCTCTATATTTATACGAATTTTAGTGCTAATTATATGGCACGCGCTCTCGCTCCCTCTCGCTCTCTCACGCTCTCCCTCTCCCACTCTCTTCTGTCTCTCTTTTTCCCATCATTAAATGTCTATATTTTATTTATTTCTTCATTTTTTTGTAATGAAATTCTCTTTTGTGGTTCTTTGATTTATTTATGTATTCAATGATTCGAAATATTTGTCAGGGGCTCAGTTTGCTGCACAAATACTTCAATCATCAATCATCAATCATCATATTATGCGTGTCATTTGATGGGCGACGGGACTCCCCTTTAATGCCTTTAATTTGGGGCAAAAAGTGCTGCAGCGGCGGACACAAAAAAAACAAAAAAAATTAAATTAAATCTACAAAATATCCTACAAAAGTGTGACAAAAAAAATCCTCATCCGCATAATTTACCCATTAAAGGAAACCCTGTTTGTCCTCCAGGATAAAAGGAAACCTATTTTTGTTAAACGTTTCACAGCCTCTGCTTCCAAAATAAGGGATTCTTTCTCTTAAAATTAGTGACTCTGCCAGCCAATGGTTTTTCCACGAAAATTGCCTCACACCAACACACACACACACACACACACACACACACACGTGCACACACGTGCAGATTTATGCCCTATATCCGTATGCGTATCTATGAAATATATCAGACACTTATTCCGTTTTCATTCCGAACGAAATCGTTGCCAAACAAATTCGTAAAATTCGTAGTTCTGTAGAGCACACGCAGACATATTGCATTTTGCATACTCTTTTTCCTGGGGTTTGTTTCTGTTGTTGTTGATGATGAAAATTGCAGCAAAGCCCTGCGATTCCAAATGTGATTTATGGGCCAAAACACTTGAGTGGCCAGCGATGCGTGTGCGTATGATTGATTTGTTCTGCATTTTATTCGAGTTCTGTCATGGGTCTGAGGGGTCTGAAGGACTTCAAGGGTTCCTCCTGCAAAAAAAGTATGCAAATGCCTTGTGTTTAGCTTTTTTTTCTCTTACTTATTGCCTAACAAATGGGGGGTTTTTTCTTTTTAGAGGAAAACTAGAGAGAAATCTTATATATTTTACAGAAATATGTAGCTAGGAAAAACCATCCTCTAGATTTGATCTAGTTTGCGGGCCTCAATTTTCAATTTTTGCCAGCGGTCCACTACGCCATGGCTGGCGCCTCGTCAGTGGGGCACAAGTGATGATCCGTGGCGCCGCTGGCCTTGTCCACCACCACGACAATTGCGTGGAACTGCAGGGCCATGGCCTCTGCCTCGGAGCCGCCCAGGGATCCTCTGCCGGCTGGCGCTTCCCTGTCTGCGCGCGAACCCCCCTCGGCCGCGTCCCGCCTCCGCTTCAGCAGGCTCAAGAGACGCCCCAACATTCTGCTGGGATTTCTATGCTACAGATTCGTCACTTGAGTGGTGCTCGTGGTGGTGGTGGTGGCACCGGCAGCAGTCACAATCTGCCGCTGCTGCAGCGCCGGAGCCACAGCCGAACGCTCCGCCCGTGTGGCGGCCACCTCGTCCTGGGCCACTGGCAGCCAATTGTCGAGGAATTTCGGGCGGAAAAGCAGGGTAAATGTCGTACGAAATTGCTTGCTCATCGAACAGTACAGAATAAAGTTGATGCTGGAGTTTATCAGGGCCAAAATGTCCATCAAGTCGCCTGGAAAAAAGGTGGGCAAATCAAACGGAAATATTTATTAGCGAAGGAGCCCCCGTCGTCGAGGCGAAGAACTCACTCAATCTCAGGTAGCACTGCAGAAAGAAGGCGTCCCCCAGGAGGGCGTTCAGCAGACCCATGATACCCTGGGGGAATTCCGTGATCAGAAAGAGCAGCAGCACCGCCAGCAGCATGCGCGTGGTGCGATCCGTCTGCTTCTCCTTCTCGAGGAGCTTGCTGTTCTTGCGCGGCCGCTCCGAGGGCTTTCCATTCACCAGCGGCTTGCCGGTGCCGTTTCCATTGCTGGCCGCCGCCACGGCGGGGGTGGGGGGCTTGCTGGTGAGCTTCTTCCGGCGCTGCTTGGCCTCCAAGAGGGCCAGGATCAAGCGCACTGAGAGAATCGTCAGGGCAATGCAGGGTATCAGCTTGATGACCACGCTGTAGATCAGGAAGGTGGCGTTCTGCAGGGAGGCATTGTGCAGGGCCAGATCGCTGTGGTAGAGCCGGTAGACGGTGACGTTTCGCGCCACCAAAGGAGCGGGGGCAGGGGCAGGGGCAGGCGCAGGAGGTGCCACAGGAGGGGCAGGTGTCTCGGTGGTGCCCGTGACATTCAACCACAAGGTTTCGTTCAGATTCAGGCTCTGCGGAGTGGCATTCAGTGCTGCCACCTTGACGCTCATTCCGATCTCGTTCCGATAGTCGATTACGTACTGCGTCATGGGTATCGAGTTGATGACCTTTCCCATCGCGTCCAACTGGTCCATCCACTCGGTTATGGCCGTGATGAGGTACAGCGACGGGGAGACGACCAGAACACACACCACGTACGCCGTGAAGATCGTGATGATGGTCGTCCGCATGCCGCACCACACGCGATTCTTCTGGGGATAGCCCACGGCTATGTAGCGCCACACCGCCAGCGTGACCGTCAGCCAAATGGAGATGGTGTGCAGCACCTGGGCAAAGATCGAGTGGAAGTTGATGAAGCAGGCCCAGCCGTAGCTCAGCTTCTGCTCCCGCGGCAGGCTGTCGGTCAGGATGTAGTCGTGGATCGTGTAGGGTATGTACTCGAGCATCACCGCGAGATCGGCCACCGCCAGGCCCGTGAGTATGGCGTTCGTCGGGGAGCGCATCTCCTTGCGGGTGAGCACAATGATGTTGAGAGTGTTCGCTATCGTTCCCAGGATGCAGACCACCAGGGAGACATAGCCATGCATGTTCTTGTAGCTGCAAAGAAAGAGAAAGTAGGGGGAACGACGTGTAATCCAAATTATATTCGAGTTATTATGCTCCAGTTAGCCCCAACTTTTGGCCTCAGATCCCAGCAATAAAACCATCCAAAAAATCCCTCATTTCCGTAGCAGAAGGCAGCAATGGGAGAGCGTCAGGAGGAGGCCCGGCAGTGGACAGGCAATAAAGTGGCTGAACCCCAAGGCTCTGGCTTATTCGTACTCCCACAATGGAGACGGCTGTAGGCGGCTCTCCGCCTACGTTGGGGATAAACATTTTACTGGCTTTGCTGCCTGCCAGCCTGCCTGCCTGCCTGCCTGCCTGCCTGTCAGCCTGCCTTTGTTTAGTTTGTCGTCGAGCTGCGCTCTCTCGTCCTCTCTGAGGCCACAAAAAACCCAGCGAGAAAACAGTGGGGGAGTGGCATAGCGGCAGGGGGGGGGACAAACGCCAGGCAGCCCCAAGCTGCGGCTCAAAAGTTTTTCGGGCTACCCAAAGAATGTGTGAGCGTGAAAAAGTGCACAGAAATGGCCCTAATAGACGTTAGGCAAAACAACGAATACTGAAAAACCCATTTAAATATAAATACTACAAAATATACTGAACGTTTAATTGTAAAAATTTTAAAAAAATACTCATAAATACTACTACAAATTCTAGGCAAAATATAAGAAGTATTTTCTTATACCAAGACCTAAAAAAATACCGCAAACTACAAAATAATGGAAACAATTTTTTAAAATACCCAAAAAAATTCCAAATAAATATATTGAAAATATTAAAATAAAAAAAATTATTTTTGAATACTACTGCTAAAAAATACTACAAATTAAATTGTACAAAATGGAAAAAACTTAAAAAAAATATATATTCAAAAATACTTTAAAATACTAATACAAATTCTAGGCAAAATTTAAGAAAATATTAGACTAAGAGCTAACAAAAAATATTACAGAAAAATACCACAAATTAAAAAACAATGGAAACAAATTTTGAAAATAACCAAAAAATACCAAATAATAATATGGGAAATATTTAAATAAAAAAAAGCAAATTAAAAAAAAAAACTTCTAAAAAATACTGATAAACTCTAATAATACTGAAAATTGCATCTTAAAATATTGATAATGCTTGCTAAAAATATTTTGATATTTAAATGCAGGGCACAAGGTGCTGTCCACGCTTTAATTTTGGGCCTTTGCCCTTTGGCCCTGCACAGCCACAGCCCAATCCAAACTCGTACGTTTTCCTTTGTTTGTTGTGTGCTTTCCGGCTGCTGTTGCCACAAGCCCGCCCCCGCCGCCCCGTGGGCGTATGGCTGGCTGTGTTGCATCTTCCAGCACGACTTCTGCTGCTGCCGCTGCTGTTGCATGCACAAATTAGACTTAGCATAAAATTTATTATGAAAATCCAAGGCCAAAGCCCTGCCACATGTTATAGCAGAGCAGCAGGGCAGCAGCAGCAGCGGCAGCCTCCTGCGATTCTGCATTTAACTTTGGGGCATAAGCCGCAAAAATGTTTAATAAACTTGCCACCGCCCCCCCAATGTGGCGGCAGTCACACTCTCCGAGACTGAGTGAGTGAGTGACAGGTGTGTCCTGGCTGCTGCAGGTGCGTCCCGGCTCCCGTCTCCCGTGTCCCGTGTCTCTTGTGTCTCTTGTGTGTCTTGGGTCTCCTGTGCTCTCCGTGTCTCCTGTCAGGACATTGGTAAAATTGTTTATTGCTTTCCCCTCCTTTCACTCTTAATTCCAGAGAAAACCAGAAAAGCTAAACGAAAGTCCCCAAGTCTCCACGTCCCCAAAACGAGTGACAGACAGGTTTATGGAGAAATTCAAACCAGAAAAACTTCCATTCCATTGTAAAACCGAAAAACTACCCAAACTGCAGGTCCGATGGCCAGGTGCCCCGCCAGCTCTGGGGGGAGGGGGACTCAATAAACTAAAGAGGGGAGAACAGAAGAGGCCTTCTCCATTGTCTGGGCAGCGGCAGGGCCCCAAACTATGAGAATCTATGTTTATGTTTGCTGCTTGTTGGGAATTTCCACTTCATTCGTGGCTTCAATGCCTACGATACTCTCTTTTCCCATTTCAGATCTATTTTTTCGAGTATTTTCTGCTCGAAAAAGTGTATCCAAAGCCTCGACCAGCCCTCTAAGGCCTTGCCCTGACTTTGCTTGATTCCTTGGGCCAATAACTTTTAGTCCTGGCCATCCCCACCCCCCCCCAACAGGATTCCAGGACTTCATTTGCTGTTGTCGCCGTTGTCGTTGCCCTCGCCCGCCATTCATCAACATGGATTATCAAAGGCAATAAATTAGACGAGGCCAAGACACATTCTTAGAGGTACAGAGGGGGGGGGAGGGAGAGAGTCCTGGCAGGAGGAGGAGGAGAAGCAGAAGCTATTGGCAAAAACACGGGAATGTTTTGTGCTTCTTGCAACGTCAGAAGTTTTCTTGTGAATTTGATGAATGGAGTTGTAAATTCCCAAAGAGTTGTGTGCCCCCCCCAGCCCCCCCGCCATAAAAAAAAACCCAACACGACACAAAACGAAACGAGACGAGGGTTTGTGCCCCACGTGCCCCGTGCCCCGTGCTCCGTGCCCCGTAGCCCGTATGCCGTGCATTTTGGTGGCTGTCAAAAGTTGTTTCAATGTCGCCCATGACTCACGTAGGCCTTTTGTGCCACCTTGCAACCTTCGGGCCGGCTCCTCTGACACTTGCAACAGCCTCCCTACGGCGGACACACACGTCAAACGACGACGAGGATGGTGGAAAATGTATTTTATTGTTTTATTGCTCAGGGAATACCCCTGCCTCCCCCCACCCCCTCGTACGCACAGAGCAAAAGGAGTGAAAGCGAGAGACCCATTTGGAAAATTAAACATTTTCCACATTTGCCGAGTCGTGGGCCCATCGATGAAGGTCCTGAGCCCCCAACCAGAAATATCCCCCATATATAATCAACTAAACATCTATATTATGGCCAATGAACACAGATGTAGGATGTAGGATGTAGGATGTAGGATATGCGATGGGTAAAATATTCATTCGGGTTCGCGCATCCAGTCGACGGAGCTGTTCAGGAAGTGCGACACTTTGGCGAGATTGCGGGTGCCTTTGGCCAAGGCGTGTGGGTCCAGGCAATTGATCAGTACCTCCTCGGCCCCCAGTTGGTGGGCGATGGCGCCGCGGCGATTGGGCGGGCGCTCGGCCAGCCGATCGAGCATGGTGCCCACGACCAGTATGGGCACATGGTGGCTGTTCAGCAATCGCTTGTGTTTGCGCTGCTGGCTTATCTCCACCAGGGGCCCGTACATCCAGTCGTGCAGGTTGTCCTGCGTCTCCATATCCTGCAAGTTGTAGACCAACACGATGCCGTCTATCTTCCTGTACAAGTGCTTTCTGGCGCCGCGACACTCGTTCGCCGCTCTGTTCATATCGTAGAACTCGACGAAGTGCACAGCACCAGAGGCGTCTGGCGGCTCCTCGAGCTCCTCGAGCTCCTCTGGCCCCTCCGGCTCCCAGATGGGGTTGTAGTCGTGCAGACGCACCTGCACGGTCCACTCGCTGTCGGACACGGTCCGGGAGGAGCGTGTGGGCGTCATCGGGCTGTTGGCCAGCAAGTTGCTCAGGCAAGTCTTTCCCACACCTGCAGGGACGTTTTTCCACGTGTATTAAGGAGTCGGTAGCCGCCCATAGAGTCTCACCTGGATCGCCCAGTATCAGAATGCGAAATGTGGCCAAGTGCTTTGGCCGTTGCAAGTCCTGCTGAAAATATTTCATTTTTCTCGAGTTTTTTAAAATTTATTTTTTGTTTTTTTTTTTTTTTTTAGCTCCGAACTGTCGAGAGTTATTCCGTAAACTGGGGATCTGTACTGCCAACAAACTAAACGTATATTATGAGCCTACTTTAATTGCACAATTTTACCGATTTAATTCCAATTTGATGGAAGAAAAGAGCCTTCTGACAGGAACGACTATTACTATTCGATATATTCGAGTATTATTAATCGGGGAATATATGGTCACACTGGCACACAAAGACTGAACGGCATTACCAGCATAGACGATCTCATGAACACAAAAACCAGGCTCATAATGAAAAAGGAGTACGAAAAAGTAGAATCATAGACCAAAGAAATTATGAACCAAAGCCAGAACCGATGGGCGAAAGTTCCGAGTTCTGTCGGCATTATTTGATATTTGATGAGAATAATATTTAACCCAAACATGGCAGAACCTGCTCAGTGATGGATTTGATGGGGTAGTGCCGTTTAAGCATAAATTTATGCTTCACATTGCTTCTGGCCTCCATCGATAGCCGACATATCGAAGCAGAAGAAAAAGATCGAATACAACGGTTTTATGGAAGCTATTCGCTCCCATTCGATGTGACTACGAGTGTACTGTACTTTCTGTGCAGTTTATCGACGTCTAACCCGTCCACTCCCCCAGCCACTGCCCTTTCCACTCCCCCTTCCAGTCAGCTCTCCAGTTCTCCATGCGAGCTTTTTTTCCTGCCTCGGATACGATCCCCCAGATTTTCTTTATTCTCCGATATAAAGAACTGGGAAAAGTGTTACGGTGCTGGGGCGTCCAGATTCTATATTCCGCTGTTAACGTTTGGATTTTTCAAACAGCTGTTGAGGCCATTATCGATAGGTTCTGAACCGATTATATTTGAAGCGTCGCGATAGCAAGCAGCATGCAGCATGCTTCAAACGCGTTTACCAACACTGTACTTGACTTGTGATGGATGCCTTAGACTTTTCCGATATGGCAGTGCATAAATGCTTGTATTCGCGAATGAAACAGCTTCCTCTAGGATGTTAATTTGGAAGTTGGAATATACCTATGGTTTGATGCCTCGAAGGAACTGGAAGACGGGCCCTGGCTTTATAACCGATCGAAACTTGGTTGATAATAGTTGGAGCCATGGATTAGGCATTGGGTTTGGGGTTTGCGGATTAAATATACCGAAGTATCGAAAAATAGAGCTGTGGGCTGTGCCAGAATGCACTTCCCGAAGATTTTGATGGCTTGCCCGATGCCCAATGCCTTTGGCCTAAACGTTTAAACCGACTCCCAGACTTAAGAGCCCTTTATATGTAAATATAGACCGACTCCAAGATCGGGTATTAAACCAGATAAGCATCTGGTTGATGAGATACGCTAAGATATAGAAAAGTATCTGTGGTTGCAGGAGGAATATGTAAATAGAGTTCTGGGAAAAGCTCTCTAGGGAAACGAACTGAAAGTAAAGGTCACTCTTCATCCTTTTCAAACATTTGTTTGTTTGTAAATAGTTCTGTAAGCCCTATTTGGGCTCTGCCTTTCCAACCGACATTTCGGAGAAACTTTCATCTCGGTTGGGACAGTCGCTGACATTAAGTCTCGCATTGCAGGAAGGGAAAGAGAATCAAACCTTGTAAATAATTGTTGACTGGGCTTCCATTTTATTGAGTGCATATTTCCATATATTTCCACCAAATAAGGACATGTTGCTGAGCACTTTTCAGCGCCATCTTGCCAGCTTTCTAGCCACAATCGACCGCTGGACCACGGTGGCTGCAGGGGGCTTTGAAGAAGGGCCCTGTATCCAGTGCGACACCTAACTATGTGCACATGTGGGTGCTATGCCACTGCAGGACCTCCCAGCAGTGCCCCGTCCTCGAATCCCTGCAGGGCTTCTTAATGTTTGCTCGTTTTAATTGGTTTTCACAGCAAAGTTAATGCATTTCTATGCCATTCGATGGAATTACTGAGCCTTCAATCAATTTTGCCATTTCGAAAATATCTTCTAGACAAAAGCCCATGGAAATGTGTGTGTTTGGCAGGCCCTGTTCCAGTGGATCCAGTGGATCCAGTGGATCCTGGCACAGCGCGACTTCTGGAGGCGCGTGGGATGTGTTCCATAAGCAGCACGTGTGCACACACGCGTGTGTAGTGGTGTGTATCCATGGGAGTGCGTCTGGGGGCGGGCGAAAGCCGGCGAGAAGCATTTGGAAAATGAAACAAATTTCACATTTTTCACATTTTTCACATTTTTCGGGGGGTTCTTTTTTTTTTGGGGTTTCTTTCTTTTGTGCAACAAAGGGTCGTCTCGTCTGCCGCCATCGACTGTTCTTTATTATTTATGTTAATTGCTCGTTTTGTGCGTGTTTTCCTGCGGTTTTTTCTGCTCTCGTTTGTTGTGCGGCAGAGAGGCCTCCTTTTGATGGCTCCTCCGCAAGCCATCACATCACGTCAGCCATCGATTCGATGGAGAACGGGTTGCACCTGACCCCTCTGACATTCGGGACTCCTTTGACTTTGACTTTGACTTTGTGCCGTTTGTGCCGTTTGAGTGGCGCTTGACTCGCAGGAGGCTGCGTGGCAGGTCTGTCTGGGTCTGGGGCGTGACAGCGTCAAGTGGCACCCCCCCCCCCCGACCACCAGGGGATCTGTCGCTGGCAATTTGGCACGTCTTTGACACGAACAGAGTAAATCCCACGTCCTCGTTCTCGTCCTCGACCAAGTGTTGGATACACATCTAATTGTTGCTGCCAGAACCGCAGAGAGAAATACGACATCTCCCCCCCCTTTGCTGGCATTCCTTAATTATATAGAAACCCCATTCAATGGTGGGCGGGGCGGGATGCTGTGGCAAGCCACTTTGTGGCCATTAACATTGCGGGGCACAGACATTGGATCTCTAATTAAAACTAAAGGCATTGCAGGAGGCGGCAGGCACAACGGTGCAACATTCCCCGTAACCGAAGCCCACCCCGCCCCCCGAAAAAGTGAATGAATGAATAAATGACCAAAGGAGGGGGGGGGGGGGGGGGGATTTATTAGCTCCAAGGATTCACGGGATTCATGGATTTGTAGAGTTTTCCAGGCCAGCTTTGCCACCCGCCGAATCCTTAATGAAGTTTCTTGCCTCTGTTGTCCCCTCGCCCCTCCCCTCGCCACTCCCCTCGCCCCTCCCTTTTACGACCTTCTGCGGCAGTGCCATAAATTCCATTGCCAAATTTCCTTTTTTTATGGATGCAACAGACATTCGAGTGGACATTTTGGACATTTTGGACATTTCGGACATTTCGGAATTACTTGAAGGAAATTGCTTATCAATTAAATTGATTTCTCGTTCATTAAATTCCTGTTGTTGTTGCCCCTGACCTTGCCCCTTGACAAATCTGCTTTGTGTTTTGTTGCCTTTTCGGTTAATCGTCCAACAACAACAACAACAACAACAAAATTATATGTCCAAATCAAAATTGAAGCGCTTCCTCCGTGCCACCTCCCCCCTCCCTACCCCTCCCGAATCCCCTCCCGACTGCTAATCGATTTCTGAACGATTTGTTCCACATTGTTGTCATCGTGCCGCCAAAGTGGGCGGCGGCGCCGGTGGTGGGTGGTGCCTGCACCCTTGGGAGAAGATGATTGATGGTCGGGCCGGAGGATTCTGGAAAGGGGGCTTCGGCGCCGAGATTTGCGTGGCAGCAACAACCAAGAGCGACCGAGGGAGACTTTCTTGTGTTCAAGTGTCTTGGAGATTGTTTTCCTCAATCCTCTGGGAGCAACTTCTTGGTTCGACTCTTCTGCTTTCGAATCTATCTGATTAGAGCCTGCTTCTTCCACGTCTAACGCTCCTTCTTCTAGGATCTACCCCCTCTGGGATCTCCGTTTTCTGGAATCTCCTTTAGCTCAGCCTCACTCTCCTTCCTCCTGGATCTCCTTCCTCCAGGATCTCCTTCCTCTAGGATCTACTTCTTCTAGGGTATCCTTTCACTATGATCTACCCCTTCTGAGATCTCCCTCTTCTAGGATCTCCTCCTTCTAGGATTTTCCTCTTCTATGATCTCTCTCTTCTAGGATCTCTCTCTTCTAGGATCTCTCTCTTCTAGGATCTCCTCCTTCTGGGATCTCCTTCTTCTAGGATCTCCTTCCTCTGTGATCTCCCTCTTCTAGAATCTCCTCCTTTAAGGGTCTCCTTCTTCTAAGATCCCCCCCTTCTTGGGGTCCACCCTCTTCAGAGTCTTCTGGAACCTCTTTCCTCTCCCTTCGCCATGCCCTGGCTCTTCTTTTTCTACGAAACAGCTCTGCCCTGCAGACTATCTTCGAGTTTCAATGAATTTCAATGAATTTCCACTCCAGCCCTCGGCCAAAACTTCAACATTTCCCCTTCTATTCCAAGGACCTTGAAGCCGAAACCGAATTAAAGTTGCGCACAACACACGAGTGGGTACAAATTTCACGGGAAATGGTTACGAAAGGGTATTCCGCAGCCTTTCCATTGCCGCTGGGGTGCATGCCCCTTCTGGCAGTGACTTTGACATTGCCCCCGGGGGCAACAGTGGCTGCCATGCAGGACCTCGTTGTCCTCGTTGTCGTCGCTGTCGTCGCTTACCTTGTGTGAAAATTATCCATGCCGCTGCCGCAGTAGAGCGGCGCTGTTTCATTGTTGCCACTCGACATGGTTCCCGTTGCAGTTGTTGTTGTCTCAGATTTAGCTGGAATTGCTGTTGCTGCTGTTGTTGCTGTTGCTGCTGTTGTTTTTGTTGTACGTCTATTGTGATGATTTCTGGCTGTCACTCAATGCATTCGTGGCTGTGGCATGTGGCATGCTGGGGCTTGGGTTGGCTGCCAAGGACAGCGGCAGCAGGAGCAGCAGACGTGGACGATGCATAGAAAATGTTGCATTAATCATTAATTAATGGCGAAAACTATTCACAGCGAGTGTCCTGCAAAGAGAGGGGGGAGAGAGGGGGAGACAATTATACAATTAGATATTCCGTGCAACACGTCGTATAATTAATGCGAGTTGTAATTTGTTGCCAACTGGCGTCCCCCGCCTCGCATTCCACTTAAAAATGATTAAATGTGCTGCGCCCCAACGATGCAACGTGATGGGGCGTGCCGCCGCCGGCAGCAGCAGCTGGATGCCCCTAAGCCGATTAGCGGAGCTCACCCATTCACATCCACATCCGCATCCTGCCACAGGGCATCCCTTTTTTCCATCTTTCCTTGCGCTCCACTCGAATTTTAGCGCCTGCTGCTGCTGGAACTTAATTAGCTGCAACGGGGGCGTGGCGGGGCGGCACTGCCTAAGCTTTCGTACTAAGTTGGGGAGTTTTGGGCTGCTTTGGTGCCCTGCAAAACGGATTAAGATTCGAAGAGCCGCGAAATAACAGTAGAATTATGGCTCAAAGCCCTTCGCATGCCCATCGCAGACGAAGAAAATTGCCGCAAATTGGAGATTTTCTTGAATAATTCACCGAAAAACAAAGACCATCGTGGGAGTCCAAGATGCCGCATCCTGCCACACGCCACACGAACATGACGCTGATGGATAAACTGAATTATCCGGCGGCGGCCAGGGGGGGGGGGTGGGGGTGGGACCGATGGACATCACTCGCAGGAGTCGCAGGAGCCGCAGGACTCGCAGCCCTGGATGCAGAATGGTTTCTGAAATGTATCTGCGGGGTATTTTTAGTGCCTTTGTGGCCTTTGCTGCAAATTAGATTCGTTTTTGTGGCTCTGGAGCTGGGATGCTGGGATGCCGGGAAGCGTGACCCAAGCACAGAACGTAGATAAATGCTCTCCGCTTTTCTTCCCTCTGTGTTTTTTTTGTTTTGTTCTCTTCTCTGGGCTTTGTTGTATCTTTCGCTTTGTCCATCCCATATTTCTCTCGCTCTTGTGGTCGCAGGAGCTCTGCTCGCCCGCGTATTGCAATATGTTATCTGTCATGTGTTGCCTCTTTGCCTCTTTCTCTAATTCTCTAACTGGCATTCCACACCCGTTTCGCGCTGGCCTCTCTGTCCGTCCCGCTGTGGCTGCAACAATTTCTTCTTTGCTCAAAGATTTTAATTGCATTTGTTAGAGAGGCTGCAAGTGGCAGATGGCACGGAAGGCAGGGGGCAGGGGGCACGAGGCGGGAGGCGGGAGGAGGCAGCCAGCGGGAGTCGAGAGCAGCAGCCGCTGGAGACACTGAATGTGGCTGCAATTAACACGTTCCGTGAGGCGCAAAGACCGCAAAGCCAACACACTGCTTAAATATGCATACGATGTGGCAAGACACTTCCACCCAAACGATAGACACAGATGGCTATAGAGAGAGAGGGAGAGGCGCCTCCAGCTAATGTGTGTGTGTGTGTGTGTGCCTGTCGAAGGAAGTGTCGCGCGGATACCCTTGTACGTAATTTGATTTGCAAATTTGCCTTCGTTTTCGCCTTCGCTTCTTGCTCCGTTTTTGGGATGTAAATGAGGCAAACGTTTAAAATTAGTATCTTCTGGCGGTGCGGGGCGGTGCGGCTTCTGGGGCCGTTTTTTGCCAAATTAAATGAAATTTGGCAAAGGCCACGAGGGGGGGGGGGGGGGGACTAAACGGGGGAAAATTCAATTTGCATTTAATATGGAAATTAGTTGAGAAATTCGCAGGGAAATCGAGGATATTCTCGAATGCAGGCCTCAATTAAGGGGAAATTTATGATTATTTCAAATGCATTTTGTTGCCAAGAAAATGCCGAAATTAATTGATTGATGGAACAGGTTTTTTTTCTAATGGATGGAAGGGACTCTCCCTCCCTCTCTCTCCCTCTCGCAGAGCGAGAAATACTAGAAGCAATGGCAAAATATTAATTAAAATCCTGCTGCTGTCGGGGCTCGTTCAACCATAATTCGATTATATCCATTAATTGCCGCCATACATATCGCTGTCATATTTCATAAAAGAACAATTCACACACGCACGCACACAAAGATACAGATACAGAGATACACCGAATGCGGATGCGGATACGAATGCGAATGCGATTGCCACTCGTTTGGGGAAATCAACGGGAAATCGGATATCATTTACGTTTTAATTGTTTAATAT